>NW_023596461.1:31163594-31287283 GCF_011947565.3 Pollicipes pollicipes | reverse complement strand
GGTGCGGTGCCCTGACCTCTGGCGCGCGCCGCCCGGCAGATGCACGTGAAGCTGGCGGACGAGGCGGTGTGCATCGGCCCGGCGCCGGCGCGCCAGTCCTACCTCTGCATGGACAAGGTGCTGGAGGCGGTGCAGCAGACGGGCGCGCAGGCCGTCCACCCCGGCTACGGCTTCCTCTCGGAGAACGCCGACTTCGTCCGGCTGCTGGTGAGGCGCCGCGCCGCTGGCTTCGCTACGACCGGCGGCAGCAGCGATAGTATGTGCAGCTTGACAGTGGGATGTCGCGGGCATGGATCTTGTGTAACCGCTGACACTTTGGGGCGCAGGCCGTGATTGACGTCATCAGATGGTGGTGCTGATGGCCATGCGCTGCTTTTGCAATTTGTCAGGAATTGACTAAAGGGATTATCCTACCTTTGGAGCACGTTAAAAAAAACTCTTGAAACACCAGGGCTAGTTACGTCTAATAATGACGCTGGTTAGGGTCACAGCAGCGCTGTTAATACATGATGCAGATATCGGTTTTAATCATTCTCGAGACAAAATTACACTCGGCACTTTATAACAGCACTACGCTTCTTCCCGGCGGTGGCGACCACTTTCGTCATGACAGCTACCATGTGCGCCTCTACTGGTCCTAATAAAACAGCGTTTGTTTTGCTTTGTTGGATTTTTTTGTCTAAAAGAGCGTTTCAAGCTTTCATAACATTTATTACACAATTTTTGGACACATTAGTGTGTTGCAAAGATTACAGAACACACGCGTTGGAAAAAAACAAGACAGATTAAGTGTTTTACGTTCAAAGTGGTGAGCAGAGTCGAGTAAGATTTCTCCGCAGGTTTGGTTACATTTGAAATTCTGAGCTGTTCAGAAGAGTTTAGAGGAAGCTGATGTTACTGACAAAATCGTACGTGTCTGATTTAACAATAAGTGAAAAGTGCAGAAAGGTGGGGCGCTCCCTTTCAGTAGTTGGAGTAGTTTGGTAGGGGTTTTCTTAAGGCACATTCCCATTACTCAGGACACAGCATGCACCCTTTGTCGCATGGGATGCGCTTAATCTGGTCGTGGTACATGTTGTTTTTTGTGACATAACTTATACTTCTCTGTTTTGTCGGTTGGTATGTTCCGATATGTACGAAACGCATGATTTTCTCCGCTTGGATATCAGTGCACGCCATGTGCAGCAATTGCATTTTTGGTGGCCACTTCGATTTTATGTCCTGTTTTGTTGGCGATTGCACGTCGGCCGTGTCTCATGGGACCCCCTCGTCAACAGGAAGAGAACAACGTCGCGTTCATTGGTCCTAACGCGAACGCCATCACCGGAATGGGCGACAAGATCCAGTCCAAGAAGCTGGCCATCGAGGCGGAGGTCAACACCATCCCCGGTGGGTGTCAGTTCGTGTCAAACTACTTGGTGTGCAATGCCTGGCCAGTTGACATGCCTCGTCTCGCTCTCCGTTCGCCAGTGTGGTCTAACTGTGCTCCGATAGTGAACGCTACCGTGGAACGTCTGGTATGGCCCTGCTTCGTTGTCGTCGGAGGAGCGAGGCGGCGTATTTCGCGGCCTGGTGAGCGACTCGTGACCCGCGCGGCTCGCGCCCTTCCGCAGGGTTCGAGGGCGAGATCCAGGACGTGGATCACTGCATCGCCGTGTCGCGGAAGATCGGCTACCCGGTCATGATCAAGGCGTCGGCCGGCGGCGGCGGGAAGGGCATGCGCGTGGCCAGGAACGACGAGCAGGCCAGGTCAGTGGCGATGCGGGCCGACCCAAGTGGCCAGGTGTATGGGAGTTGGTGTTCAGATCCAGAGGTGTCGTAGGCTCTTGCTGCTGGAAACATTCACCGATTCCAGTGTCCAAGAGGGCATACTGCCTAGATGGCACCGGCGACGACTTGTATCGATACCAAGCTAGTGTGGTAAAACTATTTTCTGACGTCGTGAGGGGCTAGTTTCTAGTACGTGAGGCTATGTGCGTGGCTGTGGGCTTAGATGCCTTGTCCAGCAGAGCTGATCTGGTCTACGCTGAGCCTGCCATCTAAGATGGTGGCAGGATCATTTGCCTTTCAACACCTAGCTCGATAGACGACGTTGCCTCTCATGTTTCGGTCGCACGGAACTACAAATGATTTTATGCGCCGTACATGCCGGTGCTCGGGTGGCCTGGTGCAGGCTGGCACTCTCTGACGTGTTGTCGGCGGACCCGTCCGTGTCAGTCGGGCCAAGCTCCGCACCCGCTTAGGGACTGGTACCCCCACCCGCTCGACATTGGGTCAGCGGCCAGAAGCGGTCACGTCCCGATGCTGCCGCCCCCGTCCCAACTCAAGCCTGGCTGCAGGACTGCGCGAACGCCAACCGCCGCCGCTGACCCGCGCACGCTCCAGTGGCTGCTGGTGTAGTCCCACGCTCTTGTGTGTGTTCTCTTACATGGCGTCCGTTTGTCGTGCCTGGAGTCCTCACTTCGAGTGTCGCGGCACATTGTGTTACTCGTGTGGTGGACATGTGACAACCCGTTAGCTATGTTCGCGGCGCTGTCGGAGAAGGAATTCGTGGATGGGCCATTGGCTACTTTTGTTTCTTGCGTGTTGCGTTTGTCGCACTGGGAAATGTGTGGTAGGTAGGTGTGACTTACGAATTATTGCGGAACTTTGGCCATAGATTCAGCTCGGTATCTGTGTTTGTGTCCTTCGGTCTTCCCAGCGAACCACGCCCTGCATGTCAGGGAGGGGTCCTGGGATGCTATCCTGGCCTCCGTGTCAGGGAGAGGTGCTGCAATGTGACCATGTCATCTATCTCGGGGAGGATTGCCGTGATGTTACCCCATCCTCCGTGTCAGGGAGGAGTTCTGTGATGTTTCCCTATCCAGACTGTGCCAGAGAGCGGTTTCGTGATGCAATCGCTATGCCCTCCCCGTCAACGAGGACCCAGTGACACAACTTCCGTGTCAGGGAGGGATTCTATGATGTGCTCCTGCCCTCGCCAGGGATGGGTTTCTCCTGACACGACCCTGTCGTCGGTTTCAGGGAGGGCTTCCGGCTGTCGCAGCAGGAGGCCGCGTCCAGCTTTGGAGATGACAGAATTCTGGTGGAGAAGTTTGTTGACAGTCCCCGGCACATTGAGATACAGGTGAGACTCTAGGAACACAGCTTGAAGAATTCCGTCCGCTTGGGGCTCACACCCTTGGTAATGACGGAGCATATGCTGTTACGGCTTCGCGGTCATGCTTTGTGTGCATGTTCTTTTTCCAAATGTGCCTGAATGCTGCTAGATAATCAAACATTTGATGTGTGTTAACCCACACTCAATTGCATCTGGATCAAAATGTGTTTTGTTCCATCTTGCTCAGTGGTTTTGGCGTCTTTTCTCGGACTGTGTTTCTTGCGTTGCTCCTCGTTTCGGAACTCATCTTTTCTTCCAACTATTTGTTTTGCCAGGTCCTGGCTGATCAGTTTAACAACGCGATCTACTTGAATGAGAGGGAATGCTCAATCCAGAGACGGAACCAGAAGGTCATTGAGGAAGCACCCAGGTCAGTGTGTGCAGACTGAGGCATGGCTGTGTGAAGCATATACATCCCAAGCATATCATACAGAGGGATGATTGTGCCTATGGTGTCAATGGGAATTCATTGGTCAGTAGTGTACAACTGCTGGAACTGTCAAATGTGTCATCAAATTCAAGTGATAATAATCGATTTGTCTCCCTGATGGGTCTTTTTCTGTCCGTGCTGCCCCATTGGCCACGCTCATCTCTACCACTCCCCCCATCTCTATGCTCCCTCCATCTGGCAGGTATCCATTCTCTCCATGGTTCTTCCCTCTGAGGTTCTTCTTCTCTACGCTCCTGCGCGGCCTCCTGTGATGATTTCCCTTCTCTCGGCACTCCTTCTCCCGGTATCCTGCCCCACTAGGACTTGTGTCATATAGCAGATATTTATCTCATTTAAGCCATCTCTCTCACAGCTTCTGTCCAGTTTATGTACCCCTCCCTTTTTTTCCTGACACCGCTCCTGCCCTAACACTGCCCCGCCCCGCCCCTGACACCGCCCTGGTCCCTGTCACCGCTCCTTCCCCTGACGCTGCGCCCATCCCGCCCCGCCCCTGACACCGCCCTGGTCCCTGACACCTCTCCGGCCCCTGACACTGCCCGGCCGCTGCAGCGTGTTCCTGGACGCGCAGACGCGGCGCGCCATGGGCGAGCAGGCGGTGGCGCTGGCTCGCCGCATTGGTTACAGCTCGGCCGGCACCGTCGAGTTCCTGGTGGACGCACAGCGAACTTCTACTTTCTGGAAATGAACACGCGCCTGCAGGTGGAGCACCCCATCACCGAGTGTATCACAGGCGTGGATCTCGTGCATCAGATGATCCGCGTCGCCAGCGGTGAGCGGCCGCCGCCGTCCCCCTGCTCCCTCCCCCCCCTCCCATGTCTCCCACCTCTCTTGTCTCTCCTGCGTCCCCTGACTTCGCCTCCCCGCGTACCCTGACTTTCAGCTTCCCATGCCTCCCGCCCCCCCCCCCCACGTCCCCCGCCTCCCTTGTCTCTCCTGCGTCCCCCGCCTCCCTCGCCTCCCCCGCGTCCCCCGCGTCCCCTGTCTCCCCCGCCTCCCCCGTGTCCCCTACCTCCCCCGCCCCCCGCCTCCTTCGTCTGCCATGCCTCCCCGCGTCCCTCGCGTCCCCTGCGTCCCTTGCGTCCCTTGCGTCCCTTGCGTCCCCTGCGTCCCCCGCGTCCCTCGCCTCCCTCGCGTCCCCCCCCCCCACTGGGTTCCGTTCCGGAACGGCTTGTAGGGAGTTTGGTCAGCTAAAAAGGCCACGTACATTCTTCGAAGATACCCTGAAGTGACTTTGAACACCACGCGAACATATTCGTGCGATTGGGATGTTGGATCGAGTGCTTCTGCGCTTTGAGGCCCTGTCGCCCTCATATGTCGGGTGTTGCTGTCAGGACACAAGCTGAAGCTGAAACAAGAGGACATCCCCATCCGTGGCTGGGCTATTGAGTCTCGTGTGTATGCCGAAGACCCGTTCAAGAACTTTGGCCTGCCATCTGTCGGCAGACTGAGCAGATACATGGAACCCAACCACCTACCCGGTGTAAGGAGCTGGTGCAGTGCTTCTGCTGTCTGTACTGCGAGTATCGGCTTGTGTCATTCCGGCATCCATTGTGCTTTCCTTTGGAATTTTGGTGTGCTGGCACGTTTCTTTTTGTTGCTTAGTGCATCAGATTTGAAATCTGTATTGCATATGGCAAGAATCCATGGCGACGCCAGTATTGTGTCGGCTGTTCGTTCGTTCATATCTGCAATGTGTAACATATCGTTCTGTTCATATATGAATTACACGACGTATTGATCACTTGATAGCTGCTGCAAATGCCGTCGCTCTAATATCAGAACTGCTACAACTGCGGTTGATACAGTAACTGATGTCCAACAGCTGCAGTCCCTACAGAAACATAACACCATCGTGTTTGACAACAATTACGAAATGAAACCGTAAGGCAGTGGTGATGGTTTTCAAACCCGCGACCTGTCGTCGGTATACCAGACTGGTTCTCTGCCCGCGAGCTACGGTGTCTGGTTGTATTTTAACGCAGCGAAGGACCCATTTCCGTCTGTCGCCCTTGGTCTGACCAGCCTTGGTTCGAAACTGGCATTCCCCTCCGTCCCCCGACCGGTGGGTCGGGATCTGGCCTGCCCTGGTGTGCAGCGGGTGCCCTGCTCGCCGTGACTGGTAACGCGACCTGACCTGACCTGACCTGACCTGACCCGACCCGCGGCGGGCACTCCACCCTTGCTCGTCGACCTCTGAGGGGCGCCTGACCTGGCCGGCATTAGGCGGCCCGGCCCCGCACCTCGCCCGCGCCCTCTGACCTGACGGCTGACCTGGCCGGCACTAGGCAGCCCCACCCCGCGCCCCCGTCCGCGCTATCTGGCCTGACGGCTGACCTGGCCGTCGTTAGGCGGCCCCACCCCGCACCTCCTCCACGCCCTCTGACCTGACGGCTGACCTGGCCGGCGTTAGGCGGCCCCACCCCGCACCCTCTCCGCGCCCTCTGACCTGACGGCTGACCTGGCCGGCATTAGGCGGCCCCGCCCCGCGCCCCCGCCCGTGCCCTCTGACCTGACGGCTGACCTGGCCGGCGTTAGGCGGCCCCACCCCGCACTCTCTCCGCGCCCTCTAACCTGACGGCTGACCTGGCCGGCATTAGGCCGGGCCTCCCGCCCCGCGCCCACGCCCGTGCCCTCTGAACCTGACGGCTGACCTGGCGGCGTTAGGCGGCCCCACCCCGCACCCTCTCCGCGCCCCTCTGACCTGTACGTCTGACCTGGCCGGCATTAGGCGGGCCCGCCCCGCGCCCCCGCCCGCGCTCTCTGACCTGACAACTGACCTGGCCCGGTCTCAGGTACGCTGCGACTCGGGCGTGGAGGAGGGCTCCGACATCAGCATCATACTACGACCCGATGATCTGCAAGTTGGTGGCGTACGGTCAAGACCGGTCGCAAGCGGTGGCGCGCAGCCTGGACGCGCTCGACTCGTACGTTATCCGCGGCGTGACGCACAACGTGCCGCTGCCTGCGCGACATCCTGGCCGAGCCGCGCTTCGTGGCCGGCGACATCACCACCAACTACCTGCCCGAGGTGCGGCCCGCCGGGTTCGAATCCCGCCGCGGGAGACTTTCGACCGGTGTGGGTTTTAACCAAGGGTGAGGACTTAAATGTCTATCTATGTGCCGATGGAGATCCAACAATGTGAAGTGGTCTGTGCGTTGGGACTACTCAATGCGAGATAAGGCTGGTAAAGTGCACTTGTGTGTTAATGGACAAGCTGTTCCTATATGAGCGTGGTTTGGCACCTGAGGCTATCAAGATCAGTTCATATTCAGCTTCCGCCTATGAAACTTAATTCTATGCCCCAAATTCGCGTTGGTGGGTTCGGGCCGCACACGTTATTCACGTTGGCCTTTGCACACAGTTTGTTAACTTGCCGACTCATTGGCTCCATATTTTGTCCACAGCCATTCCCTGTCCGCCCCTGCCCCACACCGTGCCGTGTCGCCCCCCCCCCTCCCCTACCATGAGCCAGACGCTCGCCCCACGCCGTGCCGTGCCGCGCCCCCCCCCCCCCCTCCCTCCCCTACCGTGAGCCAGACACTCACTTCCACCACCACCTGACCTCGGCGCCCGGCCGCAGGTGTACCCGGATGGCTTCCGCGGCCACCAGCTGACGGGTGAGGGGCTGGCGCGGCTGGCGGCCGTTGCCGCCGTCGTGCACGTGAAGCACCAGCGGCGCTCGGTGGCCGTCACCGGACACCATGCGCTCCAGCCGACGCCCACCGCCTGGGATCTGGTACGTGGCGGGCCGGCGACCGGGGCCTGGTCACGCCGTGTGTGTGCGCTCGGGCGGCCCGTCGCGCTGGGTTTTACCGCTGCTTGCCGCTGGGAGACTGGCGCCCGCTGCTGCTGCCCTGCCCGGGGTCCCAGCGGAGCGCCCCTGCGGCCCTGCCGGGACCGTCCAGCGGGGTTCACGGTCGGGGGTCGTGGGGCCGGGTGAACGCAGGAGGGGGAAGGGGGGGGGGGGGGGGGTGGGCTGCAGTGTTATCCCACTGTTTGCCTCACGCCCTAATCGTGCAGCAGTCCGGTAGACCCGGACGGTCTGTAGAGGCCGAACGTGTCCTGACCATACGAAACCCAGTTAGATGTGGCGGGCGGCCGCCACAGGACTCGCGGATGGGCATGCTCCGGGTGGTGCAGTCTGACAGCCCTGTTCGCATTTCAAATCACTCACGTCGTCACCTATTCCGCCACGGAATCAGCCGCGGCTTGACGGAGGGTGGCTGTTCCAGCTGTCGCAGCATCTGAAGAGTGTACATGCATGTCACCCCTGGACTACATCTCGCCCGGGTCAGCTCGCTGCGTGCTGAAGCCCGTGTGTTTCGCCCGTATTGCGTACTAATGCAGAGTGTCGCTGAAGTGAGATGATAGGCCGAAATCGCCTGCCGCCGTGGTTTCAGTTCCCTGTTTTCTTTCATCATGAGGAAACGTTTCCTCTCAAGATGTCGTCTCCCCCTCTGCTTTCTCCCAAGGTGTCCTTTTCCCTTCATTTCCTCTCAAGATGTCCCCATCCCTCTGCTTTCTCCCAAGGTGTCCTCTTTCCCCTTCATTTCCTCTCAAGATTCCGCTCTCCCCTCTGCTCTTTCTCAAGGTGTCCTCTTTCCCTCCATTTCTCCCAAGATGACCTCTCCCCCTCTGCTTTCTCCAAGGTGTCCTCTTTCCCTCTGTTTCCTCCCAAGATGACCTCTCCCCCTCTACTTTCTCTCAAGGTGCCCTCTTTCCCTCCATTTCCTCCCAAGATGACTTCCCCCCTCTGCTTTCTCCAAGGTGTCCTCTTTCCCTCCCTTCCTCCCAAGATGACCTCTCCCCTCTGCTTTCTCCAAGGTGTCATCTTTCCCTCGATGTCTTCCCAAGACGTCCTTTCCCCTTCAGGGATGTCCTGTTTCTCTGTTTTGTCTACTCCCGCCATGTGGTGCCACGTCCCCAGCTGCTCGCCCCCCACCAGGCACCGTCCCCCGTCCGCCGGCCGGTGCTGCGTGCTCAGTTCGACCTCCACCCGCCAGGTGGTACCACGTCCCCAGCTGCTCGCCCCCCCCCCCCCCCCCCCACCAGACATCGTCCCCGTCCGCCGGCCGGTGCCGCGTGCTCAGTTCGACCTCCACCCGCCAGGTGGTGCTGTGCGGCGCAGCCGGGGACGTGCCCTGCGCGGTGCGTCAGACCGGCGCTGGATTTGAGGTTACGTGCGGCGAGCACCAGCTGACAATGGCCGATGACTTCACGCTGGCCGAGCCCGTCATGAACCTCACCATCAACGGACAGCGCGAGATGGTGCAGCTGGTGCGGCGCGGCCTCAAGGGCGACGCCAGGCTCAGGTGCGCGGCGCCGCTGGGCCGGGGCAGGCGCGCGGCTCACCGTCAGCCGCCTGCCGGCTTCCGGTCGCGCGCGCGCTCTGCTGCGCTCGACAAGGCGGTTGTGCTGCATGCTTCATGTGGGGGTCAACTATCCATTGGCGCGGTCGATTTTCGGTTGTTTTTGGAGGGGAGGGGTCCACCGTCTCAATCTTCCGAAAGTGTGGTTTTCGGGCTGTCCATGGTTTGAATTCTGATGAAACGGAACCAGTGAGTGAAGCTACCAGACGTTTCATCGTTGATCTGTCGAAAGCCAATCCCGTCTCGGATGCTGGGCGTCCTCGCTGCCCATGACGCCGGGGCCGTGTGCTGTCTCAGGTTCCGAGGAACGGCGTTTGACGTGCAGGTGTACTCGGACGCTGCCTACGAGTACTTCAAAATGATGCCGAAGAAAGAGGAGGTGAGACTCCGGTCCGTCGCTCTGGCACCGAAGCCTTGTTGTAGTTCTCGTGATACACACCGGGGCAGCCTTTTTGCTACATCTTTTACCTTGCTCCGTGTCGCCATTCATGTGCGCTCAGCCCTTCA
This sequence comes from Pollicipes pollicipes, assembly GCF_011947565.3. NCBI lineage: Eukaryota > Metazoa > Arthropoda > Thecostraca > Pollicipedomorpha > Pollicipedidae > Pollicipes > Pollicipes pollicipes. The sequence goes on along the minus strand of NW_023596461.1, from coordinate 31,277,795 downwards.
GCAAAGCTCGCATGTAAGCGGATGGGCTTGCCGACGAGCTGGTCACTTGCCGCTGGAGGCCTTTCTGCGTGATGCGCCATGAGATGGGCTTGTCCATGAGTGACACCCAGAATAATGGCCACCCCGGGAATGCCTCCTGTGACGTCCACACCGCCATGCCGTGACATCATACCGCCGGTCTTGTCGGCTCGCAGGCGGACGTGGGCAAACAGGTGACGTCACCGATGCCGGGCCTGGTGAAGTCGGTGGCGGTGAGCGTCGGCGACATGGTCTCGGAGGGCCAGGAGGTATGCGTCATCGAGGCGATGAAGATGCAGAACTCCCTGGTGGCCGCGGCCACCGGCAAAGTGCGCGCCATCCACGTCAAGGAGGGCGACACCGTCGAAGACGAACAAATCTTGGTGGAGCTGGAGTAGGAGCGATGACAGCCGGCAGATGCGCGCGGACTCGCGGCTGCACGGTGGTGACATCTGCCGGCGCGATGGGAAGCTGTTGACGCTGCGGGGCGAGCGTTGATTTTTGTATTGGACGGTGCTTAATGGTAGCGGGTGGCGTGGCAGTTCTTCGTGATCGTTACCGCGTGTCGATTGTCACTTCTCTTGTTCGTCGGGTCTGCATTAGGCTGTGAGGTAATGATTAATTAGTTTTCAATTAAGTTGCAGTGAAGACAATTTGGTTCTTGTCGCATTTAACTCATCGCTTCCCCCATACAGTATGGCAAGGACAATTGATAACGGGTCTACCTGACCCTTGCCATCATCTTAGAGGACCATGTTGTGTAGAACAGTATGCGTATGAATATTGAAGACACCTGCCTTTTGTTACGTAGATTGTATTGGGATTTGGGAGTGAGCCAGTGGAAGTTGCAGTGTGCTATGCGACGTGGGACGTGCAATATGATGTAGCGACGAGATCATCTCGGAGAGTTTACCTATGTGTGCAGCAGAGAGATGGATTGCAACCAAAATGACACCGCGTGCGTCGAATTCACCCTCCTCCAGACGGACTGCAGCGACCGGGGTACTTTATGTCCGTTATCAGTTCGCAATCACAGACACAAGCTCATATCTCGGTAGCATGGCGCCAACACATCACCAGAACGCGACACGACCCCTCTGTCTGCCTGCACTTTTTCCCCACACCTCATGGGTACTAACGTCGGTGCGAGCGGAGATGGGACACCTGCCAGCCGATGTCGACTCTGAGCGGTAGCCCGCGCGCGGAGCAACACGCACCGGCGGGGAGCGGAGCGCTGCCGTCTCGCGCGGCACCGTGGCGCCCCAAATCACACCACACGAACGTCACCAGAGGCGGCGGCATGCCTGGCAGGGGATGGCTTTGGCCGCGATCAGTCGCGTCATGGTGCTGCTCGGCACGGTGCCGTCTGATGTGTGGGCAACAGAATGAGTCAGCACTAGCGCGTACTTTGGACCGCGGGTGCAGTCTACCTCTGCCCCAGACTTGACGGCAAGAGTTCAGTCTCTTGAGGTCAAACATGTCGATCCAGCACAGGACTGCGCATTGGCCAACGAGGAATGGTAGGGGCTCCACCCTGCCCCCTCTCCCCATCCTTGGGGTTGGCCAGCACAGCGCCTGTGATGTTTCGTGCATTAGCGGGTTAGTGACCCCATGATGCCAGGTGGCTGCCGGCAGCCCAAGTGTAGTCATCATCCGGCGCTTGTTTACGTGGAGTTCGCCGCGGGTCGTCTCGTGTTCTTATATGATCAATCAGTCCCAAGGGCTGAGCTTTGAACTCGGGGCCCTCACATGGGATTGCAGTCACGTCCAATGGACCAGGGATACAGCCAGAACTCATCATCGGTCAGGACGCATTGCGCCGCTTTCTTACTTCTGTCAGAAGCCATCTATGATGAAAAACCTTGAGCCTTATGTGGCTCACTGTGAGCCTAAAGGGAAGGGAGAGGGGCAACAACTCCCCCGGCTGCACCCCTGCAATCGACCAACGCGCCCTTACGATGCAGAGACAATGCGGCGACTGTGTCATACTCCACCGCATAACGCATGCGGAGTCATGGCTGGTCGAGGGCTGATCGCGCAGGTCAGATGATATATATTTTGCCCATCGGCGATGCATTAGCTCAACGTCTCCACGAGAGTTGCCGGGGGATGCCTTGTGAAAGGTCTACGGTGCGGAACCACGTCTTGTCGATAAGCAAAATATCCGCGGGACTCGCGCCATTGCAAGCCAAAGCCGTCGGCACTTTTGCGGACAGGGGCTTGCCCTTTCTCACGATGCATGCTATAATAAACCTGCGTTAGCCCACATTACTGGACGTTTGGAGCGCAATGGAATTACCACAGGCTCAAAAATTGTTGACATCAGGGTATCAGCCGTGCCTCCAAATTACATCCGCTCCGTCACAGACGAAGGGTGGAGCTGGCGGGCCCTTTACAGTCTTGTTGCAGGATTTTATTTGACGCCTATGGCGTTGCAAGGAAAAACATCTCTCGGAAAACATTCCTAACCATTTGGTCTCGTCGTGGAGTCAATTCTCCTGAAACCCCCCCCCCCCCCCCCCAGACATCGGCTCTAATTCTGTCATGTCGACGTGAAATGTAATAGAAGATTACCTAGGTCCAGTTAGGACACCAACTCAGAAATAGCATGATTCTGAAAGCACGCCATTCGTTCCCCCTCCATATCAATATCGACCTCCACAAGAACGAGTGAACCAAGTCTTGCAGAGATCTAAGGTTTTGGATGCGTCAGGGCTATCACATAAATTACTTCGTGTTCGGTAAATTCCTTTAGATCTGGGAGCAATAGTGAGGCCCACCCAATTTGGGGCAGCTGATACATGTTTGGGGAAAGCCTCAAAGGGCACGGACTTGGGGGGAAGGGGTCGCGCGTTGGGTGTTGTGTAGGGCGCCATAATATTTGTTGTTGCCTTCCTTCCCTGTGTTACTATCCGCATCCGGTTATTGAACTTAAAAGTGAAAGTCTGACCTACGAGAACCAAAGAAGATATCACCCCGGCTAGAAATTAAGAGTAGGGCCAGGTTGTTAGAATAGACGCGGTACGTACCAGCGTTTTAACATCTGTGCGTGCCTATAAAATTTGATCATATCACAAGTCGTTGTCTGCATAGTCGTGCAATTAGCCATTTGTTTTTGTAAATCACTGTGTTTTTTCTTGTGAGTCTTTAGTTTCCTGCATCCTTACTGCCATATTGACCCTGCATTTACCTGCATCTGTCCTGAGAAGAGATGTTGACTTGACACCCCCCATTGTGTGCAACTACCTGAACTTGCGTCTGCAGGCTCAGACCAAGTCAAAGGTTGCCAAAGTTTACTTATTTCTGTGAAAAATGTCTTAAATATTTGTTATGCCATAGATGTGTACATTTTCCATTATTTTTTACCTGAAAATACCTTTGCAATACCATAATTCCTCTAAACCTTGGATTATGATATAATGCCATGAAACTTCCTGCAGTGTCACTACTGTATGTCATGCCACTACTGTCTTGCAATGTTGCTGTTGCTATGCTGGATGTGTTTGGCATGACATTTGTTTTCTAGGTGTGGTGTCAGACCAATTTACTGTTATGTGCAAATACTAAATCATTTCCCGAAACATTGTGAACTTAGAGATGCATTCTTGGGGTAGAAAAGATGGTGCTTTGTTTTCTTTGTTCACACATGTCTGATACAGAAAAGCTATAAAGGATTTTTTGCTGAAACGTGCAAAGTGGAGCTTCATGTTACTAGGAGTGATTTTCTGACCATTTCAAAAAAATAATTGTACACCATTCATCATGTTTAAGGCAGGACATATTGTAAATAATCGCAAAACAGGTAGATTCATGCTCTTACCTTCAAACTTTTTATAATTATGATGGCGACGGTCGGTTAAGTCATGCTCAAGTTTGAGTTGGTCTGCGAACATAGGAAGTGACAGCTTTGCTAATCTACAGACTGGTGCGATTCTGGTACTTTCTCATTTCCCGGCTTTGTTCAAAGGTGATTCCATTCAACATTCACACACTTTTTTACATTTCCATACATGGTGTATCATGTACCTAGGTGGCAACACAGGCTGCTTGCTATTGGGCGTCTTAGTCTGGTGGGTGCAATATTTTTGCTCTTGCAGATATCAATACATGGCTCCTGATGGAAGCAGCAAGTCTGAACCTGTTGCATGTTCTGGTTTTATTTTGTCCTGACACAAAGAGGTAAAATAAGCTTTTACAAAAGCTGTTTTTGTTCCATCATGATGGAGTACAAAGTACTTCTTTTTACCTAGTCACAATCCTGGAGTACAAAATCTCCTGGTATACATTACACCAGGAAATGTCAAGTTTTCCAACACTGGACCATTTTACTGATGTTTTCAAAACCTGAACCAGCCGTTATAGCAGATTTAAAGATTTCTGTACAACCCTAACTTAAACTGCTATGACCTTTGTCTTTATAGTGGGAGTGCTTCTCAGTGATAATTTATGTTTTGTAATGCAAATTTGGTCCTTTGTTTTGTTAGATTCTGTAGTAAGAAAAATATAAAATACTTTTCTGGAAATTTGACCTATTTTTAAGCCATGAACTACCAAGAATCTTAGCCCCTTTGATTTGTTATAGCCACTAATGCAATGTCATGCAATGGGGCTGTGATCTAGAGACATTGGTCAGTGGAGAAGTCAGATTGTTTTCCAGTGCTCTAGAATGGGCAATGTATGTGCTCTGCTGGAGAGGGGTGGAGAAAGTCCCCAACTCTGTTCACAGTTTTGATGATTATTGGTCCTGTGGTGCTGCATGGGAAGAAATTCCTGAACCAACCTTGATATTTCTAAAATTTTTGGTATCTGACATAGACTGTGGAATTAATTATATTTTTAGTGTGATATATCTATCATACCAATGATCTATATGAAAACTATGATAGCATCTATGTAGTTGCTATTGTATGCCATTTGCACTGGTGGTTTCAGACTGCTTGCAGATAGCATTGTTATAATGCTGATAAATTCCTCAAAGTACTATGGTGACATATTTTCAACAGTAAACAAATATGGTTGATTCTATGCATGGTTCTTGCAATATGGTTCTACCACCCTTCTATTTGTACAGTGCTAAAGCATCACATAATCTTGGCACTCATGAACTGTATGCCAAAACAGATAATGTGGTTTGTCTTTGTTGGCTCATTTCAGAATGGTTTGAGAGAGCCATACTGGAACATGTAGCCATGCCATTGCATAATGTGATACCCTTAAGTCTTGGAAGGTTGTGTTGAGCAAGAATTTCTGTATAGCACTACAGGGGCAGGGTTTCAAATAAGTCACCAAGGGTTTCAATAAGTTTAAAAAATGTTTCCAATTCCAGTCATTTGTGCAAAACCTTTGGCTAGATGATTGAAGAAGTTCAGGCCCATGACTACTCATGTGATGTAAACACAAGGATCAGCCTTTGGCTAGTTGATTTAAGAAAATCAGTCCCATGACTACATATGTTGTGCAAACACAGTGGCCAGATAGTCCAGACATATATCAAGGGGTGTTGTTCCATACTCAGTTGAAGAGGCTGTAACCACCCAACTGTGCCTCAACTTGGCCATCCGACCTTCCAAAAGGGGAAATGGGTTAAATCATTGGAGAAATTATACTGTGCCTGCAAATTGTAATATTTCTAGCCAGTTTTACTTGGATGCTTTTGCCTCCCACAAGTACTTTTGGAAAACATTTTTTTTTTACCTTTTGATAGAATGTGTTTCTTGGATCTGTTCACTGCTCTAACAGTACTTGTTAGTTGAGCCCTTACCCCACAATCATGCATTCTCACCTTAGTTCTCACCCCTGGACAGTGTTGGAAAACTTGACGTTTCCTGGTGTAATGTATACCAGGAGATTTTGTACTCCAGGATTGTGACTAGGTAAAAAGAAGTACTTTGTACTCCATCATGATGGAACAAAAACAGCTTTTGTAAAAGCTTGTTTTACCTCAGGCCAAATACCTGTCCTGTCCTGTCCTGTACCTGTCAGGCCAAAATAAAACCAGAACATTCAACAGGTTCAGACTTGCTGCTTTCCATCAGGAGCCATGCATTGATATCTGCAAGAGCAAAAATCTTGCACCCACCAGACTAAGACGCCCAATAGCAAGCAGCCTGTGTTGCCACCTAGGTACATGACAAACCATGTATGGAAATGTAAAAAAGTGTGTGAATGTTGAATGGAATCACCTTTGAACGAAACCGGGAAATGAAAAAAGTACCAGAATCGCACCGGTCTGTAGATTAGCAAAGCTGTCACTTCCTATGTTCGCGGACCAACTCAAACTTGAGCATGACTTAACCGACCATTGATGATGAACCACATTAAGTCGCGGCTGCTGTGCGTATGCCGTGCTCGGGAGCTCGCCATCGTAATTATAAAAATGTGAAGGTAAGAGCATGAATCTACCTGTTTTGCGATTATTTACGATGTGTCCTGTCTTAAACACCACGAATGGTGTACAATTATTTCTTCTAGCGCTAGGTAGGAAAGTACACCCTGACCCAGAGCCTTTCATAAATTGAAAACTCATGTATATGCACATGTGTTTCATAGTACAGAGTATGAGACTGTGTTGTTTCAGTGTGCCATGTTTAATATTGGTGTTTCCTTTCATTTAAAGCACTTTTACATGAGCTGCTGTATATGAAAAGTGGTGCTTTCGCTGAGTACCACCCATTGTAGTGTTATCTCTCAAAGATAAGCTAAATAGAACTGTAATGACCCGCAGCATTTCGATAATTTTGTACTCCACCAGAGAAAATTTGTACTCCGCTACCAGGACATTTTTTGGAATTTCCAACACTGCCCCTGGATATTTCTGTATCATTTACACATCTTTTCATGCCTCATACCACTATTGATGCACCTTCATCAAGCATGCATAACACTTAATCCACCATTGTAGTATTGACTTTTGAGCCAGTGTTTGATGTGCTCAATGGTGCTTGATGACCATATGCAGTCAGCATGCCAAAAAGCCCAGTTCATTATCATGATATACTGGCATCCACTTTCAGAAAAAATGGGCAAGAAGGCACAAAACAACACGGCCTTGGTGCGCCTGAGGCGTGACTACATGCGCCTGAAAGCTGACCCTGTGCCGTACATATCGGCTGAGCCGCTGCCTTCCAACATCTTGGAATGGTAAGCATGCCTGTGTTGATGCTGGCTGCCAGCCGCCAGGCACTCTAGGTGATTTGTGTCACCATATTCAACTGGAGGTATCAGGTGTTCATGGGTTAAGGGCCAACTGACTAAGCCTTTTTTGGAGAGGGTAATCGTGGTATTGTTCTGCCACCTAGCGGTAGGATTAATACGTAACTGTTCTGCCATCTAGCAGCAGGAATCAGAACCAAGTTTGGATGTGATCGCTGAATGCGGTGAACACGGACGTTGTGAATTTCGACGTCGCGAGTTTGGATGCTTTGAAGGCCGCCAATGGGCGTGGGAACTGGATGCGATGAACACTGCATCTTGCCATTTTGGATGTTATGAATGCTGGCTGCTGTAATTTTGGACGATAGGAACGCGGGACGTCGCAATCATGAACGTTTTGATGGTTCTCCGTCGTATAAATGGTTGAGGCGTTAGAAATTCTGTACAATTCACGTGGTTTTATTGATAAAATATGATGTCGGCACCGATAAAGCATGAGTACAACAATGTTGTGTTACCAGATAAGCCCAGTTGTCCTGAACGCTGATCGGTTCACACAAGCAGTATCGAGGCTTATGGCGGTAGCATCCCGAGTCCCGCATGAACAGCGGGCGCTCCCATTGGCACAGGGTGACTGGTCGTACGGGTGTCTTACGGAGGCCTCCGTCCCATCGACCTTACAGAGGCCTCCATCTGCCGGCCTTACAGAGGCCTCCGTCCCGCCGCGTTACAGAGGCCCCGTCCCACCGTCTTACAGAGGCCCCGTCCCGCCGCCTTACAGAGGCATCCGTCCCACCGGCCTTGCAGAGGCCTCCGTCACACCGGTTTACAGAGGCCTCCGTCCGGCCGCCTTACCGAGGCCTCCGTCCCACCGGCCTTGCAGAGGCCACCGTCCCACTGTCCCGCCGTCGGGGGTCCCGTCACGGTCGGCCGTCTTCACGCTTCTTTCTGGAGCGCGACGACGGCGAATGTGAACTCGTCCTGCTCCAGCATGCCGTCGCCGTCGGTGTCGGCGTCCTCCAGCACGTAGCGCACGTGCTCGAGCTGCCGGTGTCCACTGAGCAGCGACGGCGCCACCTCCAGGGCCTGCTGCTGCGTCAGCTGGCCGTTGCCGTCTGTGTCTTCGGCGCGGAAGGCGATGGGCACGACCTCGGCCGGCGGCGGCTCGTTGGCCGCCTGCCGGAAGTCGGCCAGGTTGACGAAGCCGTCGCCGTCGCCGTCCATGAGCGAGATGGTGTGCCGCACGTCGGCGACGCTGAGGTGCGGGCCGCCGGCCCGTATGATGGGCTCGAGCTCGGCCGGCGAGAGGCGGCCGTCGCCGTCGGCGTCCGACTGGTCCAGCATGCCCTGGAACACCTGCTGCACCTCGTCGCCGTTGAGGCCCATGGGCATGGCGGCGCCCAGCGCGCCCGTCTATGGGTGGAAAAAGCGCGTGAGGAGAGTGACGGTCTGGCTGTCATCACCGTCATCAGTACACAGCCTCATGTGGTCAGGAAGGTCGTCAGCGAGACACGTCTGGCAACACTTAACGGCCGGCGCAAGCGAACATCAGGTGCCGTTATGACGGCAGCGCTCCGTGATTTGGCCCTGACGTCACACGGTATCACTGCCCCGCCGTGGGTTGTCCACTCACCAGGGCGATGGCAGCGATCAGCTTCAGCATTGTGCTCGACTGTGTTCGGCTGGAACGGTCAATGCGGACGCGCAGTATACCGGTGTGAAGGATGCTTGGCAGACGGTCGCCGCGCCCCGCCTTTATACGAATTGGCCGCCCGTCCGCCGGCAGCGGCAGCGGCGTCACCAGGAATACGACGCTGCAGGTGACACGGGATACGGCGAGCTGATATGCCACCCACCCTGTCATGACCCTGTGACATGGCGTGAGCCCACCGCGGTGTCGGACGTTAGGAGACGAGGGCGGGATCAGCGGCCGGCATGACCTGTCGGCCCCCAGAGCGACGCCGCTGGAGCCACTACTGCGCGGCCGGCTGGCCCAGCTGAGTGACGTCACACTGCAGAGCCGTGCAGGATGGCGCGTGTTGGGCACGATTATATTTTACGGGCAGCAGACGTCGTAGGCCTTATGGACGCTTAACAACTCTTCGACGCGCGTTTTGGCTTTAGGAATGGGTGTATCACGTGGCCCATAGTGGTGCACTGGCGCAAAAATTAATCAATGCGGTGCTTGATAACAGGCTGTTTTGGCCTGCTAGGTGAATCACAAACGTTCCCAACAGTCGAGATGCCACGGCGGTTGACATGAGGACGGTGGTCGCGATAACGGCGGGGAAGAAGCGTAGTGTTGATACCAAGTGTTAACAGCGAAGTTTGGACTCAAAGATAATGAATATTGACATCCTTTTATGACTCATCCTTTGATAACTTGCATAGGTGTAGGAACATTTAAAAAGGGGGGGGGGGCAAGCTTAGGGTGTACTTCAGGAGCTTTTTCTGGAAAGCGAGCGCGATGACCGGGGGAAGGAGGGGGGCGGGGGGGGGGGGGTAGGGATGGGGATTGCTATCGCTCTTTATTCAAATGTCACGGCTTCTGTGCTAGCTATGCATCTAGAGCTGTTTTTCACTGGTGCACTATATTGCCTATTCGACTCATCTGTCATTTGGCAAATAAGGCTATCCAGCTCCCCTAGATTTTTCGTCCATTTTAACACTGTCTTTCCTGGGGAGACGCAATTCCACGATCGAGTAGGTATTTTTGGTCGTTAAGGAAGGATTTGCCTCCACAGTGTAGATGCCAAAATACGGCATGGATATAGGCTGGTGAGAACTTTGAAAGTGGCTGGATGGCTCACAATTGCGCCAGGTTTTTAATGCGCCTTCATTTCGCTGGCTGCTTTTCAAGAAATAGGACTTGTCGCAGTATTTTAGGCGGAAACGAATTCGAGAGCTTGAAATCTGCTAGAAACAGTGTGACAAAATCCACAAAACTGGAGATTGTCTTTTAAGAATCAAGCCACATAATAAGGCCCATCTGTCATATGCTCTTGTCCGCCGTCGGTGGCCACTGCCCTGGCCTGGATGTCTCCCACATGGCTGACTGCGAGCTGATCGTGTGGCTACTTTGTTGCATACTTTTGGATCAGCGTTACTTCTACAGGGTGTATGAAACATGTGTTGGACACCTGCAACAGTATTTTTCCCGAAGTATATTCCCTTATACCACACCGTCGCAGAAAAATAGTCTCCGTGAAGCTGCCTGCTGTAGGTATGGATTGGCCCAACGGACGCTTCATTGCCCATCATGCAACGTACGCGACTTGATCTGCTTTTGGGTGTAGGCAGGGGCGTAGCCAGAGTCTTGCCAAGAGGGAACACAGGGTTGACAAAAGCCCATCTTATGGTGACCCCCCCCCCAAAAAAAAAAAATCCCCGGATAGGGCTTACTTGTTAACAAGTGACACGGTTTTCTTCGTTTTATTGTTATTTTTACCTTGTTACCAGAGCAGAAATCAGGAGTTACCGTGAGCTCAATTTTGTTTGCATTTTGAGGTCAATAAGCTGCAGAAATCGGGCGTTGAACGACTGCATGGAGGAAATCACCGGCGCTCTTAATTCCCAGTGGTTAGCTGACTCTAAACCGATAGAATTCAGAAGCTTTGCCAATTTTTTTATCTGTGTTCTACAGACCTTGAGGACATTGCGAAGGTAGATTGCAGATCAATATGTTGGATCCAAATTTGAAGACGAAAATTCTATTGCAAATGGAGTGGTCGACAATGTGTATTAACATGGCCAAGCCATGTTTGTCTGAAAATTTTCACCATTCAGTCAGAATCGATAAGTGAAACAATTCATGTAACGTGTTTTTAACATGCTCGCTCGCAAATCCTAGTAACAAAAACCTCGACCCCAGGCGTTGAAGTCTCCGCAGTCCGCGGAGCGTTAGCACAGTAGCTAATATTTAGTCGTGGCCCACCGGTGGACGAAAATGATGACGCTTCTGAAATGATTACCTTTAAACACTTAAACCAACTAGTTATACAGGTTATGTGGCGTAATTTTGAGTATGCGCATTCTAAAATTTTAGAAACAGCAAGCCTCGCCCCCCCATAGGCGTTGCAGTCTCCGTAGGACGCACAGCGTCGTCCTAGCAGCTATATTAAGTTGTGGCCAACGGGTGCACGAAAAGTGACGACACTTCTGAGAAAGCATCCTTGGACGCTTCATGACATCACATCTTGTATTTAAATGGCAGTCTGAGGGCATGTTTCACGCGTGCAATTTTTAGATTGATGAAAAGAGCGGATTGGGCCCTAAAGCACCGCGAAGTGGGGCTGTAATCTGGTGGTTTAACTGGAAGAGTGAAGGTTAAATCTCTATTTTTTCGTGTTTCCGCAGCTATTCATGTGTCCATAAGACGGATTAACTCGGCGCCCGCCGTCTGGTGGCACCTGCAGTGACCGAAACTTATCGGTTTTACGGAAGTTGCAACACCAGACCATCCTTGTCCTTGCTCTGGAGGTTGCGGGCGGGCGTGTTCAAGCCTTTTTATGTATTTTGTTTCAGTAATACATTATGAAAGAAATGAACGTTCTCAGGCAAACATGGCATGACCTTCCTGGTTTTTTAAAAATTCATTTCGACCCGTGCTTTTCAACAATGATGAGAGCCCCACTCTACTCAGCAATAGTGAGACCCTGTATTCCCTTCCGAGCAAGGGGCCTCTTTAGTGGAACACCAGGGGTACCTTACCGTTTCCGGTCAAGGGCTGAAGGACCATTCCGTCCCATCACGAAGTGTCCTCTGGGTATCATTCTGGTGCACGGGGTCACGGGTGATCTCTTGGTCAATCCGGAGGTTATTAGAAGGATATGTGATATCACATTGGTCCCATCCCTGACACGGGAGGCCTTCTGATCCGCGCAGTTAACCCCGGATCAGCAGCAACAGGGACCCTCATTGACGCAACATCCCTGGTCACCGCAGACAGTCCGATAGTTTTCACATAGACTCCAGTTCCATGTTTTTCTGCGCCCTTCAGAGATATTGATTTCTGCCTGACTGCAGATTGCAGATGAAATGGGATTCATAATTTGCATTAACATGACTAGCCCATGTTCGTCTTATAATGCTCAAGATCCTGTCAGAGCTGATTACTGATAAGAAAACTACGTAATATGGTGTTGAACATGCGTGCTCGCAAGTCATAGCAATAACAGCCTCGACGCCCGGCGTTGCAGTCTCCAGGCCGTGCGGCGTAGGTCTTGCGGCTGTAACACAAAGCGATGGCCAATGAGCAAACGAAAAAGATGACGCATCTTGAGAGAGATGGCTGGTGAACTACGTAAATCGGCTTGCATGTTTAATGGAGTGCAAAAATAAGCCAAATACAACCTTAATCTGAAAAGCGGGGGGGGGGGGAGTTAACATTGATGCCCCCCCCCCACACCTTGAGAAGTGGGGTGCCATGGGCCCCCTGGGCCCCTGTTCCCACGCCCATAATGGCTGGCCCTGAGGTGCCACGAGAGTATTTTTTTGCAATATGCTCCAAAGGTGGGATACTTCCTTTGAGGCAAAAGAGGAATCATTCACTCGAATACGATGACCCTACGATTATGCTGAACAGCAAATCTAAGGCACGAAAATAATCTTGACTTCCAGCTTTTTGTAATATGCGACTTATGATGATGACGTTACAACTATTACAATGCACAACCATCGCAAAGGAACAATTAGTCACAAGGCTGCTGATTTTAGCTTTCTGATTGGCATTGCGTGTGACTTTATAAATGGGGCCGAGAGAGCCAACACAGACTATCGAAGAGAGCAGTGTTGTAGATGTTAAGAGTGCCGAGAGCCCGCAGGCTCTGGATTGGCAACAGTGCGCCGTACATGTTCACATTTTTAAACATTCACTGCGCACACGTTTTTCCCGTTGCCGTCGCAATGCAGGCCTTCATGAGCGTGGTTCGTTTTATATGATTCGCCCCTCTCTCATGCACGTGCTCTATCCAATCGCTACCCATGCCTATCAGTTGTGCTCACACGTTGCTGGTTTGCGTTTTTTTTTTTTTGTATTGAGGTGGTTGAAATTGTGATATCTAGGAACTGTTGCGCCGTGACTCATTTTTCTACGCCGCCAACCGCAGACACAGTGTGAATGGAACTATGTGTGATCCCAGCACGCACGGCAGCAACTTGTGAGGTGTTTCATGAAGTGCACGATATGTGTCGTGAGCATCTTACCCACACCTGCGTCCATGCTCGCGATGGCCCCAAAATGCATACCCAAACTAGTCAGTTACCCGGCCGGTACGGGTATCCACGGGCTTACCCAACCGTTGAAGGCCGCTGCTTCTGGACACCATCTGGTGACACCCCTCTCTGGCATCTGGGCGGTCGCCGGCGCATTGCCGGAGGGAGAGGGAGGGGGAACACCCCCCGTGCCTGGAAACCCACCACCTGGAGCCTGCGCGGTCCAAACTGGAAATGACGTCACTCTGTGTGCGAGAGTGGGGCCACTGTCGGCGCGCACTGCCTGACTTTTTCGATGCCGGCGGTTCAGTGCGTGTGCTTGGTGTGCAGATCCGTGTCTGGATCGACGCTGGGAGCGTGTCCTCACCAGCAAGCACTACGCCGCGCGCCAAACGCTTCATCGGTCTCGCTCGTATTTGTGTACTAGCACCCGGCACGCGGTCGACTCTGGACAGGCAAATAAGGCGAGCAAGGCCTGGTGTGGATAGGCCGGCTTTGCAAGACGCGCAGGCATTTGCTCTCATCGCGAAAATGTTCTGGGCAACGGCGGCTGTCATCCGTGTGTGATCAGCGCGGTCATGGCGACCTTGATGTTGCCGCCAACTGGCCTCGTGGGCTTTCTAGTCATAACATTCCAGTCCAGTGTTTATTATGGTATTCTCTTAAACAGTGCATGGACTGCGGGATCTCCTCGGAGAGGAGCGACATTAGTCTGGGCCCGCTCGTGAATCTCAAACGTAACTCAGCAGGAGCCATATTTTGGACTGGGAGTGAAGAGGAGCGCGCCGCTGTCAGCAGATAGCTACACCAAACATGCAGAGGCAACATGATGGCTTTAACGAGCGCGCGAATACAGCGGTAGCCCGGCCAGGATTGCGCCTTAGGTGCGGCCAGCAGCTGGGACGGAGTGATCGGGCCCGTTAGCCCCTGTGGTACGCTTGCATTTTAGCTGGTTCGCTATGTCCCCAGTGTGTCCGTTCGTGACCGGTGGTCTATGTTGCCCACAGCCGGGCAACACGTGGCCGCATGTTGCCCGGCTGTGGCCGACGCGGTCTCATTGTCCCGGGCAGGCTGCGACAGTAGCCGGCGTCTCCTCGGCCGTACGGGCACTACATCGTACAGTAGCCCGTGTCTCTCGTCGGCCGTGCGAGCACTACATCGTACTATGGCCCGCGTCTCTCGTCGGCCGTGCGAGCACTACATCGTACTGTAGCCCGCGTCTCTCGTCGGCCGTGCGAGCACTACATCGTACTGTAGCCCGCGTCTCTCGTCGGCCGTGCGAGCACTACATCGTACTGTAGCCCGCGTCTCTCTCTCCTCGGCCGTGCAGGCACACATCGTACTGACGCGAGCATCTCTCCTCTTTCGTGCAGGCACTACATCGTTCGCGGACCGGAGGGCACGCCGTACGTGGGCGGCCTGTATCACGGCATGCTGCGCTTCCCCTCCGAGTACCCGTTCCGGCCGCCCAGCATCTACATGATCACGCCGAACGGCCGCTTCAAGCCCAACACGCGGCTCTGCCTCTCCATCAGCGACTTCCACCCGGACACGTGGAACCCCAGCTGGAGTGTGTCCACCATCCTGACGGGCCTGCTCAGTTTCATGGTGAGTGCTGCCGCCGAGACGTGCGCGGGAGGGGTCCGGGGAGCCCCCGGCACGGCGCGCTCTCAGAAGCCGGGCCGACCCCCGGCCGCCGGCTGCCTCGGGGCGGAGTTGCACCACGATTTGACGGCAGAGTGTATGGACGGCTTCGTGGAATCGCGTTCATCTGGTGTGCAAGCCCCGTCGCGCTCAGTATTTGTGTATTTAATGGTTTGGTCTGCTTTCATTTATTTTTGTTTTGATCGCTAGCTGAACGTTATCCGTTCGATTTTGTGGGAGTTTAGTACTCGATTTAGACACGCATTCCAGTTGACCAGTGATTTTCGTTTGCCTGCATTTTATATTTATTCGCCTGATCCTTCGACACCTGACATTTAGCCAGGTTTGTATCAGCCATCGTGTTCTGTTTAACCCAATTCATGACCACTGACCACTGCGACATATTCCCAGCATATATTCCCTGCGACACGTTTGCTCACCACCCGGGCCCCGAATCGACGCCCCTCGCTGTCCGGCGTCGGCGGCAGCCCCGGCTCGAGCCGTGTGGTGACGCGCCGACTGACTCCCGCTCGCCGCCGGGTCCGCTTCAGCTGGAGGTCTCGCCCACCGTCGGCAGCATAGAGACGTCCGACTATGAGAAGCGCATGTACGCCCATCACAGTCTGCAGTACAACATCAACGACCCCACGTTCTGCGAGCTCTTCCCGGACGAAGTGCAGGTGGGGCCGAACGGCCGTCTCTGGCCCCGCTTCCTGACTGCGTTGTCGTCTCGGAACTCATCCTTACGGGGTTATTGACCTCCTGATCTTACCTCCTGACAGCGCAGTGTTGCGCGAAGCTCCTGTTATAAGTTATTTCATGAGAGTGCCACCTAGACCTTCCTCCCAAGTGCCCGATTGTCGCCTAGGACGAAGCCCTGATTCCGGTGCTTTGCCTCCGCCCCTAGACTGCGATTCGGTTGTTATCCATGACTTGACCGTCGGACGCGGTAAAGTATGGTTGTTCACCTCGTAGATGTGGACCCTGACTTTGCTCGTGCGACGTTATGCCGGACATTTCTCTGCAGCGTTGTTCGAGATTTTGTCTTCGAGGCGTTGCTAGATTGTGTTTTTATAATTCGGCCCGGTGCTTTGCCTTTTGTCATTGTGTAAAGTTCGACCTCTCGTACTTGTCACCGGAAATTCGGACCACTTCGACCGTCCGACATTGAGAGACTGATCCAATCGTTGACCAGCGCGGGACGTGGAGGTGCTGCGGGCCGCTTCGATCGTGACGCATGCAGCCCGTTGCAAGCGCCCGGGTGGCCGGCTGAATACCCTTCGCTCGGTGTGGGGGGGGGGGGGGAGGCAGGGGGAATTTGACCCCTCCCCTGAGGTCTCGGGTACTAAGAAAGCTAGACACCAAATTTACAGGGTGTGTTGACCTGTACGTGGACTCACTTAGGTTAAAGTTCAAGGTTACTAGGTCATGACCTTCGGGTCAAATAATGTCAAAGAAGGTTAAATTCCGGATTGGTCTCCAAAGCGCCCCCAAAACCTATCTAACTGACTCTATGCAAAAGGTCACTGCTCATTCAAGGTCAGTGACCTTGTGTGATCTTTTGGAGGTCATGGTGATCAAAATCATACAAGACTGCTCTGAGTTTTGCATTTGAATAGGCGACAAAGATTACGCTAGGCAGTATGTTTCTAAAAACGAAATGTTTCGAAATGTTTCTAATGTTTCTAATGTTTTTAAGTGTTTCTAATGTTTCAAATGTTTCTAAAAACAAAACAAAAAACCTGGGTCATTTTTGGTCAGTGACCTATTGTGACCTGTAAGAAGTCCGTGGTAGATGCATGATGTGGTTCTTGCCATCAATAAATTGGAAGTGAGCACCAGAAAGTATCCCGTACAGCAAGCCCCAGAGTAATAAAACAGATTGGTTTTGACCTTGGTCTGACCCCCATACCTGACCTCAGGTCAATGTTATTTGCTTATTCACTAGTAGTGCTGCCTAAGAAAGCGTCTCAGAGATGTATGGCGTAGTCTAACACTGCTTTGTTGCATCAGATTGAACGACTCCCTAGAAATTGACTTCGCTGAAACCATGGCCTGACTTTGACCTTCTATAAGTCAGCGACATTGCAAGGGACATCTAAATTGTGATACCAAACGATCCGCTATTCAGTTGTCTACAGCTATGCAAAATTTGGCGCGGCTACACCGTGCCGTTCGCAAACCACTCTGAAAAACCTTCGGGGGTCAATTGGATCCCCACCCGAGCACATGTCATATCACCAGCTGTCTGCCGGTGACCCAGTTACGCCAGCAGGCGTCACTGTGACCCCAGCGAACTCGGACTGACGGCACACACGTGCGACAGATCCCATGTTGCCATCGAAGGGTGTCGGCGTGTTCCTCCTACGCTCAGGAGCTCCAGGCCACGCTGCCTTCCCTTTTATAGAGCCTCGGCGGCTTCGGCGTCGTCCACATGTCCCCATTTAGACTCCTGTGATCCCAGCATGACCCTTGCGACCTGATAGTAACCCTACGGACTTGGCTCGACTTATGGTGTCGGAGCGATCTTCCGCTGATCCCAGCGTGACCCCCTGAGACCTGTAGTGACCTCGCGGTTGGGCTGGCGCGCAGGAGATCCAGACGACGCTGGCACGCCGGCGGGAGAGCGCAGCGGAGGCGGCACAGGAGACTGCCGGCGCCGAAGCAGCGCGCCGCTCGGCCGGCGACACCAACTCCGGTCTCAGCGCCGCGCTCAGCAACCTCATCGTCATGGCCGGCTTCGTGCTGTTCGCCGGCATCGTTCACTACGTGGTCACGCAGGACTTGTAGGGCGCCGCCGCGCGGGGCGCGACGTGCGAGAGCGGGGCGTCAGCTCCCTGGCGGTGCCGGGCTGAACCAGCAGCTGCCGACCGGCGGCGCCCCCGACCGCGGCCTGACGTGGCTCGGAGGCTGTGGCGCCGCCTGACTGTTGGTCAGGGAGCCCCCGCCCGGCATGGGCAGAGCCAAGGCGATAGGGTCGACAGGTGGCATGCGACTTAGGACGAACGGACGGGCGGCGGCGGCGCTCGTGCGGCTGTTTTGGTGCTGCGGTACCGCGGCGTGGGGGAGACGCCGGCGCGTTCAGTCGCTGGCCTATCGTAGCAGGTTTAAACTTCTTGAAGTGGGGTGGCGGCTGTTGAAATCGGTCGCATTTATCTGTGACCTAGTGTTTTTTGTGACCTCGCTTTGGGCGTAGCGGGATGTGATTTTTTCGAGGTCGGATGGAAGCCGGGCGCCTCCGCCGGCGTGCCGACAGGACCTCTCGCGGCCGTGCGTATCAGCCGCTGTGCGCACAGTTGGCGCGGTCGCTCCGTCGGAATGGTGATCACGATACGCAGCAATGCCAAAATATGCCGATTTGGAATTGCTCTGGACTGAATGTGATGGGTTGGAGGCCTCCAGGCGCGTGGCACCGCGCTGATGTGGAAGCACGTGTTACGGGCACGTGATGACAACGCGAGCGTCGGCCACCCCGCGGTCCACTCGAGCTCGGACTGCGCCTTGCCTGCCGACCACGTGTACGCGCGACGCTGACCACGGAGATATGCGTGTTGTGAATATACGAATACCCCTATCGTCATATACGAGCGGAGCTCTGGCAGCATCCAACTGGCTTCAGTCTGCTGGTCCGCAATCCCGTGACGTCGTGACTCCGGTGTGTCTGGCGTCACGGCTAGAGAGGCTGTAGCGGGCAGGGCAGAAAGGCGGCCGCTTCAGGACGCCATCTGTTGGGAATCCCAGCGGACATCCCGGCGGCGGGCGGCGGACGATGGAACGGCCGTGGACGGATGCACACCAACAGGGGTCCGCACCGTCCGTGCTGGAAATGGCCATATGTTAGACGTCAGAAAAATATCCAGTGCTTGGTAACATATGAAAGATACCGGGAAACTACATGGACAGACTACTGCAGTGCCACGGTGCACCGTTCCAAAACAAGATGGTTTATAAGCAGTACGATATCGCGCACTGCTATGAACATCTATCTGGTACTCTTCCGGAAAGGCCTTATGCAGGTAGTAAACCGGGGTTGTTAGTGTGTATTATTCTGGATGTATGAATACCTCCACTGCATGGTGGGCTTTTTGCACGTGATTGGTTGAGGTGTTAGCCAGTGAGGTGGCCGGGCGCAACTACCCCGTGCTATGGGGGGGGGGGGGGGGGAGGGGTGACGATAATGCCGGTGATTACTTTCACCGATGTTTTTAACTCGACGTAGGTGTTGATGTCCACTTTTTCCAGAGGTGTGCTGTTTGGTTGTCAGCAGGATGCATACGTATTGCTTTTGTAATCAATCCATGTTCATGTTGTTTTTTCTCGGTCGCTCTATTTAATGTCAGATATTCCCGGAGGGAACGAATATACCTGACTAACTTACATGCCAGTGCCCCATGCTCAGCAGAAGGGCTAATTGAAAATGGAAAGACTCAGAAAATGGAGTCTTCCCTCAGCATCCATTGCATTTACTGAGGTTTCCTCTAACGCAGGAAAAGGAAGTGTGTAGCCTCTGTGACCTTCAATGAAATTGTTGCAAGCGCAAGGCTGCCGAGAAAGATAATTTCATAACACTGCTGATCACATGAGCTCTCCAAATAATCCCGGTGCGTTAATGTAGACTTCAACGAATTGGAACTAAAAGAAGGTAAGGGCCTAAAAGCAAAGCGTATGCAGACGTGAAACAGATGATCCTGCTTGCTTTGGTTGAACATGAACACACCGTTCCGTCGGTCGGAGTCCTGCAGATGCCACAGATGCACAGTATAGATGCCGAGACGGACTTCTGGGCTCGACCCGGGGTACCTCCTCCAGCAGACTGCGGCATGTTGGTCCAGAGTTTGTGACGTCATCACCCGAGCTTGCCACTAACGCAACAGAGCGCACAGCTGCGGGCCACGGTGTGCTGCGGGCTTCCGCGTGTTTGTCCAGAGCTTGTTACATCACGAGGCCACTGGCCAGTGACGTCACAGGCTCCCAGCTGCAGATCGCAGCATACAAGCAGCTCCAGTCCGCTGGCACCGAAACTATGACGTCATGACCCTGTTGTGTCTGAGACGTCACGGCCTGAAGCGGCCGCTTCAGGACGCCATCTGTTGGGAATCCCAGCGGACATCCCAGCGGCGGGCGGTGGCCGAGGGAACCCCGTGGACGAATACGCACCAACAGGGGTCTGAACGGTCCGGACTGGAAATGGCGATATGTTGGGATCTAACACTCGTTAACTTAGCACAGTGTAACCGGGCATGACAACAACAGACTACTTTAGTGCCACAAGGCACGACATCACTGAACCAAAATGTTGTTTACGCTGCCGCGATATTGACGCATCCGTGTTGAGCGTTCGTTATTGTGTGATGTGATGTTGGGTGCATTCAGCAGTTCAGCAGTTTGAAGCTATCCTTTGCTGGTCAAATGCTGATGCGTGAATTGCGGGTGCGATTCAACACCGTCATATTTGTTCACGTGCAGTTTAGTTTAGCGGACTACGTCAACGCATAGGTGATACTTTCCAGGAAAGGTCTTGCTGAAGAAGCGAGTTGTGTTTGTGATTGTGCATTATCCCATAAATATTGATGCAGACAGAATTGCTATTTTCAAGAATTTGTTGGGGCGCGCTGAGCCTATAAAGTTGATTTAATCTACCCCCCAAATCCTGATATATGCCGAATTTCGACCACTTGTATTCGCGTCCGCAATGCCATAATTAACCTAAAAAAGTTTGTTGGCTCCGAAACTGTTGTGACGTCAAAGAATGACATCCCGTTTTCAGCTGATGTGATGACGGTGATAAGATATGATGATAATGACGCCCATGGCGCATGATGTATTTAGGTTTTTAGGGTACCAGCAGGCTGTACACTTCCTGCATTTTATTTGCCTAGGATTCTCCTTTGTATTCATATGTATTGGGGTTGGGATGGGGCCCAGAAGAGCATTAAATGACTAAATTCAGCAGGGGGGGGGGTTGAGGCTAAAAGCTCACTAAAAAGGCTAAATTCAGCATCGGGGGAGGCTCAGGTGTCCCACGAAAGTGTACAATGTGACACCCCTGAATACAGACACAGCCTGGTCAGCTTTTCGCAGGTGGCAGGCTCATCTGTTAGCCGGTCAGGTGGCCAGGTGAGACTCTCCGGTGCTAGGGCAGGGTATCTGAGCTGGTGTACTTGTCACCCGGTGTGTCCGTCCTTGACCGGTGGTCCGTGTGTTGCCCGGTGCGGTCTCGTGTTCTTCGCGGCGGGCTGCGACTGTAGCCGATGTCTCCGCCGGCGCGTACAGGCGCCATCGTCAGCGGTTGGGAGGGCCCGCCGTGCCTGGGCGGGCTCCACCACGGCGTTGGGCGGGATGTGCCGCGTCTCATGCCTCTACAACGCCACAGATCAGCGACGGTACTGATTTCTTCAGCTTGGGTGTCCCTCAAGCGTTCTACGACAGCTAGCGTGGTTGTTTCTGTCCGTCTCGCAGAAAACACGAGGTCATATGCGTGCTGGTCGTGAAGCTTACGACGGTTGAGGCGCCACAGAATTTGTTCAGACATTTGCATGCTGAGTGGTTCACACAGTTTTATTGGCAACATATGAAGTTGGCAGAGGTGAAGCATGGGTATGACCTTATTGCATAACCGGACAAGTTCAATAGTCTCTATCACACATCAGTTCACAATAGCGGCGTGGAGGCCTGTGACGGTAACATCCCGACCCCACATGGTCAGCCGGTGGCCCCATTGACACAGGGTGACCAGCCTCACAGACGACTCCGTCCCGCCGGCCTTACAGCGTCTTCACGCCTCTTTCTGGAGTGCGACGACGGCGAACGTGAACTCGTCCTGCTCCAGCATGCCGTCGCCGTCTGTGTCGGCGTCTTCCAGGACGTAGCGCACGTGCTCGAGCTGCCGGTGTCCACTGAGCAGCGACGGCACCACCTCCAGGGCCTGCTGCTGCGTCAGCTGGCCGTTGCCGTCTGTGTCTTCGGCGCGGAAGGCGATGGGCACGACCTCGGCCGGCGGCGGCCCATTGGCGGCCTGCCGGAAGTCGGCCAGGTTGACGAAACCGTCGCCGTCGCCGTCCATGAGCGAGATGGTGTGCCGCACGTCGGCGACGCTGAGGTGCGGCCCGCCGGCCCGTATGATGGGCTCGAGCTCGGTCGGCGAGAGGCGGCCGTCGCCGTCGGCGTCCGACTGGTCCAGCATGCCCTGGAACGCCTGCTGCACCTCGTCGCCGTCGAGGCCCATGGGCATGGCGGCGCCCAGCGCGCCCGTCTGCGGGTGGAGGAAGCGCGTGAGAAGGGTGACGGTCTGGCTCTCCTCGCCGTCATCAGTACACGGCCTCACGCGGTCGGGAAGGTCGTCAGCGAGACACGTCTGGCAACACTTAACAGCCTGCGCAAGCAAACATCAGGTGCCGCTTTGACGGCAGCGCTCCGTGATTTGGCTCTGACGTCACACGGTCTCACTGCCCCGCCGTGGGTTGTCCACTCACCAGAGCGATGGCGGCGATCAGCTTCAGCATTGTGTTCGACTGTGTTCGGCTGGAACGGTCAGTGCAGATGCGCAGTATGCCGGTGTGAAGAATGCTTGGCAGACGGCCGCCGGCGCCCCGCCTTTATACGAATTGGTGGCCCGTCCGCCGGCAGCAGCAGCGGCGTCACCAGCAATGCAACGTTGGGGGTGACACGGGATACGGCAAGCTGGACTGTCACCCGCCCCGCCGTGACCCTGTGTCATAGCGTGAGCCACCGCGGTGTCAGATGTCAGGAGACGAGGGCGGGATCAGCGGCCGGCATGACCTGTCGGCCCCCAGAGCGACGCCGCTGGAGCCACTACTGCGCGGCCGACTGGCCCAGCTGCGTGACGTCACACTGCAGAGCCGTGCAGGATGGCGCGTGTTGGACGCAATTATATTTTACGGCCAGCAGACGTCGATGACCTCAGGGTGTCACCCTGAGCCCGGTGCCAGGACCTTTGACGGAGCTCAGAGGGTGTGCGGAGGATCAGAGATCCACGAATGGCACGTACCAGGCTAATCACGCCAACAAGTTGGTGACTGACCTGGAAGGTGATGCAGACTAGTGACGCGTCGATAATTTGCCGGTGCTGTGTTGTATGAAGTCGTCTTCCGTGCATCGGCGTTGAAGGCGTCTGTCTGCATTGTTAAAAGTTAGCCGTTGGTGGCTTCCCATATTTCTGCCGTAGGTTAGTTACTTGGAGGCAGACAATTTCATGATATTGCTTCTTGCGCGCAGGCTTCGCCGGATGAGTCTCCTCGGTTTTCAAGGTAACGCATAGTTACAACCATACGCTCTCTATTTGTCTGCAGTCCTGGAACTTGATCGATATAAACATCAATGGAATCCACCTGTTATTGACAGTAAAGTATTCGGGCAGTAGTTGCGGTCTTAGGTTTGCTATCGCTCGTATCTGGATATATAGGTGAGCAGGCCCTTTGATATTCAGTTTTCGAGAGGTGTAGTGTACTTGTCTGTGCTTCGTAAACCATGCAGTGCCGTCATAGGGACCAGCGCATGTGATGCCCTAAGTACGACCTGGCCTGAAGATGGTCCCGAACTGGTTCTCATACAGTGCATCTCTGCCCAGCCGAGTGCGCACACATCGTGGTTCCTCGTAACTGATAGACTCGGCAGCCACATGCATCTACGCGCGCCTGATGCGCCCCCTGGTTATAACACAGGGTAGGGGGGGGGGCTCACCCTACTAGCTCCACGCCTGATACGCTCCCCGAGTGTAACAGTGGGGGGGGGGGGGGGAGAGGGAGTCACCCTACTGGCTGCACGCCTGATGCGCTCCCTGGGTATAACACGGGAGGTCACCCTGCTAGCACCCCTGAGGAAGACAGTGGAACCACCGATGATGCCGGCGCTTGCTTTCAGCGGTGCTTGATGAACTCGACGTTGGTGTTGAAATCAGTGTTTTTTCAGAGGTACTCTGTTTGGTTGTCAGCATGATGCGGGTATGTTTCTCGAGCGGTCCATTCCTGTTGATGTTGTTTTCGTACCAATACTCTATTTATTGTTTGGAATATTCCTCCTAAAGCGCATAGCACCATCATCACATTCGGGGGTAGAAGGGGTGATAGTAACATAGGCGCAGTAGGCCTGTGCTCAGCAACAAAGCTTACTGAAAGAAGAAAGCTTAACAAAATATATTCTTCCCGCATCCGCCATTGGTTCCAATGTAACACGATGCAATCTAGGAAATAAGAATAGTTTGTTATCTACAGTGCTGTTGTATGATTTGTTCAGAAGTGCAAAGTTGCTGAGAACAAAGATAATCAGTAGTACTAGCATTATTCCTCGTGAAAAAGCAGGAGAATGGAGATATGGTTGGGTTGACATTTCGGCAATGTGCTTTTATCGAAACAATGGGAGGACCACTCGAAGAATTGTTTGAAACGCTCCTGCTATTGCTTCAATGAAGGCATGTTGCCGGCATATCAACATAACTGCCTTTCCATTCTCCTGATTTTTGGAGGAACAAGGCTAATTCTACCGTCTTATCTATGTGAGTATTGCTCCTCGCTAGTGCTTTGAACATCTCGCGTAAGATTGCCGAGAACGATGATTTCGTTTCACTGTTGGTCGTATCAGCTCTATACGTTACCACTGCGTGTGACAGTACACTAAAGACGTCGCGAAGCCACTCCAGCAGGCTGAACTACCTTCGCAAGCAGCCTGCAGCTAGTTACTCCAGAACTTGTGACGTCACAAATCCGCGGCGGCCGATAGAGCTATCTCCTCCAGCAGGCTGCGGCGTGTTTGTCCAGAGCTTGTGACGTCACAAGGTCACTGGTCGGTGACGTCACAGGCCCCTCAGTCGCAGGTCGCAGCATGCAGGCGGCTCCAGTCCGCTGGTCCTCAAACTTGTGACGTCATGACCTCGTTGTGTCTGTGACGTCACGGCTAGAGAGGCTGTAGCGGGCAGGGCGTAGAGGCGGCCGCTTCAGGACGCCATCTGTTGGGAATCCCAGCGGACATCCCGGCGGCGGCGACCGCCCAGGCAACCCCGTGGACGGATACACACCAACAGGGGTCTGCGCGGTCCGTGCAGGAAATGGCTATGTGTTCGGACCTGACACTCGCTAAGCCAACACAGTCTAACCGGGCATGACAACAGACTACCTTAGTGTCACAAGGCACGACATCACTGAACCCATGTTTTTTTCCTTCACGCTACCCGTGATGTTTACGCATCCCAGTTGAGCGTTCGTTATTGTATGCTGTGATGTTGGGTGCATTCAGGAGTTCAGCAGTTTGAAACTATGCTTTGCTGGTCAAATGCTTATACATGAATCGCGGGTGCGATTCAGCGCCGTCATATTTGTTCACGTCAGTTTAGTTTAGCGGACCCCCGTCAACGCATAGGTGGTACCCTCCGGGAAAGGTTAAATTGAAGAAGCGAGTTATGTTTGTAGTTGTGCGTTATTCCATACATATTGATGCAGACAGAATTGTTAATTTCGAGAATTTGTGGCGGTGGGCTGAGCCTATAGAGTTGATTTAGCCTACCCACAAATCCTGATGTATGCCGAATTCAGACCACTTATAATTGCGTTCGCGATGCTAGACTTGACATTACGAAGTTTGTTAGTTTCGAAACTGTTGTGACGTCAAAGAATGACATCCCGTTTTCAGTCGATGTGATAATGGTCATAATGTATGATGATAATGATGCCTGTGACAAGTGATGTATTTAGGTTTAAGGGTAGCAGCAGGTTGAACACTTGCTGCATTTTATTTCCGTAGGATTCTCCTTTGTACTCATATGCATTAAGGCTGGGATGGCGCCCAGAAGAGCGTTAAAGGACCAAATTCAGCGCGGGGGGGGGGCGGGCGGGAGGGGAGGGAGGGAGGCTAAAAGCCCATTGAGGAGGCCAAATTCAGCATCGGGGGAGGCTCAGGTCCCCCACAAAAGGACATAATGTGACACCCCTGAATACAGACACAGTCTGGTCAGCTTTTCGCAGGCGGCAGGCTCATCCGTTAGCCGGTCAGGTGGCCGAGTGCGACTCCCCGGCGCTAGGGCAGGGTATCTGAGCTGGTCTACTTTGTCACCAGGTGTGTCCGTCCTTGACCAGTGGTCCGTGTGTTGCCCGGTGCGGTCTCGTGTTCCCCGCGGCGGGCTGCGACTGTAGCCGATGTCTCCGCCGGCGCGTACAGGCGTCGTCAGCGGGTGGGAGGGCCCGCCGTACCTGGGCGGGCTCCACCACGGCGTTGGGCGGGATGTGCCGCGTCTCACGTTTCTACAACGCCACAGATCAGTGACGGTACTGAATTCTTCAGCTCGGGTGTGCCTCAAGCGGTGTACGACAGCTAGCGTGGCTGTTGTTGTCTGTCTCGCAGAAAACCCGAGGTCAGTTGCTTGCTGGTCGTGAAGCTTACGATGATTGAGGCGGCAGAGAAGTTGTTCAGGCATTAGAGCGGTTCGCGTGGTTTTATTGGCAAAATATGATGCTGGCACCGATGAAGCATGAGCATGACACATCGGTTTACAATAGCGGCTTCGAGGCCTATGGCGCTAACATCACGCACCCCACATCGTTAGCGGGCGGTCCCGTCGGCACAGGGTGACCGGCCTCACAGACGCTTCCGTCCAGCCGGCCTTACAGAGTCTTCACGCTTCTTTCTGGAGTGCGACGACGGCGAACGTGAACTCGTCCTGCTCCAGCATGCCGTCGCCGTCGGTGTCGGCGTCCTCCAGCACGTAGCGCACGTGCTCGAGCTGCCGGTGTCCACTGAGCAGCGACGGCGCCACCTCCAGGGCCTGCTGCTGCGTCAGCTGGCCGTTGCCGTCTGTGTCTTCGGCGCGGAAGGCGATGGGCACGACCTCGGCCGGCGGCGGCTCGTTGGCGGCCTGCCGAAAGTCGGCCAGGTTGACGAAGCCGTCGCCGTCGCCGTCCATGAGCGAGATGGTGTGCCGCACGTCGGCGGCGCTGAGGTGCGGCCCGCCGGCCCGTATGATGGGTTCGAGCTCGGCCGGCGAGAGGCGACCGTCGCCGTCGGCGTCCGACTGGTCCAGCATGCCCTGGAACGCCTGCTGCACCTCGTCGCCGTCGAGGCCCATGGGCATGGCGGCGCCCAGCGCGCCCATCTGCGGGTGGAGGAAGCGCGTGAGGAGAGTGACGGTCTGGCTGTCCTCGCCGTCATCAGTACACAGTCTCACGTGGTCAGAAAGGTCGTCAGCGAGACACGTCTGGCAACACTTAACAGCCTGCGTAAGCGAACATCAGGTGCCGCTTTGACGGCAGCGCTCCGTGATTTGGCTCTGACGTCACACGGTCTCACTGCCCCGCCGTGGGTTGTCCACTCACCAGGGCGATGGCGGCGATCAGCTTCAGCATTGTGCTCGACTGTGTTCGGCTGGAACGGTCAATGCAGACGCGCGGTGTGCCGGTGTGAAGGATGCTTGGCAGGCGGCCGCCGCGCCCCGCCTTTATACGAATTGGTGGCCCGTCCGCCGGCAGCGGCAGCGGCGTCACCAGGAATACGACGCTGGGGTTGACAGGGGGATACGGCGAGCTGGACTGCCACCCACCCTGTCATGACCCTGGGTAATAGGGTGAGCCCATCGCGGGGTCGGATGTCAGGAGACGAGAGCGGGGTCAGCGGCCGGCGTGACCTGTCGGCTCCCAGAGTGATGCCGCTGGAGCCACTACTGCGCGGCCGACTGGCCCAGCTGCGTGACGTCACACTGCAGAGCCGTGCAGGATGGCGCGTGTTGGACGCGATGATGTTTTACGGCCAGCAGACGTCGGTGACCTCAGGGTGTCACCCTGAGCCCGGTGTCAGGACCTTTGATGGAGCTCAGAGGGTGTGCAGAGGATCAGAGATCCACGAATGGCACGTGCCAGGCTAATCACGCCAATAAGTTGGTGACTGGCCTGGAAGGTGATGCAGACTAGTGAGTCGTCGAGGATTTGCCGGTGCTGTGTTGTATGACGCCGTCTTCCGTGCATCAGCATTGAGGACGCCTGCCTGCATTGTTTAAATTTAGCCGTCGGTGGTTCCCCATATTTCCGCCTGAGTTAGTTCATTGGAGGCAGACAATTTCATCATATTCCTCACAGAGCGCAGGTTAACCTGACGGCTATCTCTGGTTTTCAAGATAGCGCATAGTTGCAACCATACGCTCTCAATTTGTCTGCACTGCTAGAACTTGATTGATATGAACATCGATGGAGTCCTCCTGTTATTGATAGTGAGTTATTTGGGTAGTGGTTGTGACCTCAGATTTTCTAGCGCTCGTATCTGGATATACAGCTGAGCAGGCCCCTCGATATTCAGTTTTTGAGAAGTGTAGTGTAGTTGTCTGTGCTTCGTAAACCATGCAGTGCCGTCATAAAATTCATCGCACGTGATGCCCTACTTACGACCTGGCCTGAAGATGGTCCCGAACTGGTTCTCATACAGTGCATCTCTGCCCAGCCGAGTGCGGACACAGCGTAGTCCATCGTGCTAGTGATAGGCTCGGCAGCCACATACACCTACGCACGCCTGATGCGCTCCCTAGGTGTAAGACTGGGGGGGGGGGGGGGGGGGGTCACCATACTAGCTGCACGCCTGATGCGCTCCCTGGGTATAACTATGGGGAGCTCACCCTACTAGTACCCTTGAGAAAGACAGCGGAACCACCGATGATGTCAGTGATTGTTTTCACCGATGCTCGGTGAACTCGGCATTGGTGTTGAAGTCAGCGTTTTTCCACAGGTACACTTCTTAGTTGTCAGCATAATGCGGGCACGTTTTTCGAGTGGTTCATCCCTGTTGAAGTTGTTTTCTTACCAGTGCTCTATTTATTGTTTGAAACATTCCTCCTAATGCCCACAGCATCATCACCATCATCTTAAGGGGAAGAAGGGGTAATAGTAACATAGACGCAGTAGCCCTATGCTCAGCAGCAATGTTTACTGAAGGAAGAAAGCTCAACAAAATATGTTCGTCCCGCACCCGCCATTGGTTCAAATGTAGCACGATGCAATCTAGGAAATAAGAATAGTTTGTTATCTACGCCGCTTTTGTATGATTTGTTGAGAAGTGAGATGTTACCGAGAACATAGATAAGACTGTAGTATTAGCCTTGTTCCTTGTGAAAACGAGGAGAATGGAGATACAGTTAGGCTGATATTTCGGCAGCGTGCCTTTATCCAAATAATAGGAGAATCGCTCGCAGAATTGGTTGAAACACTTCTGCTATTGCTTCGATAAATGAATATTGCCGAAATATCAAACTAACTTTATCTCCATTCTCCTGGTTTTTACGAAGAATCAGGCTAATTCTATTGTCTTATCTATGTAAATGATGCTCCTCGCTAATGCACTGAACATATTGCGTAATATTGCCGAGAACGATGATTTCATTTCACTGTTGGTTCTATCAGCTGTACACGTTATCACTGCGTGTGACGGTAGGTCAAAGACGACTGGAAGCCACTCCAGAAGGCTGAACGACCTCCTCCAACAGGCTGCTGCTTGTTACTCCAGAGCTTGTGACGTCACAAATCCGCGGCGGCCGATGGAGTTACCTCCTCCAGCAGGCTGCGGGGTGTTTGTCCAGAGCTTGTGACGTCACAAGGTCACTGGTCGGTGACGTCACAGGCGCCTCAGTTGCAGGTCGCAGCATGCAGGCGGCTCCAGTCCGCTGGTCCCAAACATGTGACGTCATGACCCTGTTGTGTCCGTGACGTCACGGCCCGAGGCGGCCGGTTAAGGACGCCATCTGTTGGGAATCCCAGCGGACATCCCGGCGGCGGGCGGTGGCCAAGGGAATCCGTGAAAGAATACACACCAACAGGGGTCTGCGCGGCCCGTGCTGGCAATGACCATGTGTTGGGACCTGACACTCGCTAACCTAACCCAATGTAACCGGGCATGACAACAGACTACCTTACTGTCACAACGCACGACATAACTGAGCCAATTTTTTTTACGCTATCCGTGATGTGGACGCATCCCAGCTGAGCGTTCATTGTTGTATGCTGTGATGTCGGATGCCTTCAGTAATTCAGCGGTTTGAAGCCCTTCTTTACCGTTCAAATGCTTGCGCGTGAATGGCAGGAACGTCTCTACATCATCATATTTGTTCACGTGCAGTTTAGTTTAGCGAACAATCAACGCAAAGGTGGTACTCTCCGGGAAAGGCCTTATCCAAGAAGCAAGTTGTGTTCGTAGTTTTACATGATTTCGTATGCATGAATACAAACATCGATGCTACTTTCCGAGATCGGTTGGGGGCGGCCTGAGCCACTAAAAATGAGTTGACCTACCGATAAATTCTGGAATATTCAGGCTTTTGGCCGCTGGCATTTGCGTTCCCGATGCTGTAATTGACATCTAAAAATTGGTTGGTTGCAAAATGTTGTGATTTCAAAGAATGACGTCCCGATTTAGGCTAATATGATTATGATAATTATATATGATAATAATGATATTTATGATGATGTATTTAGGCACCTAGGGTACCAACATTTCAGACACGAACTGCATTTCATTGGCCGATGATTCTCTTGGTCATATGCGTTGGAGGAGAGGATGGCTTGGAAGAGCGTTGCTGGTCTGAATTCAGCATCGGGGAGGCTCAGGTCCCCCACAAAAGTCTATAATGTGACACCCCTGAATACAGACACAGCCTGGTCAGCTTTTCGCAGGCGGCAGGCTCATCTGTTAGCCGGTCAGGTGGCCGAATGCGACTCTCCGGCGCTAGGGCAGGGTATCTGAGCTGGTCTACTTTGTCACCAGGTGTGTCCGTCCTTGACCAGTGGTCCGTGTATTGCCCGGTGCGGTCTCGTGTTCCCCGCGGCGGGCTGCGACTGTAGCCGGTGTCTCCGCCGGCGCGTACAGGCGTCGTCAGCGGGTGGGAGGGCCCGCCGTACCTGGGCGGGCTCCACCACGGCGTTGGGCGGGATGCGCCGCGTCTCACGTTTCTACAACGCCACAGATCAGTGACGGTACTGAATTCTTCAGCTCGGGTGTGCCTCAAGCGGTGTACAACAGCTAGCGTGGTTGTTTCTGTCTGTCCCGCAGAAAACCCGAGGTCAGTTGCTTGCTGGTCGTAAAGCTTACGATGGTTGAGGCGGCACAGAATTTGTTCAGACACTAGAGTGGTTCACGTGGTTTTATTGGCAAAATATGATGTTGGCACAGATGAAGCATGAGCATGACACATCGGTTCACAATAGCGGCGTGGAGGCCTATGGCGATAACATCCCGACCCCACATGGTCAGCGGGTGACCCCATTGGCACAGGGTGACCGGCCTCACAGACGCTTCCGTCCAGCCGGCCTTACAGAGTCTTCACGCTTCTTTCTGGAGCGCGACGACGGCGAACGTGAACTCGTCTTGCTCCAGCATGCCGTCGCCGTCGGTGTCGGCGTCCTCCAGCACGTAGCGCACGTGCTCGAGCTGCCGGTGTCCACTGAGCAGCGACGGCGCCACCTCCAGGGCCTGCTGCTGCGTCAGCTGGCCGTTGCCGTCAGTGTCTTCGGCGCGGAAGGCGATGGGCACGACCTCAGCCGGCGGCGGCTCGTTGGCGGCCTGCCGGAAGTCGGCCAGGTTGACGAAGCCGTCGCCATCGCCGTCCATGAGCGAGATGGTGTGCCTCACGTCGGCGACGCTGAGGTGCGGCCCGCCGGCCCGTATGATGGGCTCGAGCTCGGCCGGCGAGAGGCGGCCGTCGCCGTCGGCGTCCGACTGGTCCAGCATGCCCTGGAACGCCTGCTGCACCTCGTCGCCGTTGAGGCTCATGGGCATGGCGGCGCCCAGCGCGCCCGTCTGCGGGCGGAGAAAGCGCGTGAGGATGGTGACGGTTTGGCTGTCCTCGCCGTCATCAGTAGACAGCCTCGCGCGGTCAGGAAGGTCGCCAGCGAGACACGTCTGGCAATACTTAACGGCCTGCGCAAGCGAACATCAGATGCCGCTATGACGGCAGCGCTCCGTGATTTGGCTCTGACGTCACACGGTCTCACTGCCCCGCCGTGGGTTGTCCACTCACCAGGGCGATGGCAGCGATCAGCTTCAGCATTGTGCTCGACTGTGTTCGGCTGGAACGGTCAATGCAGACGCGCGGTGTGCCGGTGCGAAGGATGCTTGGCAGGCGGCCGCCGCGCCCCGCCTTTATACGAATTGGCAGCCCGTCCGCCGGCAGCGGCAGCGGCGTCGTCAGGAGTTTAACGCTGGGTTCAACGTCGCCGAGAGTTCAACGCAACACGGCAAGCGGCGAGCTGATATGCCACCCGCCCCGCCGTGACCTTGTGTCATAACGTGAGCCCACCGCTGTGTCAGATGTCAGGAGACGCGGGCGGGGTCGGCGGCCGGCGTGACCTGTCGGCCCCCAGGGCGACGCCGTTGGAGCCACTACTGCGCGGCCGACTGGCCCGGCTGCGTGACGTCACACTGCAGAGCTGTGCAGGATGGCGCGTGTTGGGCACGATGATATTTTACGGCCAGCAGGCGTCGTATGCCTTATGGTCGCTTAACAACTCTTCGACGCGCGTTTTGGCTTGAGGAATGGGTGTATCACGTGGTCAATAGTGGCGCACTGGCTCAAATATTTATCAATGCGGTGCTTGATAACAGGCTGTTTTGGTCTGCTAGGTGAATCACAAACGTTCTCAACAGTCGAGATGCCACGTCGGTTGACATGACGACGGTGGTCGTGATAACGGCGGGGAAGAAGCGTAGTGCTGAAGTGTTAACCGCGAAGTTTGGACTCAAAGACAATGAATATTGACATTCCTTTATAACTTATCCTTTGATGACTGGTCTTGAGGTGCCACGAGAGTATGTTTTTGAAATATGCTCCAAAGGTGGGATACTCCATTTGAGGCAAAAGTGGAATCATCCTCTCGAATATGATAACCATACGATTATGTTGAGCAGCAAATCTAAGGCACGAAAATAATCTTGACTTCCAGCTTTTTGTAATACGTGACTCATGACGATGACGTTACAACTATTGCAACACACAACCATCGCAAGGGAACAATCGGTCACAAGGCTGCTGATTTTAGCTTTCTGATTGGCATTGCGTGTGGCTTTAGTAAACGGGGCTGAGAGAGCCAACACAGACTAGCGAGGAGAGCAGTGTTCCATATGTCGGAGTGCCGAGAGCCCGCAGACTCTGGATTGGCGACAGTACACCGTTCACGTTCACATTTTTAGACTTTCACTGCGCATGCGTCTCTCCCGTTGCCGTCGCAATGCGGGCCTTCATGGGCGTGATGTTTTATATGATTCGCCCGTCTCCCATGCACGTGCTCTATCAAATCGCTACCCATGCCTATCGGTTGTGCTCACACGTTGCCCGTTTGCGTTTTTTTATTGCGATGGTTGGTATTGTGATATCTAGGAACTTTCGCGCCGTGACTCATCCTTCTGCGTCGCCAACTGCAAACACAATGTGAATGGGGCTATTGGCGATCCCAACACGCACGGCAGCAACTTGAGGTGTTTCGTGTAGCAGCGGAGCGTTCCCAGAGCGGAACGAACACTGGGACCCCTGCCGCCGTCCGGGGAGCGAGCAGCGTGGGAAGCTCCACGGCGTGGGAGCGGGCGTCTCCTGACCTCGCATGAGCCCGCGCCACTACCACGGAGGGCGTCCGACGCGGCTCAGACGTCCGTCCGGGGGCGCTGCCGGGCCAGACGCGACGCTGCCGCCGCCGCCTGGCGCGAGATCGGGCGCGCGCTAGCGCTTGATCGTTCTATCAATACATCGTGTATTCGTTCGAAGCGGCGGAAGTATCGGGTGATTGTGAACGTCGTGTTTTCACTGGATACGACCCATCCTGACACAGGCATGCCAAGGCGTGATGCTAACCACTAGTCAGTGCAACGTCATAGACAACGTACGGCGTTGCACAAAGCTGCTTGCTTCGACGGTGACTGCGATGCGAGCGGCGAGCACAAGATGAGGTGAGAGCGAGGGGAGGGGGAAGGGAGGGGGCGGCGCGCCGGGTGACAGGGGCATTGCCTCGCGCTGGCTGAGGTCCGCCGCGGGCCGGCTGCCTGGCCGTTTGTACATAGGGGGCCGACACGGTCAGGTCAGCACGAGTCACCGCCAGCCAGCAGAGGTGGCCTCCGCCCGGTCGGGACTGGCGGTGGCCGGCCTCAGCCACGGACCCACGGCCGGCGGTGGTAAGCCATGACAGCAGCATGTCCGTCTGATAACACTGCCAGCGGCCGTCTGGTGTCCGGCGGCTGGTCCTCGGCAGCTGTCCAACCGGCCGGAGCGGGCGGCTGGCGCTCGGCTGCTGTCCGGCGGCTGAAGCAGGCGGCTGGTCCTGGGCAGCTGCCTGCGGCTGGAGCGGGCAGCTGCTCCTCGGCAGCTGCCGGGCGGCCGGGTCACGGCGACTCCCACGTCGTCTCCAGCTGGTCCAGTGGCCTGTCCAGCCGGTCTGGCGAGGGCTCGGGCCCGTCCAGCGCGCCAGCCGCCTCCAGCGCCACCTCTGCAACGCGGCGAGGCATGACATCATACCAGGCGTGGCTCACAGGCGCCGGGCGCTTCCCACGTGCTGGCCGTGCCACCGTGCGGCCCGATCTGCAGACATCACGACTGATGTTTTGGGACATGTTCGCTGAGGGCTCTCTGCAGGGGCTTGACTCCTCCTCGCTGACATAGCCCGCTGTAATTGCGATACAACTGAGGTCTAAATCAGTTACCCATGGATCTTGTGTAATACCCAGGACATCCTTGGTGTTAGTGAGTCCTGCAAATGGCGAGATGGCATTCCACTTTCGCCCATGTACGCGTCACAACCCAAAGTTTCTCCTTGGATTCGAACCGGGATCTTCCGGTCACCAATCCAGCGTGGTGCCACTGAACGTCCATCTAGGACCCTCCTGCGTGATCCCGGTCAGTTTCGCAGTAGAACGATGGACTCGGTAATCAGAAGATCCCGACATGAGCCTCAGCAATGCTACGGAAAACATCCGGGCTGTGATGCATGCATGGCTGAGAGTCGAATACAATCCAGCCATTCACTCAACTCATTAATTCGTGAAGGCGGCCGGGGAATCAAATGGCCGGATGGAACATTGTGTACACAATATACCAAGGGCGACGATGACCCAAACAAGTTATTCAGTATGTTACGCCAATACCTCTTTTCGAATAATTTCGTACAATGCTGATCAAAATGATGACCTGAATCGTTTCATAAAACTGTTTCGAAGCATTGTTCTCGAGAACTCGGGTTTCAGAACACCAAACCTCGCCTTCCGGTGGGGGTAAAAGCATTTTCCCAGACCACGGCATTACGTTTTTTTTTGGGGGGGGGGGGCGGGGAATTCAGCACTACCAACGGCAAGCAAAGTTTATAAAAATTCAGCGGCAACGTAGACCCCATCCATGGAGGCTTCCCCAGACGGATGTGTTCCATCAAAGCTACCAGATCATCATCACGGTCATCATCATCAACGGTCTTAAAAGGGGGTACGAGTGGGTACATGTCACCGTGCATTATCGGAATACGTTACCAGCGAAGGCAACAACATCGTGTAGGGTCACCCAGGTCGCGTGCGATATGCCCTGACGTTGCCAGGAGCCACTGCCTTTTAGTGAAGGGTTCCTGCTGACAGGAATCACTTACGTTCAATGAAGGCGGCCAGGGATGGCGGCAGCATGGCGGCGGCCTTCCCGAGGTCCTCCTCGCCGCAGGTTCCACTGTCCAGCCCTGGCCAGCCAGGTAGGTCAGGTCCGCTCACCCATATACAATCGTCTTCCTATGCTTGACAGTCACATTTAGAATCATTCTAGACTACTGTCTCACCACTTTCATTTGACACCATTCTACTACTGTCTTATCTATGACTTTTTAGCTTCTTATATCCTCAGCAACTGATCTTTTTTTAAGAAGGGGAGACGCGACGCACGTCGTCGCACCACCACTTTATGGCAGCCAGCGACTGCAGGGGCCCATATTTGGAACACTTGCTACATATGTCATAGCAATAACGGCGGGCAGAGAAAGGGCGCTGCTGGCAGCGCGTGCGTGGCCGTGGTGTCGTGGAGTTCGAGGCGGGTCCTAAACAGCCCACAGACAGCACCTCGGTCGGGGCGCACATCGCTCCCTGCCGACACCATGGTAAGGGTGCAGCACCAATGGCTTACCTAGTGTCATGCCCATCCTCTTCAGCACCTCAATGTCGTCATGTATCTCGAACGTGTCGTTGAAGTTAAAGAGGTATTCCCTCCTGAAACAGATATCACCGCTCATCCACAGGTTGGCGAATATATTTACTAGATGCGCGATGGCGAGTGTGCAAGGAATGCGCTCTAGGACAATAGAGACGCTGGCTTCTTGCGTCTGTTCTGAAACAAAGAATTCAAAACATCAACTCCGGCAGGCGGTCAGCCGGTGCTGATACTTTGAACTGCGAAATAGTGGTGCGTTTCACGCAGCAATACACCCATTCATTCTCCAACTGGCGACGCATCGGCGTAAGTCTAATGATCCTTAACGAACCTGGCAGCCAGCTGAAATTCACGCCGATCAGTGACGTAACCAACGGCAGGGGACCATAGGGAAATTACCCCTGGGGGCCTAAAGGGTATCAAATGGAGCATATGTGCATGTAGGACTCCAAACTATCTCATTTTGCCAATGGGGTCCTCGGCAGCAGGGGCCCAGGGCAGGTAAGATCTCTGGGAGACAAAGAGGCCCGTAGTCCTCAAAGCTTCTGGGCATATTTCGCAAAATGACGGAAAGGGGTGGGGGGGGGGGGGAGGCAGGAAAAACGGTTGAACCTACTCGCACATACACCCCAAAACCCCGGATTTAGCCCACTTTCTTCTTTAAGTTGCCAAATGAAAGCGGCGGGTTCGGTTTCCGGTTTCCATCCGGTGACACGGCCATCTCAACAAGTAATCCCGGGAGTACAAAAATAGCGAAAGTTGGCTGCGCCCAACTTCGAAGTCCGGCAGCTCCCATAACTTAACCCGTGCAGGGCCACGCAACGAGCCGGCTCTGTCTGGCGGAGAACAGCTACCATCGGGCCTATCCATACCTGGACCGACCGATTGGACGACAGTACAGTCCGAGCATAAAGCTGTTGGTAACACGCCACAGCCTCCAACAAAACCCGCTCTTCTTCCACTTCGGCTGAGTGCAGTCAAATCGCTACAGCTTTTCAGCGATGCACCTTGCAAGGGGAATACTTGTGCCTGCACGCCTGGGTCCGACTAGATGCATGATATCAAGCAGCACAGCTACCCCAGGCTATCAGAGTTATGCGCAATCTATCATGACATGGAGCGAATCTCAACATTTGAGCAGCAAAAAATGCATAGATCGCCAGCCATATTTTAGCAAGATGATTGACATTCTTTGCATGCTTTACCTATCAGTCGGAGAGGACGTAACACACTCACAAATCCTTATTTCCCCGAGGGCTTTAGCCGCGGTAATGACAGCTGGCGATGGTAGCTGCAACAGCGCTGCCTCTGTGTCCCACATCAGCACGGCAGCGAAAGGGGGGGGGGGGGGGCGGGGGGTTACTCACTTGTCGCTAGATATGCTGCAGTCGATCACCGTCTTCTTCTTGGTGTTGACCACGAGGAACGGCAGCTGCACGGACGAGCCGGCCTCGGGCGGGCCTTCAGTCTCCTCCAGCTGCCGCAGGGATGCCGTACAGTGACGTCAGTGTGATGTCAGTGTGACGTCAGTGTGACGAGCTACAGGTTCGCGGCCTCTGGATCGCTGGTCCTACCCTCTGCCCCATGTCTGGTGATCCGATGTAACGATGATGACGATGAACGTGACGACATTACATGGCGCCTGGCCATGCACTTCCAACAACTCCTATCATAAATGCTTTTTTACGCCCCACATTTGTATGAAGCATTATTGCATACTACGGCACGGTAATGTTCCTATGAGCTGTGAGTGTTTCAGCTGCCAACAACAACAGGATAAAGGCACTGCCGTTCCGCCACGAAAGCCCATCGCTCAAACACTGCACGCTAAAGAAGCAGAGCATGGCAAGCTGGTTAGCAAGCTCTTGATGACCGTTCGGGAGCCCGATATGTCGGACCCTCAAGCAGCTGGTCGATGTCCACCGACAGCAGAAAAACTGCGGTGGATCTTTTTAATCATTGCTGGCAAACGTGTAGCTACTTACATCATCACTGAGCTGCACGGCACGCCACAAACACACCGCCATGCTAATGCACCTGGATTAACCCCGAAGCACACATCCAGACACTCACGCCATCCGCTCGGAAGGCGCGGGCCCGCCACACAAACGGGCGCAGTTGTTACCGCAGTCCTATCAGCGTTAACGGCATGCTCATCGCCGCAGTCCGCCAACATGTAATGCCATCGCCACCGCAAACCGATACTCGCTAATATGCTCTGTAATATTCTGTAATTACGATACTCTGTAATTCGCTGACGCTTGTCAGACGCGCCCGTGAATAACAGAACAGGACTGGGACGAGCCCGGGCCGGCGGACCGGGTCTACAACTGGCTGAGTAAGCACGACGACGGAAGCTGTACCCTTCCGTACCGTCAGTAACATGACGTCACGATTAACCTGCGTCACGAACGTGCACCAAAACGACGTGACAATGCAATGGTCCGTGGAGCCGTATCAGCTGTCGCCGGTGACCACAAATGCTGATCTCGTGCTGCCGTCACATCTCTTTCATGATCGGGCCAAGTTCAACTACCAAACACAGAACATGTTGATCAAGCCAGCCGCGTCGCCGTTGCCCTGGCGCGCGCTACAGTCTCACTACCCCTGCCATGGGGCCCGTGTGATGTGGTCGGCTCCAGCAGCCTCCTATCGTCGGCGGCGCTGGAAGGCACAAGAAAATGAGAAACACGATAGAAAAACGAAGAAACACTAGAAAACACGATACGGCAATAGAGCAGCTTACCGCCTTATTGCGTTCCACCAGATTCTTGAAGGCAATCTGGCGCAGCACGAGATCCTTGAGCTGCTGGGTTTTCTCACTGATTCGCTGTCGGCAATCTGCTTTCTCCTGCTCCAAGTCTGGCGAGTCCTGCAACGGAGGGCCAATCGGCGTCCCAGTCCAGCCGGGCGAGCGGGGAAGAGTGGCTGGCACCCGGCGCATCCTAGCAGAGCGGGGCAGAGTGGGCGGCACCCGGCGCATCCCAGCAGAGCGGGGAAGAGTGGCCGGCACCCAGCGCGTCCCAGCAGAGCGGGGAAGAGTGGCCGGCACCCAGTGTGTCCCAGCAGAGCGGGGGAGATTGGCCGGCACCCAGTGTGTCCCAGCAGAGCAGGGAAGATTGGCCGGCACCCAGCACGTCCCAGCAGGGTGGGGAAGATTGGCCGGCACCCAGTGTGTCCCAGGAGAGCGGGGAAGATTGGCCGGCACCCAGCGCGTCCCAGGACAGCGGGGAAGAGTGGCCGGCATCCAGTGTGTCCCAGCGGAGCGAGGAAGAGTGGCCGGGACCCAGCGCGTCCCAGCAGAGCGGGGAAGAGTGGCCGGCACCCAGCGCGTCCCAGCGGAGCGAGGAAGAGTGGTCGGCACCCAGCGCGTACCAGGAGAGCGAGGAAGAGTGGCCGGCACCCAGCGCGTCCTAGCAGAGCGGGGAAGAGTGGCCGGCACCCAGTGTATCCGAGCAGTGGGCTAGAACACGGCACCACAACTGCCGTACAGCGCATAGTCACATATGCCGTCCGGGCTCGCGATCCTGGAGTCGGGCTCCGATTGATGAATCGGGCTTCAGAGCGTGCTGACTGCCATGGTCGTATGGCGCCCATAGGGGGGAACGACGACACTTAGTGTGTGGATAATCCAGAGACCCGTGGCCCGCCGGGTAAGCTCTGGCGACAGAGCAACACGCGCGAGCGCGCCAACTAAACACACGGGCAAACACGAAACGTGCCAAACGCACGAGGTAGACGGTCCCGCTCGGTGATCTCTCCCAGGGAGTGAGCCGGCTCGGTGGTCTCTGCCCGGGAGTGAGCCGGCTCGGTGGTCCCTGCCCGGGAGTGAGCCGGCTCGGTGATCGCTACCCGGGAGTGAGCCGGCTCGGTGGTCCCTGCCCGGGAGACGGCCGGCTCGGTGGTCCCTGCCCGGGAGTGAGCCGGCTCAGTGGTCTCTGGCCCGCCACAACGCCTCACCTCGGCCGGCGGCGCCGCCAGCCCCAGCCACTGGATCCGCTTGCGCTCCTTGCTAATGATCTGCATGGCCATGAGCACGTTGAGCGCGTCGTACACGCGACGGCGGATGTTCTTCTGCTCGTACTGCTGGTCCGGCGACGCGGCGGCGCCGGGCGGACACAGCTCAGCCACCAGCTCGTCGGCCACCTGCCAGCCGGGGCGAGAACCACACACTGACGTCCGGCGCTAAGCGGCGCGCCCCGAACACAGCAGGCACTGGACAGACGGCGGCGGCGGCGCAGCGATGTGAAGAAGCAGTTGGAGCATAACGGAGCAGCTGAGCTGACCTGAGCTGACCTGACCTGAGCTGAGCTGACCTGAGCTGAGCTGAGCTGACCTGACCTGGTGCCTGCCGGCCGGCTGGGAGGGCTGCAGCGTCGTCTGTCACGGGACGCTGCAGCCCTCCCAGCCGGCCGGTGCCGAGGTCGATGGCTGGGCGATCGCGGCCGGACTGGGGCGCGGCGGCATTCAGGTATACCCGGGCGTGTGCTAACCAAGAGATCGCCCAGGTGGTGACCCACAGACCGCCCAGGCGGTGAGCCAGAGACGGCCCAGGTGGTGAGTCAGAGACTACTAGGATGGTGACCCAGAGACTGCCCAGGTGGTTGCCCAGGCAGCACAGGGCAGCCAATGGGACAGCAAGGAGACACGGACCGGCGCCGCCTGCCGAGGGCGTACCTCGCACAGGCGAGCCGCGCTGAGCCGGGCAGGCGAGGCGACTACACGGGCGACGGAGAGCCGGCAGCCTACCGACCCTGCGCATGACCTCCCTACGCTGGAGCGGGTATCATGACCTCATCCAGCGGCCGCCTCTTCTGGTGGGACGGCGGGCAGCCAGCGGGGCAGGGTGCTCGGGCTCCGACGCCGGCTGGCCGGCCGCGTCCAGCAGAGTCGGCGGGGGAGGGTGCTCGGGCTCCGACGCCGGCTGGGCGGCCGCGTCCAGCAGAGAGTCGGCGGGGGAGGGTGCTCGGGCTTCGACGCCGGCTAGACGGCCGCGTCCAGCAGAGAGTCCGCGGGGGAGAGTGCTCGGGCTCCGACGCCGGCTGGACGGCCGCGTCCAGCACAGAGTCCGCGGGGGGAGAGTGCTCGGGCTTCGACGCCGGCTGGACGGCCGCGTCCAGCAAAGAGTCCGCGCCCGCAGGCGACTCGCGCCGACCAGGCCCGGCTGAAGACAGGCACGCGGGGGGCGTACAGGGAGACACGCACCTCGTTGTAGGTGGTGGTGCCCTTGGCGCGCACTTTCTGGCACACCTTCATGGAGAAATGTCGCAGGCCCTTGGCGTTGCGCTCGTATCGGCGCCGCTTGCTGCCAAGTGGAACAGTTAAATTATCATCTTGAAGTGCGGCCGACCAGCAGCGGCTGCCAAGTGCGCAATGAGAGGAGTCACGCATCAGGATCATTTCAGTGAAGCAGCCTTAGACGAAACAAGATAGTGACAAGGAGCGCTTTGGTATTGACGCATTCCCTTCACCAGATTCAAAGCTGAGCATATCCATCCGACATTCAATGCTGAACTATGCATGAAACAACACCGTAACAAAAAAAAGAGAAAATCACACGTGCAACAGTGTGCACGACCACGGGACTGCGGCTCCAGCCGGCCCTCTCCGCGGGTGCCCCCCCCCCCCCCCACGGGAGACCCACCTGTCTGACCACAGCTGAGGCGGGTCGGCGGCGCGTTTGACCGAGCGTCCGCGGCCAGGACTGAGTTCGGGCGTCCATGGAGACGACGCGCCCCGGCCGGGCGGGCTTCCCTGCCGGCGCCGGCAGCGGAGCTGCGTCAAACAACACTACGACGCGCTCCGGCCAGGCCAGCTTCTCTGCCGACGCCGGCGGCGGCGCTGCGTCAAACAACACTACGACGCGCCCGGCCAGGCCAGCTTCTCTGCCGACGCCGGCGGCGGCGACGGCGCGTCACATGATCCTGCGGCACGCCCGCCGCACGCGCCCCCGTCACCCTCCCCCGCCAGAGGCGCGCCGACCAGCTCGCGCCGCAGGTCTCCTTTCGTTGCGGGAAGAACACATGCTAGGACGTCAGTGTACCGATACGACCGGGCTGTGGTAACGCAGCTGGCCGTTGCCCTCAAGCGCTGCTGCAAAAGCACTGAGCGTGTGGCTGTCGAGCATTTTCTGTCCAGCATTTGATCTGCGTCTTTCATGAAATTAACATAGCCGGTCGCGTGGCACGCGTGACGCTCATCAGCGCTGTCGGCCGGGCCGTCACGGCGCCACCACGGCAGGCAGCGAGCCTCGCGGACCGCTGCCGGCGTCTCCGCCCGGCCAGCCCCACACGCAGCGTCGCGTCGGGTCACGTCACGTCACGGTACGTCACGGCACGGCACAGCACGTCCACCACCACAATCACCGGCGAAGTGCCGCGCACAACGGCGATCCAACCGCCGCGCTCGAACGCGCTCCCCGGGGAGTCCACCTCCCGACGGCCTGGGTCCGAACAGACGGTCCGCCCGGGTCTGGCGCTGGGCCGATCGCGCCGGCGCGTGGACAGAGCGCCGTGGCAGCTTTTCGGCTCCGAGCGACTCGATTTGCCGGATCCCCGGCCCGAAGGTCGGCGTGAGGCGAGCCGCACCGAGCATCCACCGACGGATCGACGCTGGCCGACGCTGGCCGGCGCTGTCCCGGCGTGGGTTCGAACGCACCGCACGCGTCACACCGCCCCATGCCCGCCGTTGAAGGTCGGCGGAGGCGGGCACATTGGGACATCTCCGGGATATACAAGTGAGGCGAGGACAGGCAGTCGCGCGCGCGGCCGCGGCGCGCTGCTGCTTACCGCTGGCGACGGTCGGCCGGCCGCGCTCTCCGCCTCCGGAGTGTGGCCGCGCCCGCCCCGGCCTGGGGACACAGCGGTGCGTGTCACGCGTCACGTCACGAGCGCCCGGCCACAGAGCAGGCGCCGCTCTCGCGCAGCCGGACTCGAGTGCATCGCC
Organism: Pollicipes pollicipes; assembly: GCF_011947565.3. NCBI lineage: Eukaryota > Metazoa > Arthropoda > Thecostraca > Pollicipedomorpha > Pollicipedidae > Pollicipes > Pollicipes pollicipes. The sequence continues at coordinate 31,234,690 of NW_023596461.1, read as the reverse complement.
GCTCAGCGCACACCATTCCTGGCGCTCCTGGGAGCTGAGCAAGCGCTCCTGTCTCTCCGGCCCCGGCGGCAACCTCACGCTAAAGAACTGGGGTCGTTGCACGTTCTGCGCGTTCTGGTTACATCTACTTCCTCTAGCTGCTCAGAAACCCACAGGGCCTCATCCTTCGTGCCATCAACTTTTGCTGCGCCTAGTGTCCCTTGGTTATCTACGGGGCGCATAGTCCTCTGCCTGCTTGCCGTCTATGTCAAATTAGTTCCCTGTCGGCTGCTCGGTCTGCCAAGACCCAGGCAACACATGGACCTGTTGGCCCTCCTTCCACGCCCCAAAGCTAAGAATGACTGGCTCGTCAAGCTTCGGGAAAGCCGCAGACGGGCTTTCCAGCGTGCCATCAGCACGGGTACCTGCGCTTGATGGGCGCCTAGTCTGCAAGGGAAGCGGGCAGTCTATACAAGACAGGGCGACGCACGGCCTGACATGAAATGAGGGAGTCAGTCGACTCCGCGACGTAAGCTGGACGCAGCTCCACAACCTGACAAACAAGGTACTGATGACTGGTACCCCGGGCCCTGGTGCGCGCGGCGCATGTCTTCCTCCACAGCGGCGTGGTGACTGCCCACCTAATCACCTGACAGAAATTGTTTAGCTTGACTGACTGGTAAGGGACATGACAGCCAGCTGGTATGGCAGCCGAGCTGGAGGCAGAACCTTACTATATCATCAGAGATATGACATACCTTGCATCTGTGAATGGGAGCCTGGAGAGCCAACATCCAGAGTCGCCGAATTTGTCTGCAACGAGAGGAAACTGATAAACTTCCACATTAAGTGCCTTGACATGATTCTAAAGCATTTTAACACATGGCAGTGCTTTCTGAAACGACACCTGCGCTACACAGCCCGCTCCGCTCACAAGCCACTGCGTCGAAAACATCCCATTTGTAAAAATTGTAAGCACCTGTTATGAACCGCACTCAGTCGGCAATGTCTGAATATTGCAAATGACAACTGAAATCACCAACAAGCATCAAACTGCGAGTTACCCCTCAGTATCCAGCCGTCCGCTTCGGATCACACAGGACGCAGCATCGCCTTCTACACACCCCATGCCACACCACGTGCCAAGAACACATCCCATGTACATACCATCGCCGAACAGTGTTAACAACGCTCGGTTATCATGTCGTCCCTCCTCCCACACCCACCCCAAAACATGGCCACATGCTTTAATAGCCGGAGACTGCCGTACACAGCCGTCCCTCATGGCAACATGCCTTACAGACCACGGGTCCACCCTGACCCCAGGCACGGCAGCTGGGCCGGGACGGGGTCTCGCCGAGGTTACGCTGACACTGCGCGAGGCCGGGACGGGGTCTCGCCGAGGTTATACTGACACTGCGCGAGGCCGGCAGGGGTCTCGCCGAGGTTATACTGACACTGCGCGAGGCCGGCAGGGGCCTCGCCGAGGTTATACTGACACTGCGCGAGGCCGGCAGGGGCCTCGCCGAGGTTATACTGACACTGCGCGAGGCCGGGACGGGGTCTCGCCGAGGTTATACTGACACTGCGCGAGGCCGGCAGGGGTCTCGCCGGGGTTATACTGACACTGCGCGAGGCCGGCTGGGGCTGCAGCTTGCGGTGGAGCACCAGCGTGGCCGGAGAGCGGGCGGCGGCCGTGGACACGCCGGCGACGAGCCGTATGCTGGCGGCAGTTCCCGGCGCCGTCACGACCGGCTGGCTCACAGCGGCCGACACGCGGATGACGGGCCCGGCTGCGGACGGCGTGCTCGCGGCAGCAGGCTGAGCGGCCGGAGCGGAGGTGAAGGTGGTAGGCTGGGCTCCAGTGCTGGGGGCGTGGACGACAGCTCGCACCACTGCTGGGAGTGATGACTGGCCAGTGGTCTTGCCTTTGGTAGGTGTGACTTGCAGCACCCGTACCATTTGGTGGATGCCTGGAGGCAGAATGTGAGTGGTGTGATACATTGCCCACACAGGTGATTTCTGAAGGGGGACTAAGGTGTCTGTGGTGATCTAAAACTTCACACAAATGTGAATGACAAAATGAGCATTTTTAAGACATGATGAAACTTCTGTGAGACAACATACAGAAATAAGAACAGCATTTAAGAAGCAAATGATGCAGCATACCAGTGGACAAGCAAAAAGTTAACTATACCATCAGGATTACTCTACCTCTTTCTCATGTATGCCTTGGTCAAATATGGTCAAGTTCTTTCACAAAAGAATGCCATTCAAATAATGCCTGTGATTACCTGAGCACATCCAACCAGGGCTGCTCTAAACATTTAAACAGCATCTACAAGTGGAATTTCTCCCATCTGGTATGTTCTACTGCACCATCACCTGACATACAATTGCCTGCTTACCATTTGTGTTTTGGATCCAAACAGTGCCAAATTCCTGCTTACTAGCACCCTCCTTCGTAGATGCATTTTGTCTGTGCATTATCTCATTGGCACATCAAGCCCCAGGACCTGAAAAAGGTAGGAAGACAGTACAACACAATGGTGGTCCAACAGTGCAATGCAATGCAGCTCAACACTGTCAAAGCAAAGATAGCACACACTGCCAACTGATGGGACAATTAGACAATCATGGCAGATGTCAACACATGTTAGCACTACAAATAATCTGCAAGAATAATACAAGACAACATGAGCAAAACACCAAGACACAAGGTTAAGTCATGAGTTGTGGTGGGGGCATAGACAGTAAAACATAACCAAATATGCCCACTAAAACATAACCAAAATGACTACTCTATAGGTTTTGTTCACTTTTTCAGAGTTGTAGGGCTGGAGTTAAATGTGTGCATATGGAGGGTGAGGGGCCGCATTCCCCAGATGCACAGAAAACTACAACTCTGCAAGTCTCGCAAGAAACAGCTCCCTCTCCATGACCGTAACACGCAGTCCGGAACTTTACAGCGGGTGGTTACCCCACAGGTATCTCAAGTTCTGCCCGGTTTGAATACTTTGAAAAAAGTTTCGCAAGGATGCTCCCATCAAGACAACAATTCCAGCTCAACTATTTGATTAAAGCATTAGTTGAATTCATTTTCACGCACCTGACCCCACTTCACCACTATAAACACCACACACAGCCGCGTCTCGGGATTGAATTGCCGTTGCCGCCACATTCCGTGCTGATACACTGTATTTTTGTCACAAATGAGCCAGTATTGTGGAAGTTAGAGCCAACTACCGTGAGTTGGTGCACTGCCAGAAGGCGCTCTTCAAAGTTCATCAACAATGCAATGCGCCAAAAATTACGCGCGCTTGTAGCAATATGAAGTGTCAAATAAGTTAAGAAGCCCCCCCTTGGCTGCACCCCAAGCCCCCCTCGAGGATAACTCTTGAAACAGTAAAAAATATGCTTTACGGTCACGGAGGCATCATGGGACTGTGACGATATGCAAGTAACCTTTCAAACCTTGGGCAATGTTCACGTCCCTCTAGATCTGATATGTCACCGGCTAAAATACCTAGATTGGCTACGCTGGCGGCCGGCCCTCACTGGCCTTGTCCGGTGCCTGGTAGCCTATTTTCGAATAAATATGCCAGCACCACCCGTTGGTCAACGACATGACAACATTTTGGCGACACAACAGGATACGGTAGGCGCCTCGCTCGGTTAGCGGCTCTGGTTGAACAACGTCTGTCAGGTCAACACATCCTCGATAATATTTGCAACGAAGCATTGCTGCGAGGAGAACGGTGTTTAGTACCGATTGGTGCTAAAAGTGGCTGAGTTTAGTACACATAGATACTAAGCAGAGCAGCCCGGTAACCGGAGGCTGAACAGAGGAAAAGAGGCTGTTAAAAACGTCCGTCAAGTTGGCACCACATTCACATTCAGATTCAAGTGCATTCATGCCTTATATATACAACACCTTAGCGGCCTTGGCATTTGAAAAGCTATAACTTTTCTGATACAGCGTACCGATCTAAAATTGTGTGTGTATCCTAATCACAAGTTTAATATATACCAGCACACCGACTTGGGAAAGAACTGAAGGAGTCCGCACTTTTTATTGTGATCTTTCATATTGCTATATCTCCGGTAATAGGGCGTACTGATCCAAGATTTTGTGCTCATTTCGCTCAGGAGATTAAACTGCATATGCGGATAAGATTTTAAGTCGCTATGAGAAATCCGCTGAATATCGAGTATGAAAGTGAGCCAAGTATGGTCAAATGCAATATGTACTGCACTCGCGACCTTGACATTAGAACAGCTACAAATTTTTTGACACGCGGTACCTGTCCAAGATTTTGTTGTTATCGTTATCAGGAGGTCAATATCTACGAGCATGCGGAGTTAAGAAAGAACTGAAGAAGTTCGCCTTTTTTATCGTGATCTTTCCTATTGATATATCTCCGTTAATAGGGCGTACCGGTCCGAGATTTTGTAGTCATTGTACTCAGGAGATTAAACTACATCTGTACACGAATTTTCAGGCAAATTTAAGGAGTACGCTGAATCTCGAATATGGACCTGAATCTGATGTGAATACGTTCGTCAAGAATGTGTTGCCAACTTGACGGAAATCAGTCACAGACCGACGTCCGCCGAGGGTCTGGTGTCGAATAGTAGTTACTGTAATTATCGTAGTTGGAAGATAGGATACGATAGAAAGGAATAAGGTCGGTTTTATGCGCCCAGTGCTTGTACAAACGGTTTTTGAATGTGTGGTGCTGGCATTTGTAGCGATCTCAGCGGGCAGGCTATTCCATCCGTTTACCACACACAAAATGTTTTACCTCAATGAAGGCATTTAAATGTTTACTTTTTGGGTTGAATCGGCGTTCTCGAGTACCACGCTCCCCATGTCTGGTGGGAACAATTCATCAGGGCTGATTCTCAGCTTGCCTGTGGATATCTGGTACACCATGAACATGTCTCATAATATCCGGCAGTACATGCCTGGTGGCTTGAGCACCTTAAGCCTGTCCTTATACTTTAGACAAACACACTGTGGACCAGCCTAGTTGCTCTTGATACTGCTTAAAGTATGTCCTGGTGTCCACAGTACATTAGTCTCCATCCAGCAGTCATATCGAAGTCAAGGCCTCACTGCAGACTTGGATGGCATAGGCACAGTTTTGACATCATCACAGAAAGGGACCAGGGTGCCAGCAGTGTAGTGGTTAACGCATCTGCATTAACCACTGCGTTGTGGGAAACCAGAGGTACAAGGTTTGATTCCCTGCAGCGCCGCCCTTCCTGCCATGGTGAGAGGCAGACGACGCCATATAGCCTCAGCAGCTGAGTGTGTCGTAAAGCCCCAATCACATGACACATGACACACAGAAAGGGACCACTTGATTATCCTTAATGCAATTGGCTTTTGCCACTGCAGTTGCCATATGAGTGATGAAAGTCAAGCTTTCAGTCCACCTAAATGCCCAGGTCCTCACCATCAGCTGCTTCGATGTCCTGTCCTTGTGCAGTGTCTCCTGTTGGCGGCTTTCTGACCTAAGATACTGTGTTATACACTTCGTGAAATAAGGAGTCACTACACATCTACCTACCGATCCAATTCTGTGACAGTGTGTTGCAGAGCATTTCTACCAGTGGTATTGCAGATCTTTTGAGAATCTTGGTGTTGAGGCCCAGTGAGGAACACTGGGATCTACTTCAGAACTTTTCCACAAGCTCCCAGCTTTTCAATAGGTTTCACTAGGAGCCTGCAATGTAGAACCCCAATGAAAAAATTTATGACCTTGCATGCAACTGCAGTTAAACTGGCAGGTCAGTAATTGCATGGCTTTGCCCTATCCTTTTTCTTGAAAAGTGAGATTACATATGCCTCCTTCTATAGGGCAAGAAAGGTTCCAAATTCCAGGGGCTTACCAAAAATGGTTGCGAGTAGCTTACCTAACATGAGTGTCAGCTCCTTCAAAATTATTGGCTGAAGGCCATCAGGACCTGGATCTAGTGCCTTACACGCATCTAGCCTGCTCAGCTTCTTGCTCACTGCCTCCTGCATGATATCAACTTCAGAAAGGAATCTGCTATTGAATGTTAGAGCTATAGGAGGTATGCTCAACAAATGTGTGGGACAAAAATGCTACTGAAATGCCAATTTAATGCCTGTGCCTACTCTGTTCCTGTTCTTGCCCTGGTGCTCTCTGCTCTGCTCAGGTTTTAGACTCTCTCCCTCTCTCTTTTGAATTGTGCAGGATCTGCTCAGCTATCTTCCCCACTTGCCATCACAAAGGTTTCCTTGGGAGCCTCTGAAGCCAGTACTTTGCTATCTTCCCATTTACCTTATTTAGCAGGACATATACATATGTATTTCCATTAGTTTTTAGTTTTTCTTAAGTTTTCTTTAGTCTTCTAGTTTATCTCTAGTTAAGTATCTAGTTTAGTTAGTATTTGGTATAGTGTATCCTGTCTCCTCTTGTCCTGAATAAGTTTGTGGTTGCTATATGCATGCTTTCTTTATTTTTTTTCTTTCCCAGAGGGTCAAATTTTTCCACTAAATGGGACACCTCTACACCTCATTCCAAATTTACCAGGCTATTTGTACCTCACAGTATCTATCAGATGTCCAACATCCAGACCCTGCAAAGCCTCTGCATTCACTTACAGTCTCCTTGATTAATATTTTCTGTGGGTACCCTTCCCTTGCATGTACTCTGCAACATGCAATGGTGAATTTCAAACATTGTTGATGGCTGCCTTCCAGCAGATAAGCACGCTCCAACTCTGATGATTCTCTCCCTTCACTGAAAACACTAGGTCTATTATGCTTATCTCACAGGCTGGCATGACATGGGTTGGTGAATTTACATGCTGTACCATGCAGACCCAGCCTTCACTCTGGAGAGGAACTTCCAGGTGTAGTGAGTAGCTGATGTTCTGGAGGTCCCTACATGCTGCTTGATTTTCCTGTGCTTAAAGTCACCTACCACCACCAAGTAACTGGGCCTCCTTGCCAGTGCTTCCTGTAGGACAGAGCATGTAGCTTCAGGTGGCTGGCATCCTTTTGAGCTGGGGCCCCATAAACTTGCCCCATTATCAGGCGATCATGTCCACACAGAGCTATCTTAACCCGAAGAGCACCCGTTGATGCATGAATCGGGCCAAAGACTGCTGCCCTTTCAAGTGTTTCAAGTGTTAAATTGGCATTCATTGCTTTTCTATTTTGCATGAGCCATTTAGCATTTCATGATAAAATGAATAAATAAAAATTGTGGACCCGAATGTTGGCAAGCTCTGACACCCTTGCTAACATTTTCATTTTCAGGCTAGCTCTATCCCTTTCATCGGACAGTTTTAGATAATCATGACGGAGGCTCCCATCATCAGAAGGAATCGTCCAGGAACAAAGAGATCGGTAGGTTACCCTCCATTTTTCCAAATGTTAGATGTTGTTACTGTGTGACAGAATAGAATGGACGAACCTGTTTAGTAAGCATTGGTTAAGCATGTTTGCTGTTATGAAATATGTTCCAGATCATTTAAATTGCATTTGATTTTGCAAGTGTTTATGGCACTGGGTAGATTTTTCGGTTGCATCCATTGATTTTAATGTTCCAGTGGATATTTTAATTTGAGAGCTTTTCCCAGTGTTCGTTTTCCCGGGTGATGAAAAAGTTGAAACCGTGCGCTGTGAGCTAACTTTGGGCTGGTGGGTGCGGCAGGACTTCTACGGCTGGCCGGACGAGCTGTTCGAGGAGATGGACAGCACGCTGGCGGTACAGCAGTTTATCCAGCAGACGGTGCGTAAGGATCCGTCCTGCGTGGAGACCATCCTGACGGCGCCCGAGCAGCAGGACGAGGGCGTCTGGAAGTACGAGCACCTCAGGTGAGGGATGCGCCCCACCGAACCTCGCCGCTGTAGGGTGGCCCGGCTCCGGGCCCGGGGCATGGACTGGTGTCTTGGAGATCCTGCGGAATCCTGTCCTAACCGTGATGGAAGCTTGGTGTCTCGAATATCCTGTGGAATCCTGTCCCGATCCTGATGGAAGCTTGGTGTCTCGAAGATCCTGCGGAATCCTGTCTTGATTCTAATGGAAGCTGGTCCCACTAACCATGCGTTGGTCATCTCCCGTGGGAATTATTGTGATGTTTTGTGGGTCCATCTGCAATACATACGACATACTTGTGTCCTGCAACTGTTCTGTCATTGCGTGAGTTTGGAAACTCATCATTTTTGGCATCTAGTTTTCATCATGTTTGCGATGGATATGTTGCATTACATGGTTGATAATCATGCACATGAGGAAGGCGAAGAAGGGACGGAATTTCGTGGGAAAAAATGGAAGGCATTGTATGTTGTTTTTCACCATAAAAATGAGATAGGTCCAAAAAAGTGGATCAAAGTGTTACAAGCCCAAAAATAGCAGAAAGTTAATTGATTTAGCTTTATCCGCACGAATGATGTTACAGACTGCGACGGTGCCACGGCGTGCTTTCTGCGAAATAGCTGAATATTGTTGTCCATGTGACAGATGGCAACACGAGGTCATTTCTGGCATCAGATACGTTTTTACCACTGTATGACCTAGCTATGGTGTTTTAACATGACGTCGTTACACATGTAGGACCGTGATTGATGATTCCCTCTCATATCGACATTGAAGGGAAATGGCTCGGCCTGAGGTCTGGATGGTAGCCTTGACCAGTTGTGTATTTTCACGAAAAGTGATGAATATTACCCGCATTGCAATGCTACAATTACCAAGGTAGCAAATTTCATGACCATTTCCATAGATCTTAGGGCGTTCTGACTTATTTGCAGCTGAAATAAATAAAAAAGCGGGAATATAAATCGTGCAGTTCTTTTAATTTAATTTGCCTAGTGCTGAGAACATGTTGGAGTCGTACTAGAACCTAGTAAAGGACTCGAGAACATCTCAGACATCCTGTTAACATTCACGTCAAACAATCCAGAAGTGCGCATGCGCACGCGCGTGGGGCTGCTGGCGGTGCGTTAGTGATACGCACGTCAGCGTAAGAACTGCCAGTTAATGGAAATCGGAAGGTTCATCATAGCAGTTGCGCTGCCCACTGCATGCTGCATCTAGCATGTGGCTGCGACCTGGCATTTCCCATGGAACCTTCTTGCCGTCGGTCTTGCAGGCAGTTCTGCATGGAGCTGAACGGGCTGGCGGTGAAGCTGCAGCTGGGCTGCCAGCCGGACACGTGCACCCAGATGACGGCCACCGAGCAGTGGATCTTCCTCTGCGCCGCGCACAAGACGCCCAAGGAGTGTTCGGCCATCGACTACACGCGCCACACGCTGGACGGCGCCGCTTGCCTGCTCAACAGCAACAAGTACTTCCCGAGCCGGTACGGTTTGACGGGTGCCCGGACGGCACCGGGCGGAACGGGATGCTGGGGAGGTGTCAACACTCTGCAGTCGGGGACGTTCGTGCTGCGAGTCCTGTGCTGAACCGCAATGGAGTGGTGCTTGCCGGCACGTCGGCGAAAGTTGCAGTGCCAATTCGTGGCGCCGTACGGTGGTGGTTCTCTGCGTATCGTTTCATGTTTTCTTCCCGCGACGCGATAGCCGGTGAACCCGCACCGCGCTAGGATGCTTTCGATGCTACGGGGCTTTCTGTGGACAGCTGGGCCGAGGCGCAGCGCACGCCTGTATCGCCTGCCGCGGACGCCTGGCGCGAGCCGGGCTGCGTCGGTTGATGAGTGTCGCGCCGTCGCCAGGGTGAGCATCCGCGAGTCGTCCGTCTCCAAGCTGGGCTCCGTGTGCCGGCGGGTGTACCGGATCTTCTCGCACGCCTACTTCCACCACCGACAGCTGTTTGACGAATTCGAGGTACGTTTGTTGATGTTCCGGTCCCCCTGGCGAATACGGCATAGTAGTGGGAGATGTGGTTGAAAAGAGGTCAGTGTAGGCGGCCGCCGGTGTTGTGCCCTGAATTGGTCGCGTTTTTGAGTTCGCTAGACTACCTCTAATCGATCGAATTGATAGCCAAAAGCAATGTCCGATCCAGCCGGCGCATCGACCATCTAAATTTTTTGACCTTTACAAGCTCACCTTTACAAGCTACAAGGTTTGCTGTCCTCGCGTCAAGCGAAGTCACCATACCGTCATCAGTGCCACGCGTGACGGCGGAATAAACAGCGAACTCCCAGCTTCACGAAGCTGCGGCAGCGGACCAGCCGTGGCACTGGTCCACGTTCCACCGAGCTGTGACCGCCACACCCGCCACCCTGCTTCGCGTGTGATGTGCTCACCGTGCGCGCGCGCCCCGCCTCCCACAGGCCGAGACCCACCTCTGCCGCCGGTTCACCACCTTCGTCACCAAGTACGGCCTGATGACCAAAGAGAACCTCAACGTACCCATCCTGGAGGAGGACGTACAGGGCGAGGAGTCTGAGGCCTAGGAGTGTCGTCGCGAGCGGCCGGCGGTGTGCGCGAGCGACGGACGCAGGCGCCGGCACCGTGGTGACGACCGCAGCACAGGCGGGCCGGGTTGGTGCGACTCACGCCCGTGGAACTACGCGCAGTGGACGCGGAATTCTGTTCCGGCGTGGACGTGCTGGGCCTCGTATTTTGCAGCCTGTAGAACTGCGCGCGCTCTACGCGGCCCGTGGGCATGTACCGCGTCTCCTATTTTGCAGACCGAAGCTTGTGCTTATGTTTTGTATGTGTTGAGTTACATGAAATTGTGTGGCTAAGGTGGCGATGGTGGAAAAGCCCGTGGCGAGGTGTGTGCAGTGATAACTGCAGTGGTTAGATGATAGTATATGCCTGCCAGTGGGAGATGCTTCGTACAGGTAGTCGATGGAACACCCTCTAGCAATGAACTGAATGTAAACGAATGCGTGAAAAACATGTCATATTTTGCGGCGCATTATGTGGATCCGTCGATACTTAAACAATGAAAAGATTAACTTAACTCTTGGGCGTTAGCGGTGAATTGCACATTGCTTTGACATTGTGACGCATTCGTGACGCTTTGTGAAGAACGCGTTTTAATTCTTCTTGCCAGACATGCACGTTGCTGTCATCTGTGCGAACCGGGCATGAATAAATGTACAGGAACCTCCAACATTTCAAAGACAATGTATGGAGCTGCATCCAACACTCAAAAATCACATGGGCGCTCGCGCGAACACGAGCACAACGCAGCACTCCTGAGACAGACTCGTGGACCAGCGGTGAATACGTCCCCTAATGCGGTCTTCGGTGCATATCACTAGCGCGCGGACCACCATGCCCAACTCACGTCGGGGGATCGTCCGAAAAGACACCAGCTTCGGGCGACCTCCGACACCAAGCCAGCTCACCCAAGCCCGCCTCACGCCGGGGGATCATCCGAGAAGACACTGGCTCAGTGTGGCGGGCTCTGGGACACGCTCTGACGCCAGGTCAGGTCCGGCCCCGGCCGGTGACCGGTATCACCCGCTTGTGCATCGGGAATGGCTCGGCTACCGGCTGGGGCGTGTTCCAGATAGGCAAAACGCAGGCCGCGTGAGGGCGGGCGGCCACTGTATCGTCCAGTCGCATGATCTTGAACTTCGCATACATCACTTCTACGTACCAGACTGGCGAGTGCACCTACAGCTCCAGCAAAACGCCCTCTTCAGGCGACCGATCAGCCTGTGGTTGACCCAGTCAGCTAGATCAAGCTACTCCCACGGCCGGTCGGTCTCGCCTTCATCTGCATCGGGCTATCGCGTGTGACATTACCCATAGCGCCAGTCATGAAAGCAAGAAGCGCACCAGCGTGCACTGGGCGTCCCAACGGCGCGACATATACTGCTGCCGACAGAACCCAACATCATCCCCAGAACCCGGCGTCATCGGGCGTGGGGAGCCCGGCCCTCGTGGTCACCGGGGGCCGCGCCTGCGCGGCTTCTTCTTGAGGCTTGCGTCCCCGCCGGCCGGGCCGGCCGTCTGCGAGGCCAGCGTCGGCTTCCGCGTCTGCGTGGTGGTCTGCTCGCTCGGCACGGACCAGAAGGGCACCGTCTGCAGCGGCGGCTGGTAACTGCCGACAGGCAGCCGAGGCGAGGTCAGGGCGTGGCGATCGCCGCAAGCGCGTGATATATGACGGGGAGCTTACAACCCGGCAGGTTTGGAATGAAGCCTGATGGTAAAGGTAAATTAATGCCACAGAAGGTTGCGGTGAACCAAACGCGGGCAACTACGACGAGCTGCTTCGATGCTGATTATATGCCGAATGCTGATACGTATACAGAAAATATATTAGGCTTCCATGTAAGTGGTCGATGGGCGCAGTGCTCGATCTAGCACCAACAATATTGGAAGATTTGCTCAGCAAAATAATCACCTACCTGGGGCTGTCTGGATTGACAGCTGATTTTGACAGCAAAATGTGTATGGATGGCACGTCTTTGTTCACTTTCAATGTATCCAGAGCTTCGTTCTCCTTCGGTTTCCACAGATCCACGGTTCTGCGGACAAACCATGGGATCTATGATTCATAAACTGCGTGACATCAGTTAACTAAGAGGTCGAACAGTGCAAAGGTCAGTGACCGTGGTCATTTACACAACGCTATTGTCTAGACGCACACACGGACCAAACTCATCGCCAGACGTCAATCGTAATAAGACATCATGTCACGACCACACAAAAACCGCAAGAAAAACACTCGGGGGAGAGCACGTCCCGCGTGAGACCCACTGACGTCATCCAGGGCTCCGCTCACCTCCTGTAGCAGCAATGCGTCTCTTGGTGCAGATCCTTGACGCACTTTTTCAGCAGCTCGGCGCTCATCATGGTCTTGCAGACGGCCTGACCACTGCCGCTCCACAGCACGTGGTCATGGCTCTTCAGCTGCGTCTTGACATAGCCCACCATGTTGCCGACGCGGCTGGTTGGCTTCACCTTCATCCAGATCAGGTCGTCGGGCAGCGTCTTGAACGGCAGCTGGGACAGCTCCAGCGGTTCCTCGGTCACCCCACCGCGGCAATAGTGTTCCATATCGGCAACTGCTGGCAGCGGATGCCACGATGTCATGTGACTTTATTGGAGATAAACACGTGCTAAAAAGTTATTCAAAGTGGCGCGACTAATTTGCTTGCAATTGTATTTATGGTTCCAGCATGTTCATGGGTATCCTGTAATCGTAAGTAGACGTGGAAAGTGAACATGTTCCACTATTTAAAAACTATTAGTCTGTGCATGTTGTCATTGCTACTTCAAATATGTCATCGAATGTTTTGCACCATTTGCAGGGACCACTTTGGTATTAATATCTTAAATAGCAAACTTTGCTGCAAACACCTTAGCGCTGTCTCCCTAGTACAGCAATTGCCATCATAACCAGTGAAGCACTTCAAGTTATATATAATTACAAGCTGACAGAATGTCAATCGCTCCAAGCAAGTCCTGAGTCCTTCGGCCAGTTGTCCATAGGCTAACAGTGGCAGGGTAAACTAGGGTGGATTCTGAGACTAGAACACAATGGCAGTGACCCTGCGGTCATATGCTTCATGTTGCATCCTATGAACTATGGAGACGGCCAGTGAGATTGAATAGACTGAATTCAGTCTGAAACGGTACATAGCACCCACAATGTGGCCAAAGCAGATTTGCGAGTGCTTCCCGCCACCGCCTACCTTTTTTACACTGCCTCATCGCCTACAATTTTTTGACGTATCCCGCTAGTATGAAACTCAGAACATCTCACACTTTAAACTGGCTCATATTCAGTACCATAATTGAATCATTCGATGAAGTTACGATGGTACCCTGGTCGTAAAATGACGTCAGAATAGAAAAATTCCGCATAGAAAAAGAATACAAAAGGTGCTGATCCACTTCTGCTAGTAAATGGCTTCACGTTTCAAGACTGGTGTCCAGCGGCGCCGGCAGTGGCGGGGGGGGGGGGGGGCACAACAGGGGGCACGTGCTCCCTGTCCTGTTAGGTCCCTCAGGACCCGAAGGGCCCCTCAGGACCTACGATACGGGCCCGATTTGATGACCCGAAAGGTCTGAAAGTCCGGCCGGAGGTCACACTTAAGGGGCCCGGCCCGCAGGGCCGGACACTCTAATGGCAAGCCAGAGGACACCTGCATGCTTAATCAGGAAGCCTCTGGGTCGATAAGGGTCCATATGTCGGTCTGACACCACCAGTAAAGCACAGTCGGCTCCGTCGCGGTATGGACCTAACGGTTCATCTCCCACGCAGGGACAAAACCGGGGCCAGCGATTTACCTTGGCAGGGGCTTCAGCGTCTGTCAGGGCCCCATAGCGCCTATTTTGTCGAGCCCCTGCCTTGGCAAAGGGGCCCGATTCGGCCAAACGGTGTTCGAGGAGTCCTAGAGAGCCTGGAGGGCCCCCGGGTGCGAGGATCAAGGGTCCCATTGGAGGGTCTAAGGGCATGAAGGGCCGGTCGGAGTCTTATCCAGGGGGCTTGGCCTGCGAGGACGGACCTTCAAATGGTAGTCGGAGGGCCCTTCGTGCTGATCGGGGACCCCTGAGTCTATGTGGGCCCATACGCCGACCAAGCACCACCAGAACCGTACAGTCGGCTCCGTGTCGGTGTAGGCCTGAAGGCCCACTTCTCAATCAGCTACAAATCCGGGGCAAGTGCTTTACACTGCTCGGGACTTCTGTATCTGTTACGGACCCACAGTGCCTAACAGAGGGCCCTGTGCTCACAAAGGACCTCGAGCCGACCAAGGACAGTGTTCGATCAGGCCCAAAGAGGGGCGCAGGGATCAAAAGTCCGAGGCACCAAGGGGCTGATTCGATTCGGGCTCGGACTCCTACCCGCAGTGCCGTGACCTAAAATGTCAGTCAGAGGACTTCTTTTGGGGCCCTCTTATTAGAGGTATCTATCCTTTTAAAACAGGGCCTCAACATGGAGCCAAACAGTCGACTTCATGTCTGCCTGGGTTCTTAAGACTCATTTCCCAAGCAGGAACAAGGCCAGGGCCCACAATATGTAATGTTTGGGGTCCGCGACACAATGCGGGGCTCCTGTGTCAGTCAGGGTTTACAGTGTCTAACAGGGCTCCTGTGGCGACGAGTGACACCGAGTCGGGTCGGGGGCGGTATTTGAGGGGGCCCGAAAACGAGCTGAGGGTCTCTCGAGACCCTAGATCAAGGACTCGATGGTAAGGTTGAAGAGGGCTGGTTGAAGGTCACATTAAGAACCAGCGCCCGAGGAGCCGTGACCTCAAATGTGGGTTAGAAGGCCTCTCACACTGATTGGGGATGCCTCAGACGGAGCGTTCCCCTATTTTGACTAGAGATTACCAACAACGCACAGTCCGGTCTGAGCTCTGGGGCCCATTTTCCAACCAGGGACAAGGCTGTGACCGCGATTTGCAATGGTCGGGATCTCAGGAACAATGCGAGTATCGTTGAACTCTTGTATCGTTCCGGGGCCGACAATGCCCACAGGATATTCTGTGTCAACAAGGGGTCCGGAGTCAGTCAGGGGAACTTTTCTCAACAGGGACAAGGACGTGACCCCGAACGACAGGACCTCTGGCGTTGGTCAAGGCCCTCTGACAATGAACGGGAACATGAGAACGTATCACTCCAACCCAATTCCAGCATGGGCCGGTTAAGCCAAGCTAGAGTCTATGCGTCGGTTATTGGATCACCTGCAGCGATCTGGGATGCTGTTGCGCCAATGAGGGTTCCTGCATCGATCTGGGGTCAACTGCACGGGTCAAGCCGCCCGCGTCAGCAGGGGGACCAATGTGATATGATGCATCTCTGCTAAGGGCCTCCGGATCGGCCAAGGGATCCCGCCCCGTGTCGCCAGAATGGCAGCCGAAAGACAATACGCGGTGGGAAGGAATAGCACTTTCAGTCTTTAAGCAGGGAACAACAATGTGTCCAAAGTGTTCTTTTCAAGAGGGCCTTTTTCCCGTTGCTTCGATCGTTCATCATTTTGCAGAATCGAGTATTGAAAAAATTACACTAAAAGGTTTGAGCCTGCGCATCCGCAATTTTCGGGAGTAAGGACAGCGATGACCTCGGTTTTAGTTTCCGTACAACCGATCAGCGTCGGTACTGCAAAATAACACCAGGCGGTGAGCACCAGTACACAAGAGAACCGCCGTCACTAAAAGGACACCAGGCGGCGAGCACCCTACACGAGAGAACCACCGTCAGTAAAGTAATGGGTCCAAATGTCCCTTCAAAATGAATGCGCACCGTTCAAAGATGAGACTGGGCGTACCTTTTTTTACAACTTTGAGGTTCTCTGGACAAGATTAAGTTACCGCAGCACGAAAAATAGAGATTCTCCCTTTACTCTGCTAATTCTACCACCAGATTTTAGCACCACTGCGCAGTGCTGTAAGGACCATTCCGATTCCTACTGTCAATAAAAAATCGCACAGGTGAAATATACGCCGGCATTACCTTCTAGAAGTACGACTTGGTGTCATGCAGCGTTTCTAGTGCCCAGGCGTTCTGAAAGTTTGTTTCTGTAGTTCGCATTAAGCCGGAGTTGTTCGGCCGCCTAGCGAAAGTTACAGGAATCTGTGATTGGTCATGTCACCGCTGCGGGGTCTGCGCGGACATCGAAGCAGAAGCTACCGTCAGAGCTTGCGACGTTTGTTCAGCGCTAGACAAGACGGCCAGGACACGCAGCACGCCGATGCAGACCGCACCTTTGCCACAAGCGGCATGGGACAAGGTCGAGTGGACTACATTGGCCCAGTGGAGGCGCCCAAGAACCAACGGTTCGCGATAGATTTGATGGACTACGACTCCAAGTAGATCGAGGTAGGGTTTTGTGCAGAACCGCGCTCAGAAGCCACTATCCAGTTGCTGGAGGTGATCACTTCGCGGGAAGGCCATCCAAAAGAGTTGGTCACCGACAACGGGACGCTGTCGGTGAAGGCTCCGCACTTGCGTCCGGAGCCTTCACTGAGAACCTGCAGAGTGTAAGAACTCGTCAGATTCGCGTGACTCCGTACCACCCGGCGGGGTTGGGTGTGGTGGAGCGGGCCAACCGCACAGTGAAGTCAGCACTGCAGGAGACGGACCAGAGTGGCGAAAACCACGTCCGGTACCTGCAGAAGTTCCTACAGCAGTACCGGAGCACGCCGCACGCCACCACCGGAGTCAGCCCGTCTGAGCTGCTGCACGGCAGACGACTGAGGATCAAGCTACACGCGGCAGCCGCTGAGTCGCCTCACAGTAAGACGAAGATGCAGGAGGTAGTACGAAGATGAGTGCGGAGTCGGCAGGAGTATTAGCGGAAGTACACTGACCGCACGAGGAGCGCCAGGCCTCCCTCGCACGACGTCGGGGACTGGACCAGGTACCGCGGGTACTCCGGCCGAGGAAGGGGCGCCATCGACTCTCTGAGCCGGGACAGATTGTAGCTGACGAGGTGCATCTAGTTAGGAACTGGATCGCGGTACCAGGGTGCACGCCGAGCGTCTCGCTCGCTGGACGGCTGCACCTGATCACCAGCCGGCGGAACAGCCTGCTGATCTGTCTGTGGGACAGCAGCCGGAGCACCAGCGGAGCCGAGAGAGTGCATCCTGGTCGCCTCAGCAAGTTGCATCACGTGTGCCGGCGGCGGCGGCAACAGGCGGTCGTGCCCGGTCGCGCTAGGCCGGCAGTGGAGACGGCGGGAAGCGCCTCGTCGCGCTGCGTCGGCGGCAAACGGTCGCGGATGACGAAGCTGTGACTTCGGTACCGGTATCGTCTGGTGGAGATGTGCGGGTGGAGCCGGGGTTTTCCCCGGACCGGGCCGGCTCATCATCATCTCTGCCGGATGCAGAGCCAGCAAAAGACGCTGAGGAGTGGCCGGCTGCGCGAGCGGCCGACGGCGGGAGCGGAGCTGGTGGTAACGGGCGGTGCTGGCGATAAGCTGGACCAGGTGCGCGACGGTACCGATGATGTGCGTGGCGCTGCTCTCAGGCGTTCGGGACGGAGCGTGCGTGCTCCAGATCGTTACAGATTTGCGTAGGGGGGAGGGGGAGGAATGTAGTATTCAGGTGTTTTGGAAGTTTATTTCCGTAGTTGACGCTAAACCGTAGTTGTTCGGCTGCCTAGCAGAAGTTACAGGAATCTGTGTTTGATCATGTCACCGCTGCGAAGTCTGCGTGTGGGGCGACGGCCTATTGTGCGCGTTGTTGTCTGTGTGGGGCGGCGCGGCTGGCTTCGTAGCTGTGGTGGGCTGCATGCCGAGCTTTTGGGCGGACGTTACTGAAACTAATTCTTTGATTTATGGTATACAAAAACAAACCTGCGTTAGCGAACGGAATATTACAGCATTGAAAGGCACTTTTCCTCATTTGTCATCATTTTTGTCCACCCGTCGGCCACGACTCAGTGTTTCCCCAGGACCAACGCTGCGCGGTCTATGGAGACTGCAACGCCTGGCAGCAAGGTTTGTGTTGCTTAGATTTGCCAGCATGGATGCTCAGAAGTATGTTACATGTGTACCACTGATTAATTCTATCTGAATGTTGAACATTCCCAGGCAAACATGGCCTGGACACATTAATACAAATTGTCAATCCCTTTTGATACACAATCTATATTTGCATCCTCCTTAATATATCTGAACATAGATACAAATTCTGACAAAGCCTCTCATCTCTTATTGGCTTAGAAAGAAACTGCTGGACAATGGTAAAATAAGAACCTAGATATTCATTTCATGCAGTCCTTCAACACATTACTTCATTGGCTCATTGGCCATGGCCTTGAGGTAAAATTGAGCTTGCTGTATCTTCTGGTATCTTTTCTGGTTGAGAAAGGTGAAAAGTAAGAACAAAAACATGCCCAAAATAAGAAATATACCATACCCAGTGAGTTTTGGCAGGGAGCACTTTGTCAACTGTGTGCCCCCCTCCTCAAGGCACTAGCTGTGTACCTTCTAATGTCATGGGTATCAATCTTCCTTAATAGACATACTAATTTTCTATCAATTTGGGCTATTGGTGTGCCTGGGATACAAACTCAGCAGGTACTTGAAGGGTCACAATCGGGCATCTCAGGAAATGTCAACAAAGTGGATGGTTATCCATGGGTCTCAGGGTCTAGTCCCAGCTGGATTACAACTATAACCACATACAAATGTCTTGACACATTAACTCCCTCTCTGCATTGAACTTGGTAGCAGCTGTGCGCCAATGACAGTCATGTAAAAGTCAATTTACACTCCACATGTACTGGTATTACAGCTGGGATATCACCTCTACATTGGACTCATTTTGCCAAGAGTGCACACCATTTTTAACAATGAATAATATAGGAAGACATGGCATGTGCCTGCAAGAGTCACTATGCCAACAGGTTCCTGTGTTCGATGTGATGTATATTTTGTTGCAGTCTTTTTCTGACAAACCTGCCTTGAGCCAACCAGATCATGGACAACTCATTTTACACGCGCACTGCTGCAAGAAAAAACTTACCGTGACTAGCAGCGTCAGAGACTGCGACAAATATATTTGTTTGCCTGCCCCCTGGTGCTTAGGCACTTGCTGTGGGATTTAACTATAAAATGATCACGCTGCATCCCGACCTACCCAATCCATGCAACACGAAAATGTGTTAGGGACATGCTTCTCATGCTTACACGGCACAACAGCGTCATATATGTAAGCAATATACCGTTTGTTTTCGGCGTTCACCATCAGCGAGAGTATTACCAAAATGTGATGTCATTTCCAAGTTGATTGGCTGTAAACTTCAGCAGCCGGTTGATGTGTGCCGTTTGGAAAGCACATCATCTTCTTGTAGACAACTTCAAACAGCTGCTCTTCCCAAAAGCGCTGCGAGTTTATCAACGTTTCGCAAATGGGATTCTGTCCCATTTCACTACCATCCCATTGACTTTGTGGGAGGGTTCGCTTGGTCCTATCTCCTGCACGTTTGACGCAAGGTGCCCGTGAGTGTTGATGGGATTTGCGTTGCGTGTGTAGTGTGCATGCTACAGACGCTTGGCGGCGAACAGACATATGCAACAACTAAGTTTTTATGAGCTACTGTTATTTGCGTTGTGCAATCAAAAAGTACAAGTCAGTTCCTTGTTTCATTGGTTGCCATACGAATCGTATTCAAGGGCGCCCATGCCCAAGAGTGCCCAAGGGTGGTCGCAAATAGTCATGAGTGTTAATGACTGTGTGGGGTGCATTACATGCATGTCACAGACATGCAACAATGAATAGACACCTGCAACAACTAACTTCGCATGAGTTCCCGTCATTTCCTCTGTTCGATCAAAAAAGCTCATCAATTTCTTGTTTAAGTGGTGTCAAGAGGGCCATATACCTCAGGGCTGTGTGTGTCCCTTATCAAAATGTATGTGTATTTTGTTCAATGTATTATGGCCAGATGCAATTTTCCAGTTCTTTTCTGCTATGAGGCTTTGGTAAAAGATACTCCAGTATCCATGCCATCTTTTGTTAGGCGATTTTGACACATCATCAAAAATGCACACCCTTACAAAAAAATCTGAAACACCCTCCTGGTGTGGAGTGTTATATGGTTCAAACTCACTGTAGCTTTGCTGCATCAGATTGTGGTGTGATGGGTCTTACAGCATGTGGTGTGAATATAGTAACCACTCATGCAGCATTTTGCCTGTTGTTGTAAGTTTTTAGTCAGTTTATGATATGATTATGTTTGAAGAACTGGTTATGACCCCTTCAACCTTCCTTAAGGCCTCTGCTAGCTAGTCATTCAGTAGTGCATCTCATGATAAGTACCTATTGCCTGGTAACCTCCCCTTGCTCATGAAGGGAGGTTGTGTGTTTGATTTTTTGTGGGCCATAGCTGGATTTGAAAATTTCTGAGATGTGGCAGTTTTTGGCTGTAAGCAATATGGGCAGTTTCAACAAGCTTTACTAAGGACAACAATTTCTGATGCTCTTTCTAATGCTAGAGGTTTTGCTCTGCACCTCCACAATGGAATGCCAAAGCAGCATTAATCTGAATGCAAGCTAGTAGAAAACACCACCATACTGACTAAGTGCACACAAAAATTGGAACTAAAAGTGCTGGGAGCTGTTTATATCAGTAACAAAGATCCAGCATTTAGTGGGCAGATGAGTATGGGAGGCACACTGTGGGTGTGAGATGGACAGCCTCCACATCTAGCAATAGTTCGTAAAGTTCTGCGTGTGGTAGCGATTTTGTCCAGGGTCCTGCCACCAGTCAGCTGTTGCACCCCAATTTATTTTTACACAGCCTGGGTAAGGGAAACAGCAAATTTACTTTGCACATTCTATTGTGCATTTCTAATGTTGCGAGTTGTGCAACAAGCATTGAATGTTGAAAGCGTCTGAGTTTCTTTCCTCACTTTCGCTTCATCTTGCATTCTTGTGACGCCCCAATTATCAGAGCCTCCATGCATCAGCCATGAGAGGGCTTAAGTGCCCATCCGGTGGGGCTTTGTATGAGTGCATAGTACATACTCTGTATGGTTGTGGGACAAAAATTCATTGAAAAAAGTTGAATACAAATAATCAAATGGTACAAAATTCAACAGGGGTTCGAGTCAAGTGGGAAAAATTGAGGGATGCCCGATATTTTAAGTAGCGACTCTCAGACTGCTGGAACTGGACAGATCAGCTTCTATCTGCCGTAGGTTTCTCTGTGATGCTTCCTCCATCGCACCTCTGGTCAAATGACTGTGGCTCTCACAGTCGTTTAAGCTGACGGTGTTTGTATATCAAAAACCCGTTTGAATTGCGACTTCGCCTCGTAGTACGATGGTTCTGGGCGCTGCACGACTTCTTGCCGTAGACGCGCCCCAAAACTCCAAATCGTCTTTAACAGGTTAATTCCTTTCAGGTTTCTTGAATGACAACTCTTTGTGGGAACGTATCCCGACTTGTCGCGAGACATTCATTCCTAACACAAAGCCTCAGAGGAATGAGCTCTATCCGGGAAGTTCAGATACCAGTGCCATGGGGGCACATTGCAGGTGAGGACTTTGACCGACACAGTCGAGCACATATTGCGACTTGCATGACAAGGCACTTCATGAACGTGGTGTGTCACCTAGCTGAGAGTTCAGAGTGCACAGAGTCAACGGTGGGTGAATAACGGTGTGCAACGAGGGCAACGACTCGCCGTGTCTGTGTCCAACGCCACGCATGCAGAGGACGGAAAAATCCAGGGCGAAGCTGACGGAAACGGCGCGAATTTTCTCGTTAGAATATCCTCAACTCCAGCTAAAGACGTTTAGGGCTGCACTCCAGCTAAAAACGTTCGCATGCTCGTCAATAAATGTCAACGAATACGGCTATTTATGGTGTTGTTAATAAGACAACGAACACACGTATCGCATTGGTAAATCGTTGAAGGTGTTGACGCGGCGGGCACCTTTCCGACGTGCCCTGTTGCCGGTTGGCCTCGGCTCGGTGACCTGATCGCGCTGTCCGCCCGCTGTGCAGGCCGCGAGAGCGGGCCGACCGACGGCCGGCCGCTGCTGATGCTGCACGGCTGGCTCGACAACTGCGGCACCTTCGACGCCGTGCAGCAGCACCTGCCGCAGACCTACCGCTGCGTCAACATTGACCTGCCCGGTACGTGTCGGGCGGCGCAGGTGTTGGCCGCCGTACGCCCACGTCACAGCACCCTGCGGAATGCGTTCCCGGCGCGCCAGTGGCACCCGAACTCTTGGTGATCACTGAGGCTGCATTGACGTTTGGCGTGAGTTTGCGTAGATGCATGTGTTGCCGGTTTTCGGACGCCACGAGAGAGAGTAAATGTTGTCGTCTGCGCGTATGGGTGCGTGGACGGGAATGTCAGCAACTGACGCAGGCTGAGATGTCAGCCATGCCGGTTCAGACGGGCGCTGTTTGTCGGCAGGTCACGGCCTCTCCAGCCACATGCCGGTCGGCTCCACCTACAGCCTGATGCAGGGCGTGCTGTTTATCCGGCTAGTGCGCGACCACTTCGGCTGGCAGCGCTTTTCGCTGATGGGCCACAGCATGGGCTCCGGCATGTCCATGCTGTACGCGGCTACCTTCCCCGAGGACGTGGAGTCGCTTACCGTGCTCGACCTCGTCAAGTTCTTGACGCGCCCAGTCGACCAGCACCCGAGCATTACTCGCGACGCCGTGCTCGCGTTCGGCGAGACGGAGCGCAAGTTGTCGGCCGGCTCGCGGCCGCAGTACGGCTACGACGAACTGCGCCGCCGGCTCGTCGAAGCCGTCAGTGACCTGGACGACGCGGCGGCCGACGCGCTGCTGGTGCGCGGCGCGCGCCGCGACCCCCAAAACCGGCCTCTACGAGTACACGTACGACCTGCGCCACCGGCAGCGGCCGTTGCAGCCAATGGATATGGTCCAGTGGGGGGCGTACGCGCGCCGCCTGCGCTGCTCGTCTGCTGCTGGTGCTCTGCCGAGTCGGGCGGCACGTGGATCGGGCCCGAAGAGGAGGCGGCCGCGCTGGACATCTACCGAGGCGCCGTGCCCGAACTGCACGTGCTCCGTGCGCCCGGCGGACACCACGTACACCTCACGCACCCGGAGAACGTTTTGCCGCACATCAACGGCTTCCTGCGCGGAGAGCCGACCGCCGCGGGGTCGGAGACGGCGACGGCCGACACCGAGTCGTCCGCGTTACGGAGCGGTTTATAGGCGCCTCGGACGGCCAGCGAGTTTAGCGGAATTGGGAGCCGGTGGCTGCCAGCCCTCCTTTCGCACGTCGGGCCGGCCGCCGCCGGACGCGCAGGGGATGGGGGCCGGGCTCGCGTGGGCCTGGCCGCACCAGCAATGCAATTGTACGGGTGTTGTTCGCTAGTGGGGCAGATGTGTTTGATGTCGTTAACTATCGCTACGCCCCGCCAGGTGTGAAGTCTGCCTTGGGTGCCTACTCGGGTGCATTGCAAACAATAGCACGCTCATAACTCCCTGGCGGCTAAATCTAGCTCTTTGCAAAGCCCAGGGACCTGCCACTGTCCACCTGCACGGCGGCCGTAGCATTCTTATATTTTAAATATCCACTTCGAATGATAGCGGAAAAGGTGTAGGAATTAAAGGAACGCAGCAGCGGATGGCCCGGAACTGTGTAGCTGCATCTTACTGGCGTGACCTCAGGCCGTATTCTATGCATGGTAATCGTGAACGCTTACTGCGCACAGGTTGGCGGCTCAGTAAATGTGAAGCGCACTGCACTGATCAGGAGACGCAGTACACCACTGGCGTGCGCCGCCTCACGGTGTTTTACGTCCGCGTTGCAAGAAATCAGTGCTGATTCCAGGCGGCCTCTGGCAGTCATATAGGTCGTCTGTATACCAGGCATCTGGTCTAGAGCCCGCCTGTGCACCAGGCAACTGGTGTAGGGGCCGCGTGGCGACAGGCCTGCATACCCGCCTGGGTCCCCAAATGACGCGCCACATCAGGCACACCGGAAGTTAAGTCGGCACATTGTCGGACACGAGACCTCCATTGGAGAACGGTGGCGCTCTGTTCGCACTGCACGAATGTATTAACGGTAGTAGCTCTGAATGCGATAGACGCTAATCGTTATTCGCCCTTTGCGGGTTGTGCGTGAAGCTTATCGAAGTATGGTAATTGAGAAGAGTAGTTAACGATGACCGTGATGTGATAGTGAATTCGTGATGTTGCCTTCCTCACAAGACGATGGAATTAACAAAGTACGACCGTGAACGTCTGTGAAAAAATCGTCTTGTTCTTCATCGCATATCCTTTATTCACATCCAACAAACTGTCAGGCACTCGGCTGTCATGCAAAAACAGAACTTGCTACGAACGGTTAATCATGAAACGAACGCTACAGCATATACGTACATAAAGCGTATTCGGGACACCACTTCGATGGTTGCTCGGCGGTGCGCAGGTAAAGGTGAACGAGACCGAACCGGAGGCTCCACTCTCGAGAGACGGAGGGGCACCGCTGACGGCGGCCAATCTCTGGCGGCGTCGCGCGAGCCGCCGCTGGCTCTCCTCCCCTGAGGCGCGCCGGGCCAGGGCAGGCGACAGCGGCTGGCGGGGCCTTCCGAAGAGACGCGGCACGAGCCGGCGCCACGTGCTAAAGCCGCCTCTGCCAGCGGCGCGTCGCAGCGGCCGCCTCACACGCGGGTCGGCCGCGGGCCGGCCGGCAGCGGCGCCCAGCCGGCGGCCAGGCAGGCGGCCGACTGTGCCGCGCCGCTCAGCCAGCACGCCGCCAGCGACGCCCACGCACAGTTAAGTACATCGAGACTAGAGTGCGAGACGGAGGGGGGCGGGACGCTGACGTCCGGCGGCCGGCCGAGCGCGCCTCGCGCCGGCGCCGCGGTGATGGGTGCGGCGCCGGCGCCCGCCGGTCACAGGTAGCGGTACTGTTTGAGGCAGTTGTTGCCCAGGTCGGCCACGAACACGCAGCCGTCGTTGGAGCAGGCCAGGCCAGACGGACGGCGGAGTCGGCTGCCGTCCGAGTCGATCCAGAACAGCAACTTGCCCGTGTCCAGCGAGAACACCTGCCGCCAGCGGGCGCGAGTGAGGGCGACGCGTGAGGATCGGGCACGGGGTGTGCCTGCAGAGGGGCGCGCGTGCGGAGAATGGTCCGGGGCCGGACTTGACGAGACATGTCCAGCAGAATGGTGCCGTCCGTGGTGACCGTGCCGCTAATACGCAGCGAAGGACCATCGCCCAGAAAAGGTACTCCCGAGCGTACTCAGCCGCGTTTTTTTGTTGTGCGATACTAGCATTACGCCACGCAATAACGGCGGCAGCGAATGGCTATTCATCGCGGAATGTGACTGCTGGGACTTGAGCATTCCAGCGAACATGGAGCCATTAGTGTTCCAGCCCTCCGGTCACTGGCAGCAAGGGACCACTGTAATATTCAGTGATAGCCAAGTCCGCACACAACCTGCGTCTGAACAGAGCACTAACACTGTCAGCGTATGGAGGATGCTCCAGGGGCTGAAAATGTCAAGATAAACTCGGCAACATTCACAACAAGGTTGGTGCACAGCTTGCATGATGTCGGTGAAGCAACAGCTGGCCATGTCCCGTCTGATTCTAAGCTCGTGAATGCCGCAAGCACGTGGCGGGCGCCATGCCGCTGCGAGCTCGCGATCGAGCAGCGCAGCTGACCGTCTCTCAAGTAACGGCAGCCGGCCGGGGAGAGCATCATCTGGCGCTGTTTGAGGACAGCCTGCGCCGCGTCGGACGTCACGCACCTGGACATAGTGGCGCGACTTCTCGGTGCGGGTGGCCAGAACATTCCCGAGGTGATCGCAGGTCACGCCGCCGTAGTAGCCGCGCACTGAAACGTGCACACGAGCCGTCAGGGCCGCACCCGGTGCCACGCCCAGTCGTCATGGACAAAGGCGGCTCCTACATGAGCACAGGGTAGCGTGGCCACCGGAGCATGACGTATTTTACTTTGGCATAAATACAGTGACCCTCTATCCTCTATTCCCAATCTCCTCCGCATCGCATTCTCTAATTCCCGCTCTGGTCGGCACACGGCCCAGCCCATCACCCGATATCCCCACAGGCCAGCAGCCCAGCCCGTGCGCCGCTCCCGCGCGCGCCACTCACCGCTCGGCTCTGCCACCAGCTCGCGCAGCAGCTGGCCCTGGTCGGTGAACACCTGCACGCGCGAGTCGGCGGCCAGCACGCTGCCGTCGGGCGCCACGCAGACGGCCGAGATCTGGCGGAACTGGCCGGGCGCCTCACCGCGCTCGCCCAGCCGGCGCAGCAGCCGGCCGTCGCGGCTCAGCACCAGCACCTGGTCGAGCCCGTTGTCGGCGACCAGCAGCTCGCCAGCGCGCGACACGGCCACGTCGATCGGCGCCTGCAGAGCCTCGTGCGTGAACTGGTGCAGCAGGCGGCCGTCGGCGGTGACCTCCGTCAGCTGTCGCGCGCGCCAGTTGACCAGCACCAGCGAGCCGGTCTCCGAGACGGCCAGCCCGGTGCCGCCGCGCTCCTCAAGGCCCGAGCCGAGGATGTGCTGGGTGACGCGCAGCTCGCGGTCCAGCACCTTGACGCGCGAGTTGCCCGTGTCGGTGACGTAGACGGTGCCGTCGGCGGCCACGGCCACGCCCACCGGCTGGCAGAACTGCTCGTCTCCGTCGCCGCGCGCGCCCACGCAGCGCACCGGGTCGTTGTGCTGCGACACGTCGAACAGCAGCGGCGAGCGCGCCACCGGCCGGCCGAAGAGGCGAACGTCGAGCGCGTGCGGCCCCGGCCGCCGCGGCCGGAACGTCAGCTGGTACGTGCCGTCGTCCAGGTCGGTCACGCGCACGGCCATCGCCTCGCCGTCCGGGTCGGACAGGCGCGCCGTCACCCGGGTCGCCGCCACCCGTCTGCCGCTCGCCGTGGTAGTCGAGCGCCGTGAGGCGGACGCTGGCCTGCAGGTGCGCCGCGGCGCTCACCTCCCCCAGCTGGCACAGGCCGGGGAAGGTGCGCGACGTGCGCACACGGCCGAAGGCGGCCAGCGCCGCCTGCAGCGCCGCCGGGCTGTCGTTGTGCCGGTACTCGTACCGCACGAAGCCGTTCTCGCGCGGCTCGCTCAGGCTGCTGACCGAGTCCAGCTTCTGGTTGAGTTCGCTGATCTGGCGCGTAATGTTGCGGACCTGGACCTGGCGGCGAGCGGCGGGCGGCGGGTCAGCGCTGTGGGGACGCGGGCGGCGTCCGGTCGGCGGCCGCGGTCAGACGTCGGCGTCGGCGCCGGCGTCACACAACGGTCAGGCAGTGTTTTTGAGGCCCAGTCGTCGCGGCAACACGATTCCCCGGCCCACGGACGGCGGCCGTTTCGGTGGGCAGCGACCGTACACCACTGTCACACCCTAAAACCCGGGACACCACTCAGCCGGGAGTCGTTCGGTCAAGACATCACTGCCAGTAGGAAGGGCACGTCAAACCCGCCGCCCAGACAGCCAATGGTCTGGATGGCCCTTAATCCATCTAACGGGCCAAAGAAAGCCGCAAATACAAGTGAGACACACCGCACAGCTGCATGCCACCTAATGTCATCCGGCATTATTCATCACCACCACAAGCGACCCAACCACGCAGGCGGAGCGTCTCCAGTCAGGACTGCACGCGCGTCGGACGGCTGGCGGACTCCTCTGGCCAATGATCGTGGCCCCTCGGTCGGGGCCAGTGCTCCCCCCCCCCCCTCCCTCCCTCACCTGGTACTGCAGTCCGTCACACTGGCTCTGCACCTTAGAGCGTTCGGCTTCGATCAGGCGCAGCTGGTCCTCCAGCACGCTCTTCTTCTCGTCGCGGGTCGTCTTCACCTGCCGCCGGAGAGCAGGCGACGTTAGGTGTCGACGTCGACGTCAGGTGTCGGACGAGGGTCGCACAGCAGGGTCCGTGTGGACCAGGCTTTAGGACACGCAGCGTTGCGCCGTGTGAGCAGTGCTACAGCACAATAGGAATAAGGTCTTTCACGTCGTGGCACAAACGCTGTGGGAGCATTCCACTGTCCCAAGCTGACCTGATGGGAAGTGGTGTTTCTGCACATCAGTGCGGGAAACTCCTGATGGATAAGTTGTCGGCACCTGGTCGGTGCCCTGGATGGTGGCTCCCCGTGTCTCAACACTGTACCATGACCCTAAGGGGTGGGGGAAGGGGGAGGGGACATCAGTGCCTGTGTCGTCAGCGCCTGATGGTGTCGGCTTCCCTGTCTGTCCCAGCAGAGGACGGTGAGCCCCAGAGAACGTCCGTGTCTGTGCCAACACGCATCAGCAGCTGGGGCAGCCGCGTCACCCTATCTCAGTGGCCGACCGTGACCACTCGGAGGAGGGGTGGGGGCGGTGTCCGTGACAGCACCTGCGTCAGCAGCTGGGCCCGCCGCCGCTCCAGACTGTCGATCAGCTCCTGGAAGGAGGTGCTGATCTGCTCGAAGGTGGCGTCCACGCCGTGCTCCAGCTCGTGAATCTCGGCCTGCACCGCGTCGTGAGCTTTGTTCAGCTGGGAACAGGCGCCAAGGTCGACACGTGAGGCGGTGGTCCCGTGCAAGGCTACACCTCCACCGTACCGTTACAGCATTTTCCAGGCGGGAACGACACACGCCACGGGCCGCCAACCATCTCGTTAATGGAGGACGCGATAATAAACAACGGAGAAATGTCGGGACCGTCTCAAGGAAAGGCGGCATTACATTCCCAGCCAGTCAAGGTTAATCTAGCTTTGCATGCGCCTTTGCGCCTTGGCATTAACAGCATCGGCTGCATTCCGCGCGTTCCGCGGCTTTTCGCGTCCAGGCAGGCCTGACAGGAGAGAAGGAAGCCTTGTTTTTGTTGTCCCAAGACACCCTGTGGTCAGCGGTTCGATGCTCAGATAAAACGCTAAACAATGGAGACCATAGCAGATCTCCCGTAATACCAAAAGCGAGTGACTCAGATTCATATAACAAAGCACTTCTGACACTGACCACAGGTGCGTTGATGCAACAACCGAACCGAGGAGAAAAAAGGTTCAGACACACGGGACTTGCAAAACGCCAATGCCAGAAGACTTTTTGGGCAGCCCACCACCGATTTCTCCCTCACACATGTGAGGGAGATCACACACACACAGCCGCCACGCGCGTTACTGTCGCAGGATTTCAATCGGGCACCTGCCACTGCTCAGCCTGCTGACTAGCGGTCGGCACGCGTGGGCACCCGTGTCCGGCCGCCGCCGAGCCTTACCTTCGATATGCACTCGTTCGCCTTGTACAGGAGTATTTCGGACATGCGCTTGATGGCGATGGAGAATGGCACGACCGTGTGCTCGCACGAGTCGGTCAGGCCGCCGTGGCCGGACTCGCAGCACAGCGCGCAGAACACTGTATCACACGTCTCACAGAACAGAAGGTCCTGCACAGCACAGCGCCGGGTCAGTCACAGCGCGCAGAACACCGTATCATACGTCTCACAGAACAGCAGGTCCTGCACAACACAGCGCCGGGTCAGTCACAGAGCGCAGAACACTGTATCACACGTCTCACAGAACAGCAGGTCCTGCACAGCAGAGCGCCGGGTCAGTCACAGAGCGCAGAACACCGTATCACACGTCTCACAGAACAGCAGGTCCTGCACAGCACAGCGCTGGGTCAGTCACAGCGCGCAGAACGCCGTATCACACGTCTCACAGAACAGCAGGTCCTGCACAGCACAGCGCTGGGTCAGTCACAGCGCGCAGAACGCCGTATCACACGTCTCACAGAACAGCAGGTCCTGCACAACAGCGCGCCACGTCCGTCACGGCGCGTAGGACACCGTATCACACGTCTCAGAGAACAGCAGGTTCTGCACAGCACAGCGCCGCATCAGTCACAACGGCATGGACACGCAAAAAAGCAAGCAAAAAGCAAGACATAAATGTATATCCCGCATCGCAGGCCCAGCACTGCACATCCCACTTAGCGACGGTTACTGCACAACAACACGGTCTTGTTTTTTTTGGTGAGACCCGCGCGAGGCACGGGTCTCACCAAATCGGTAGGCGAAAACACCCGGCGCACCAGCGGACAGGCCTTTGTATCAACATCAGTCACCCAGCCAACCTCGTGGCCGCACTCCATCGGCAGTTTCGCAAGGCAAAACCTTTCAACACCACCAGGAGTTCCGACGCTGCCGGCGTTGCACAGTACGCAGCCAGCGTTCCATTGCGCCACACCTCGCGCGCGCTCCATCCCCGCGTGCACAAAAACGCCGCGGACCATCCTGCCGCTGCGGCCGGGCGGCCGCTCGGCGCCCGGTCGGCGGCGGGCTCCCCGCCTGACCCACCTCAGTCTGGTGCGTGGAGCACTTTGGCACGACCTCGCGGCGCTGGCGGGACATCAGATCCAGCAGCTGGTTGACCACGAAACTGGGCGGCAGCGCCGCCGCGCCGCCCGTGGGCAGCGGGATCAGCGCCCGGCAGATCGGACAGCGCAGCGTGCCTGGTGGCGGAGCGGTACGCGCGGTGAGGACGCCTCTGCCTGGTGGCACGGACAACGCGCGGCACCTGGCCGGACAGGGGACGTACGGTCACGCTATTGCCGCCTGGTGACACGGAGGTGCACACGGTCAGTCAGCGTACCTGGTGGCACATATAGCACAGAGGGTCGGGCCGTCACGTCTGAGGACACGACGGCATTACAACCAGCGAGTGTTACACCACTGACAAAGACGGAACGCTTCTGGAACTGGACGACACTGTTCCCGTGATGCAGCGGGTGTTAACAGTGACACTGCTGTGTGCACGCCCGCGTCACCCCGACTGCTGTAGCTGGTGACAGTGGCGTGACCAAGCGACACATGGGGTACGCAGAGTACGACCTGCCTGCGCGGACCAGTACGCGACCAGACCAGCGCGTCAAAAGACGGAGTGTGCGCGGCGTCAGACTGCGATGCCGGGAGAAACAGGGCACGGGCCGTCACACCGCCCCACTGCCGGTAACACACACGGAACACGGGACAGGACTCCGCGAGCTGACCCTGCTCTGTCGCCGATTCCTGCTCCCGCCGATACGGCTTCGTCTGTGCGTGCGTGCCCTCCCGCTCCAGCATCATATCTCACATCGCGCCTGCCTCGAGCCCAATACGGCGCGCGCTGCACGGTGTGTCGAAGCGGGGACACGCGTCTCGCCAGCACTGCACAGCGCCGCCCGCGCGCGCACGCACAGTGCCCAAATCGGGAGGGAAAGCCGTCGCTGAGCGCATAATACGCAGCCCTGGGAGACGCATTGGCATTGCGTGGTTCGCCGTGGAGAACACATCGAAGACTTTCACGGAACCTCTTGAATGTCGAGCCACCTGCCTAGGCCAAGGAGCTGTGGGCTGATATGATGTCTCGCTGGTAGAACTGGTGCTGCTATATTTATCTGCTACGTGATAACGTGCCTTTTACAGCTTTCGATCTCGACGCGTTGCGCTGCCATGGAGATCTGGCTCCCAAGAATCCCTAATCACAAACGGTTCCGAACAGCTAGCAAACCCCATCAGCTATCACCAGACAGCTACAGATGGTGGCAGGCATCGCTAGACAGCGGCAGAGGGCAGCAGCCGCTGGCCGCCAGCCGCCGGCAACAGACGGCGACGGCCACCTGCACACGACCGAGGGAGAGCAGGTGAGCAGGCGACAAAACACGGGGCGAGCAGCAGCAGACAGCAGAGGTGACAGCGAGGCCGTGACCGGTGGCGAACACGGCCTCTGTGCAGCCCGGGGGCGGACGTCGACGGTGCCGGCGCGGCCGCAGCACGAGACGGGCACGGGACCGCCCCCGGATACCCCTCCCCCCGACACACACACAGAGGCCGTGACCGGTGGCGAACACGGCCTCTGTGCAGCCCGGGGGCGGACGTCGACGGTGCCGGCGCGGCCGCAGCACGAGACGGGCACGGGACCGCCCCCGGATACCCCTCCCCCCGACACACACACAGAGGGTGGTCCCCTCGCGGCAGCTGTGTTGAGTGGCCAGCGCTGAGACGGCGGCAACCGAGAGCAAACAAAGCTGGGAGGGGGCCGCCGAGACTCAACAGCCGAAGCCCACGGGTGATGAATGGCGAGTAAAGGGAACAGCGACGGCGCACAGTCAGCCCGTTCGTTACAGCGTGACCGGAAGAGCAGCGGCCTAGCAGCAACGCAACGTTTCGCGCTCTTTCATCTAAATCCCTTTAAAGGGACTGCTAAAAACGGCTACAAGCGAAGACGCGAACAATGACCGCAGGTTATTCGGTGGCCCCCGCCGGATTACCAGCGCCTCTTGAGCAGGTGCGACCGGACGGCCACAGCCGACGGTCTGGCCGAGTCACGCGCGCGTGTTTGTCTCCTCTCACCTGGCTCCCTGGTGTTGGAGGCGACGATGCGCGCCAAACACTCGAGGCACACCGTGTGGGAGCACGGCATGAGCTTGGGCGTGTGCTCGGCTCCATCGTACGTGCCTGAAACAAACAGGGCCGCCTTCAGCCGACCGACGGCTACGGACCAGACGCCGGCGGCACGGCACGGCGGGGTCCGAGCAAAATGCACGGTGACAGCAGCCCGCTGGCCCCAACGCTCGCGTCAATAAAAACGGCTATCCGGGCTCTGGGAGCTGGCGAACGGCAGGGCATCCTGCGCGGCGGTCAGACTGGCCACGTAACAGCGGCGTCCGCTGACGGCGCGGGGAGAGCGCCCACGGATATACGTTACGTCACGATATATAAATACACCGCCACTGCCTCAGGCACGCCCCGGGGGACGCACGTATCGGCCCGCCCGCACACCGGACGGGAGCTGGCCTGGCGGACATGGGCACGCGTGAAGAATAGGAGCGGGAGTATCGTGTTCATGTGGCACGCGGGCGGCTGTTGCTGCGTGGGGAGAAAATGCTATGGGACGGTATATCTTGCACGAGCATGACGTCCATGGCGATTAGAGACCGATTTATGAATTTGGACGGACAGCAACGAACGCAGGCGTGAATAGGAGCGGGGAGATGGAAGATGGCGACAAAAGGCAGGGAAACAAGAACACGATTCAGTGCAGCGAGGAACAAAAAAAAAACGAACAAAGAGATGGGACAACAGAGACAGGACGGCAGCAAGATGACGAGACGGGAAGAAAAACATGTACGGAGACAAAGAGACAGAAACATGTACATGGGCGCGGATGCCACATGTGGCAGAGTCACATCAATCAGACTGGCCGGGATACCAGAGCACGAGCAGAGGAGGTAGGCAGACAAACAGACAGACACAGGCAAGGGACACAGCAGGCGGACATCGCCGCGCCCGGCCACTGGCTGCAGTCTGTTGTTCCGGCGGCGGGCCGTGCGGACGGCCGGCCGCCGGAGGGGTGGAGCGCGCCGCTGTGTGGGCCGGGCGCGCGGGGCGCTTGTTTGGGCTCGGCGCCGCCACCTCCCCGGCATCGGGTTACACGTGCCGCGGGCGAGGGGAGGGGCGCACGGTCCGGCTCACCGGGACACCGGCCCCGGCGACCCATTAGCATGCAGGGCATAGCCCGCGTGTTTGCGGCCCCCCTCCCGGACACGGCCTAGTGGCTTGCTCCAATGCCACGTGACAGGGTCAGAGGGGGCTTCGGACACGGACACGGATCGGTGAGAAATGCCACACGCGCGGTACCGGCTGTACAGACGGCTGTAAACTCCTTTAACTCTATCACGGAATCGCACGTTACGATGTAAATGTGCGCCTACACTCTGCAGGACGGGCGAGCTTTCAGGTTCACTTAAGTAAAGTGCATGCAGTTTCCATCGGGGACCAAAATGACATGATATCAATAAGACGTCCTCCGCGACATAAGAAGAATATGATCGCCACGAAGCAGATGACACCCAAACATAAGCGAATGGAGCTTGTCGCCTTTGAGAGTCCCCCCGGATAAATGCCGCAGTGCGCTGGAATACTCTACTTCCATGGCTTTGGCACGCAGAGGAGCCCTGACGTTTAGCGTCCGAACCCTAAACACCTACGGCTTCGATGCTGATTTCCGTTGGTCCCGCCAATACCAGACAATTGTCATCGACGGGGCGAATGAATTGGGAGTTGCTTAACTTTTTGGTAAGTGTGGCCTAAGCACTGGGAAAAAACGCCAACATTTTGGACAGCCAGTAGTCGCAATAGTCTGGGCTGAGCACCTGCGTAGTTCTCACGGTTTCGGAGGACAGTGACATTGGTGGCGCAGTCAGAGAATCCAAAGCCCTGCGACACATTCATAAAGATTTGACAACCACGCGACGTGGCCTTGAAATGCATCGAGTCCCAATGGTGGTTGGCACGCTGGTCCACAGCGACAATCACTGGTTTCGTGCGACACTCGCTGGTTTCGTGCAACACTCGCCAGTCTCGAGCGACGCTCGCTGGCCTCGGGCGACGCGAGCTATCTCACGAGACAGCCAGTGTCGGAGGCATAGTGCTTGAAGCACAGGACCAGTAACCACTCCGTAGACCATGCCCCCCCCCCCCCCCCCCGTCCTCACGATTTTCGTCGACTATCTCGAATACCAATTCGCTATTATCGCGTCTCGAACAAGGAGAATGATAGCGTACTATGTTCCTCTGCGTAAGCCTTGCCACGCCATCGTTTTTTTCTTCACTCCAAATTGTTTATTTGTCGTTCTTCTCGCTTGACTAGACTGTGATAAAACTTACTGACGCTATTATATGAGTCTTAATAAAGTTATCTAGAACTCCTTTTGACAGTGAACGCCTTCAACAATGGACGATAACAATAAGTACGTGGGATCAATCCATAATTAAAACGTCCAATTTTCCCGACAGGGAGTTAATTTTACCACAGACGGCCGCGCTATGACTTTGCACTAGACGTAAAAAAACTCCGTGAAATACTCATGTTGATAAACTGTGGAAAACTATCTCAGATGTTTGAGTCATTTTGATGGCATGTTCGGCACCCTTGCAACAAGCTTGCTAAGTAAGGACTCTGGTCTCAACAATAGCTAGTTGGCATTTCATTGGGACTTAACTGACAAAAATCCCCGTTTATGCGTCACATCGGGCCCCACAGGTACTTCAAAACGTCAAGGAGAGTTACGAAGTCGCCGAATCGTGCGTGACGAACGTGAATATACGTGAAAATACCAAAAACTAAGCAACGGGGCCTTCCATACCTTTCAAGCATATGCAAAGGGCTCAACTAACTCCAGGTTCACCTGTAACTTTCATCCAACACAACACTGACATCCTGGCATGACATGACCTCATAATGACACGCAAGTGCGTGCCGAGTGAGGGCTCAAGGTCGCAGGACTTCACAGCCGTACTGAAGAGCCATAATGGTTGCAGTTCTTCTCCACATATTCGCCCCGAAGGGACCGTAGATTGCAGAGTTCGCTTATCCACGTCCCAGTGCAGCTCTTCGACATACCCAGGTATTTTCAAGGTCCTTGCTGGTGACTTCAAAGCCGAATACAAAATATTACCACACTGGCCTGGTGCAACTACCCTTGCAACGAAAACGCAGTAGTGCACCAAGCCAGAAGACAAACGAAACGGGAGAAAACCGAGCCGACAAG
Source organism: Pollicipes pollicipes (assembly GCF_011947565.3). Taxonomy (NCBI): domain Eukaryota; kingdom Metazoa; phylum Arthropoda; class Thecostraca; order Pollicipedomorpha; family Pollicipedidae; genus Pollicipes; species Pollicipes pollicipes. The sequence goes on along the minus strand of NW_023596461.1, from coordinate 31,198,815 downwards.
CACAACGGTGCGTGTTCCAAAGTACGTTGAGCGAAAAGGCAGGGGAGGGTCGAAACGGCAAACACGGAAGCCTCCCATTCACTCTTCATACAACCCTCCAGCCCCAGGTCCGACCGCTCAGCCACACGCACGACGGCACATCCGGTGTCAACTGACACCACAACAATGGCGCGCGCCGCGAACGTGACCTGCCCGCCCGTCGGCCCACGACACCGGTGTGACGGATACGAGCCGTGGCCACGCCCCCAGGCCGGTGGCAGGTCACGCTCTGACCCGGACCGTTACCGTCTGCCCACGCGCTGCCGCCGCCCGGCAGGCCGCTGGCCGGTAACAGTGTGTTTACTAGTGTAGGTGTACACAGAAAAGCGTAGTATATAGTACTAGAACATAATAGTATAGAATAGGCTACGTACATCACAACCAGCCTCGGACTTGCCTGTTACCAGCACCATGATAAAAATTTCGACTTGCGCGACCACGCCCAGCCCGGCCATTGTGTTATTGCGACTTCAAATATATTTCCAATCACCGGCCGCAAGTTCACAGCACACTAGCAACAGTTGTACCAGCAACAAGGAATGCGATTATGTAAAACTTGAACCGCTTAAATTGGTACGTCCTTTCAAGCTAACTGTTCCATCATGCGACATTTTTTTGTATCACCGCAATATCCCTACGATTTTAAGTAGCCTACGCGACTGACAAGAAAATGGTAGAATCTTTACCTTGCAAGAAAAACTGCAACCCACAGACCCCAACCGGTTTCCGATTGTCGACGATTCGGCGCCGCAGCGACACGAGACAATCCCATACTAACGGCGGCCAAAACGGACAGCCGCGCTGACTAGCATGGATCGGTGCGCCCAGGCCCGCATGCGCAAACCATCGAAACCCTGTTTTAGAGCATTTGAAGAATTTAAGTCGCACTTCAACAACCAGAGCAGATGAATACGTGAAACCGACCGCACTGTGTGTGTACGAATGCACCATCTGCGACTCACTAACGGATTTCGGCACTCCCTGGCCCATATATGTGCCAGTAGCCGACCGGAAGGCAGCCATTGCCATCGTCTTCCAAACCAATCTCGGACGTAATGCGGTCCGGCCTACGCCGGGAGACACCTGGCTATAGAAACTACCGCCTAGCATGATGACGTCGCCTCGCCCGCCTCCACGTCGTACATAGCGCACAGGTGTAACACAGGCCCGCTCACACCTTACGGGGTGGCCACGGGATCTGTGCTCGTCAGCTGTCGCGGACTAGAGGAATCAATGTTACAGCCTTCTTAGCCGCCCTTTACGAGCGGGTGAGCCTTTTACAGCCGTCTTGCCCGTTCTTAACGTGGCATCTCTAGTTCGCAACAGCTGACGGCTGCAGAATCTGCAGACCGGTCTGCAAGGTGTGAACAGGCCTTAACTTTACGGTAGTTCGCTCTGCATACGTGAAGCTCTCAATACAAGAACGCTTACGCTTCTCAACACTGTTCTCCACATCGTATACACAGATCCAATATCACCAAGTGCCAATTCAAAATTGAACTAAAACAATGGAAGTGATGCATGCTTTTCAACCGTTCGTAGGATTTGCAGAAAGCGCCTCATGGTCACAAATATGAAAACGACGCAGATCACATGCAACATCCAACGACGATGGCAACATCCAACCGCCACCCAGCCGCAGAGGGCGTGTATTGGTTCGGGCGGCCGAAGCACTGCACGCCGACCAGTGCAGAGTGACGACAGATGGCACGCGCGACATTCTCCGGATGAGTGGGCTGGAGGCAAAGTACCACCGACGTGTCCAAAGCCAGCGGCAAGCGCCACGACCTTGGGGCAAAGCACCCGGTATGTTTCAGCCTCGAATCCTGCCACGAACGCTCGCGTTACCACAGTGTAGGCCACGGGAAGGCGGCTCTTAGTCTCTACGGCCCGTTGCAGGTCACAAACACTTACCAGGCTCTGTCCATGTTCGTCAGCTGCGGATTGCCTGCCTTTGACAGATCACACAAGCTGTGTCTCTTGGCACAAACCCACAGGCACGCCGCTCGTGGGTGTCCAACGTCCGAACATTTACCAGTTGAGCTGCGGGGTCTCCAAGCACCAGGATGATATGACGCAATCGCCCACGCCATACGACTTACAGAGACAGGTGCCGCACGTCAAGAAGCTCTCGTTGAAGTCCTCGTAGTTGATGGAGACGGTCTCCACCAGCGTTGAGCTCATGCTGGCCACCTTCTCGCCGAGCCGACACCTGCGCAAATACACCGTTCAGAGTCATCATGTCTGACGTGCAGCATTCCGTGCTCTCCAACCAAGTAAGTTAATCGTATTGGCACGGGCATCGATGATTTCGCATGGCAATCCTTGCAAGCATATGCAATGCCGAGATTATTTCGGTATACCAAGGTTCACATGATGTAACATGCATTTTGTCACCAGCACCAAGGCCCAACCATGATCAACGAATGATTCCAGGCTGTTCAAACATCGTATTCTGTCATAAGCCACCACATGACATATGGGTGCTTAATGCAGCGTGCTGCATTTTGCCTTCAGAGTTTAAATTTTCAGTAGGCACTAATGATGATGGCACAGACATGGTGACAGTGTATCAACTTCAACACACCAGATGATACTGATAAACAGACAATGAATTACAATATTTAGTTGAAAATTTGGTACACATCACAATGATCATGCCTGGTCCAATGGTTTCACACATTTTGTTTACAAAGCAGTGGAAATTGTGACATCAAGAGGTCAATTTCACCTTAAATGTAATATACAAGACATGTTGCTTCCCATACACTTCTTTGTTTAGCTGCTGCTGCTGCCATTCCATAGAAAAAATTGTTTGCAACACTTCTAACAGCAAGTGGTGTTGCCTTCCAGTGTCTATATCATCAAAATTGGGAATACATAGTGTAGAACAGTTCATTCTGATAGAGTGGGTCTTGCTTTTTGCTGGGCACTTATTCAGGTACTACTACAGATCCGATGTTTTGGCTTTGAAATGGGGCCTTTGGAGGATGATGGTGCTCCACTGGTGGCACTCTCAATTATGAGAGTGCTTTGGGCCACACCATCAGACAAAGAAAACACACACAGGCAGCTATACTGCCATTGTTCTACACTTTTCTACTCAGGGTAACGCTTTTTGTTACCACTACTTCACGCTTCTTCTACGGAAAATCGGACAGCTTTTTAGAAGAACAAACAGCCAAACCACACACAAAATGTCTGTATGATTATATACCTGACAGAAGCTGAGAAAACATTTAAATGGAATCAAATGTTGTCCCATTCTCAGTGCTGAACCTGAAGCTTAAGTGGATGCTGAGTTTTCTCAACCAACTACATAGCCCCAATAGCTACTTAAAAAGTGAAAGTTCTATGCCAACTAATTTTCAAACAAGCATATCATCAATGCATTTAGGTCATAATTAAACAAGTTTCATGTGATACCCAAAACCCATTATGCCTAGTCTTTCACTTGCCCTTCTTGAACTACTAAGTACAAAAGTGACATATCTTAAATCACCCAATCATGGCTTTCAAGTCAATTTTATACCACATGCTTTTTTTTGGCCATCAACAGGTAAGAGTCATTGCTCCCAATTCCAGGTCATCTCAATGCTAACAGTGTAAGCCACTCCACTTGCCGGATAAGATTGGCTGCAAAATGTAGCCAAATCATGGGCATTATCTTCAGCTGTTTCATTCTGACCAGCAAGAAATTAGGGTAGAAGCAAACCTGTGAAATGGGAGCCAAACTCCACACATCATTCTGCATAATTCATGTTCAACTCTGCTTAGCTTTCTTCCATCATTTACATCATTTAAACATGTTCCAAATGAATGTTGCAACCAAAGAGGTAAAATTTTGAGGAGGCAAAACTTCAAAAGCAAATTACATCACCTGATCCAAATTAAGCATTACTGAGCCTTGCTCAGAACACAGAAAAGGTGAGAGGTGGCAATCAAAGAAGCTTTTAAGATACATATTCAGTACACACCATTTTGCTGAGGCCACCGGACGCTGGCTCATTCTCGGTCACTCCAGTACATAACAAAGAGCCAGCAACCAAAAAACAAGCGCCAGTTCCACAGCTTGGAACCACAAGGTAGCTTGCTACAACTTCAGGCTAGCAGACTCAGTGAGACAAAACGACCAAGAAGTCGTTCTACCACATTACTTCACTGAAGAGTTGGTCGCTCGCTACAAAGTATCCGCAACCCGCGTATCCAAACGCCACCACCGGCGCCATGAACACCGAGAACCTCGTGATGGACGCTCTACATTCCCTTGTTCTGCCCGGGTGTTTTGCGTCGCGATTGGCAGCTCGTGCGTCGTAATGACGAGGAGCAGGCTTGAGATGCAAACTTGTCGGGCTCAGCTCCTCGAACCCACAACCAACAACTGAGGCATTGAAAACTTGGGGCGAAAACCGATGGGCAACAGCGGCAGGTGTAAAACGATTCAAAATTTAGGTTGAGCTATCCTCAGCAACTCGTCGGCAACAAATATAACATTAAATGATACGTTTTTACAACAAATATGAACGTTGCATAAAATGAAACGCGTTTGCAGGGGATCTCCGACATTTATCTCCGATGCCCATTAGCATTTTCGAAAGTCATGTGCCCACTCAATCTCCCTAAAAACAATACACTAATTCGTCCATCGTCACCAATGACCTGTCGCACACGCATAAACACAGCTACAGTAAATCCAACAGACAAGAACATATGCGATCAGTTAACTTGCTGAGGACAAGACATAATTATTTCTTTTCTGGCCTCCCGTAAAGCTAAGCAGCGCCGACTGCCAATTGAGTACATCTACACCGCATCATTCTCGTGCAGTCTAATAGCAGTCGGATGCCCATTAGCAAACCGCATTTGGCGTCCTATTTAACGAGTCTTAATCACCGGGAAGTGTAAATCAAGTCACCTGCTGCAGGCAATGCATCTGTGCATGAGCTGCAGTTCACATAGGAGCGGGCACGTAAACGCACTCCACCAACCTCAGCGACTTGCGAAGTACTACAGGCGAAACACGAATACGGCTCTGTTCATTGCTCATTCAGTTCATTGCAAGTTCAAAGCAAGCTCGTAGCCAGTTGGGTGCACTGGTTGCACGTGCATCCCATGGGAACTTGGGTGCACCCCCAACCTCGTCCCGGGCAACCCATACACTTGGGCATGTGGGTTAAGAAGACTGAATGTAGCTCGTTCCGTTGCTGAGGTTTGCAGCAAATCGAAACACAAAAAGCACGGTCATAAACTACAATTATCCCAGGCCGGAAAAAATCTATCGTATTTCGACCAAGTGTTCGCATTTTTACTGTGACGGCTGAGCACTCCCTGGGGGTTTAGTCTAGCTGCGGACAGTGGAGCAAAGGCTTCAAATAACCGCTGGAAGTGAATCTTTTGAATCAACTGAGATCGCTTCGTCCAACAATTGCGTTCGTCAGGTTTTCAGTTTCCATGCATGGTGTTTTGTGGTTGGTGCGATACTGATGATACATGGTGTTCACTCGTGATGCTTTACGAGGTTACGTCTGTCCGTAACACCAAGACCAAAGCATCTGTTCAGCGTTACACACTCAGGACTCGCCATCGTCCCCGTGCCATTTTTTACGAACCATGTTCTATCCTGCATGGTGAGCAGCCTTCCGCTTGAATCAAACCTAGTACAGCACATTATGTCTAAGGCGTATGACTAACCCGAGTAATGGAGTCACCTTATTACAACAGGCAACCGCAGTTACGTCACGCTTTTCTGCCGTGCTCTTCAAAATACCGTCCTCACTGCCGCGGAGCTATACTGGGGACAATGAGTCGCCGGGCGGCCGCCAGGATACGCCTCCGCTGCTAGCGGTTGTGCGTTCGACGGCACTAGGGAGGCGGGGGGAGGGGGCTCCTATTGCTGTCCGGGGGCGCCGGAAAGTCTTCTTCCACGTCGAAGTCAACGACGAAGCATTGGATGTGCCCTAGCGCCTCATCGGTATCGGATACCGCCGCTGTAAAGTACAGACGGACAGCATCGCAGCTGGCGGCCGCGCCGAATTGCAACCGACGCGGACGCCATTCGTCGGAAGCTTCAGCCAATGGCCCGGCCAGGAAGGGAAGCGTCGCCGCGGGAAACCACGTGCCGCCGAGAAACGCTCCGAGCCTTGCTGACGTCACGCTGCAGCCCGAGGCGCGGGTCGCGCGGGCCGGCCGCCACCTCAGGCCGGGCCGTCGCTGCTGTTCCGTTGCACGGTCAGCGCCGCCACGTCTCTGCTACGCCGAAGACGGCGGCGGGGCTGCCTTCTGAGAGGCGGCGACGGCGGGACGGCGCGACAGGCGGCGGGGGAGGAGCGCAGCGGCCAGCGCCGCAGGAGGGCTGCCAGATGGCTCCCGGCACGCGCCGGCTGGGATGGATCGGCCGCACGCGGCCGCGCACAAAGGCGCAGACGTGAGCGACCCCCGGAGGACTGCATGTGCCAAAGTTGAGGAGTCGGCGCCAGCACGGGCGCAAAAGCTGAGTTACTTCCCCGGGCCTATGTGCCCACATCGCGCATGCTTAGCACAGAGCCTGTTCCGATAGGTCACGGACGGCTCGATTTCAGAGCTTGCCCCACAATTTCTCATCGCAAGGCATTTGTTGAGGAGCACCGTTTACGTTCACCTGGTGCCTTTTGGGTCTACCAATCTACAACTCGAAAAAAGCGATCCACGAAGTCCAAATGGCGTGAAAGTCTTGGTTGGTTTGATCGTCGCTCAAATGAAAAAAAGTCACTGCCTTGGGAGGACGTGCAGACCGGTTCTGAAACACCCCCGGCAGGCGGCGCCGTGGGTCGGACACATAGCCTGACAGCCCGGGGCGGTTCGTGACCGACCGAGGCGCCCGTCCGTGTTTACGGTCGCCCGTTAGGCGCCACCGCCCCGACCTCCGACTGCGCACTCAGCGTCCAGAGGCGCAGCTAAGGGGTGCAGCCAGGCGCGCATTCGTATTTTTCCACAATAAATGGCTCCTGAAACAACAAATCGGCGTGATGCGTTCTCACGAGCTTCACCGCCCTACCCTACTCGGAAAATGCTGGCTGCGCCCCTGTCAGTGCCTACATAGGCACGGCGACTGGGATGAGGACTGCACCTACAGAGCGGGCTACTGAAATGCCCGCTGCTGGTTGGAGAGTTCCGTGTGTGGGGAGAGCGCTGAGTCGAGCTGGTGTAAAGTAGGCAAGGATGCCTGGACAGGTAATTCCGGTGGCAAGATCTTAAAGTAACAATAACACCATTGAAAGCTGCCATGCCCTCGCGCACCTGCCATACCGCATTCTTCACAAACGAGTCAGCGACACGGCCAGGGGGAGGCACAGGACCACAGGAGGCGCAGGCCTGCAAACTGAGCACTGCTGGCCGGGCGGGCTCGGGGGAGGTGCGCGGCCGCGGACGGCGCCCCTCCAGGCTCGTCAGCTGACCGGGGGGGGGGGGGAGGGGAGGGCCGCCGGGACGTCACTATCGACCGTGCCGCGCGGCCCGCGACGGCCGCCGACCCGGGAGCGACAACGGTCGCCGCGGTTCGCCTGCTGGACGTGCGCCGCCGCTGAGACGGCACCCGAGCCGCGAGGGGCGGCACCCGAGCTGCGAGGGGCGGCACCCGAGCCGCGAGGGGGCGGCACCCGAGTCGCGAGGGGCGGCACCCGAGTCGCGAGGGGCGGCACCCGAGCCGCGAGGGACGGCAGGTCGACAGAAGGACGCCGCCGCTGAGACGGCACCCGAGCCGCGAGGGGCGGCACCCGAGCCGCGAGGGACGGCAGGTCGACAGAAGGACGCCGCCGCTGAGACGGCGCCCGGGCCGCGAGGGACGGCACCCGACCCGCGAGGGACGGCACCCGACCCGCGAGGGACGGCAGGTCGACAGAAGGACGCCGCCGCTGAGACGGCACCGAGCCGCGAGGGGCGGCACCCGAGTCGCGAGGGACGGCACGTCGACAGAAGGACGCCGCCGCTGAGACGGCGGGTCAACAGACAGGCGTCGCACTCAGGAATAAGACGTCCCGCCGGCTGCAGACGCGACAATTGGCTTAGCCTTTGAAGAGCCGCGGCTGCACTGGTCAGCTGTCCACATTCGCCCGAGCTCCGCGAGACAATGATGCGACGGCAGACGACGAGCGCGGCGCCGCTACAATTGAAGTGTGCAGACAGTCGCACGGTGACAACCCGGCGTTCGGCTGACGGGGCAGCCCCAGTCGTGTAGTTCACAGTGACGAACAACGCCAGGTGGCTGCTGCGGTTCCGTTCGCAGACTGCCACCCCGCCCCGCTCATGCGTCACGTTCCAAGCACAGTTCGGCCTGTCTCCCCGCTTAATTGGCAAGGCAACGTGGTAGACACTTTCAGCATGGAGGTTTCTTGGCTTACTGTTGCCGCTGAGGTGTCTCTGCCATACGGCGTATCAAACTTTGGCACGCACTAATGAATATTTCGTGTCGCGTGACAAAGGGCAGCACGCCAACATAGCAGATCGCTCTGATGGATAGCCATGACGCATATGAACATTGATGTGGCCACTGCGCCATCAAGAGCATTACGGGCGACAAGCACGCTTCGATTTGGAGGCCGCGTCCCAGCAATTACCAAACCTTCCCACTGACCAAGGTGAGCGGACACATCCTGTTACCGATCAGGTCCGGGTCCGCGGGCCGGAGCAGCGCATGCCTGTCAGCTGTTTGGTGAGCACGGTCTCTCCGGGAGGCAAGGTGCGGCACGGGGCGTGCTCAGGGGTGCAGCCAAGGGCGCACGGCGGCGGCGCCACTCTGTGACCCCACGAGGCTCACCACTGCAGCTCCGGTCGGCTCCAACTCTCCTCATACAAAGCAGGTGCACTGGCCTTGGTACATGCGCTCTTGCCACTGACGTTATCTGCACGGCCATCGACCAGGGATTGGTTGAAGAAAACGAAATTACCCGTTGACCACATTGTCAATGACCGCAAATTCGCTCGGGTTCTTATCACAGAACGCCGGACAGCGACCTCTGGACTCCTGGCGTTGACCAACGGTCGACAAAAACCAACCACGTATCACGCACAACTCACTTTGCACGCACAACCGCCCGCCGACCACAACCACTGTCGCCTGGCCAGCCAGCAGTGACAGCGCTGGGCTCCAGCGAGGCCGTGAGCGCCAGGCATAGGTCACTCACCCTTCTCACGGGTCAGGTGAGGTCGATGGGAAAAGCGCGCGGCGGGTCACGACCCCGGGCGTACGCTACGGGCTCCCACGACGGAGCCCGCGCAGGGTCGAGTCCACTTCCCTGAGAGGGTCGTGTTCACGTCCCTGAACGGACCGCGACTCCCGCCGACCGCCGCGGGCACACAGGCCGACCGGGCCCGACTGACGACTGCGGAGTCCTGCCGCGCACCCCTGCCAGTCTGGGCTTTCCACTTCAAGGGCGCAGCTCACCTCAAAGGCTGGTCTCGCTTTACGGGCTGCCCGTGGCCGTCAGCTGACTGAGTCAGACCTGACACTCAGCCAGGATTCGCCCGGCCCCCGCCGGCCAGCCCTGTCCAGACGGATGCGGCCCGACACCCGACCCCGCCCAGCTGCGTCCACGTCCGGCGATGTCCGTCGTCCACCCCCGACCGGCCCGGCGGCGGTGAGGTGTCCCTGGGACCACGGTGCGTCCGTCATCCGCGACGACCGCGTGCGTCATGTTTTTGCCGGGGCGCCCGTCAGATGGAGTCTGTCATCTCAGGAGTCCGACGTGTCTGTCTCTCTTGGAAGATGTGTAAGACAGGCATCCGCAGGAAACCGACATATCAGGCGCCAGGAGAGTAAGTCGCGTTAGGAGCCCGTAGAAATCCTCTGTGTCAGAAGTCGGCAGACGGGGATAGCTCAATCTCACATCATCTCGCAGAGCTCGCATCTGTGACTCCGCTACATCATGTCCACCGTGCGATGAGTCTGTGCTCTCCCCCCCCCCCCTGCCGGACATTCATAGGGGTCCAAAATGACAAGCGTCCCGCGAGAGAAGGCCGTTGCCACGTTCCGTGAGAGTCCAACGTGTCAGGCATCCGTGATATTCCACCGTGTCAGGGATCCGTGGGAGTATATCGAGTTCGACCCAGGTAAAAGTCCGCCGTGCCACGTCCCGTGATATTCCGCCGTGTTAGACATCCGTGAGGGCATATGGAGGTCAGCCTCCGAGAGGCTCCATTATCATTGATGCCCTACGACGCACTCATCAGCTGAGGCTGTGTGGCTTCGCCGCCTCCCATTCTCCCAAGAAGGACGGGCACCGTGGGGAATCGAAACCCCGCACGTGTTTTCCCAGACGCGGAGCTTATCCACACTACCGGCACTCTCTCCGAGACTCCGCCGCACCACGTCAGGTGGGGGTCCGCCGTGTCCGGCATCCACGGCAGTTGGACGCGCCAACTCTCCGTGATTCGCGGGCGTGGCCGGGCCGCGGTGCGCCGTGGCGAGCGAGAGTGGGCCGCGCCGGCGGCGGAGTAGGCCAGCAGTGAGAGCGGGGCCAGAGTGGGGCCGCGCGGGCCGGAGGGCGCGCGCGGCGGGAACGGCTCTCGGCGCTCCGATAGAGACGCGGCCACCTGCCGCGCCGCCGGTCCGCTGTTTGGAAAGGCCTGCAACCATACGGCCGTGTTTACCGCCCCCAAACAGAGATGGCACTGAGCTGTGACGCCCCGGGCGCCCACCTGCCGGGGAAGCATCTGCCACCGGCTGTTTGCATTAGCCGGGGTTTGGCAATTAGACACGGTCAGTGACGGACATGTGGTACCTGGTCCGGTGGGAATTGCCATCTACAAGACCTCTATATGTCACAGTATGTGACGAAGTATGCGTATGCCGCTCATTTAGATCTCTCTCATGATTTCTGTGCTATGAACTACCTACGCCAACTTATTTTATGCCGATTTCTCGGACATTCGTAAGATGGCGGTCTACTTCTATGTCCGCTTCTCATGACTCTTTCCTCCCACATCTCTGAACGCGCTTACGTCTTGCGACATAGTAGAGCACATGCAGTCAAGCTCGTTTTCTCGTGAAAACTACCGAGCATTTTGCTGTCCGATCACTTCACTCGGCATGGGTTTATGACAATTACAGTCTACTACACCAACCCAAGAGAACAGCCGACCGAGCCAACCAAACAGCCAAGAACAGGCAAATCCGTCTGAGCTGCGAGTGACGTTTTCTTTGAACCGAGCCCAAACTATTGCGGCCAGCTGTAAGCAGCGCGGCCGCGTGCGGTAAACAGTGGGCCGAGCTCTGGAACGGACGCTCCGACAACGTAGTCACCTGCGCGTGAGGCTCCAGACGGGCGAGGGGCCGGCCACCGACAGCCTGTGGCGGGGGGCTGCGAGCCGCCGCGACCACCCGCGCTTCATGGTCGCTCCCGCGCGCCGCGCCGCGCGGGGTCCACTGTCAGCGCGCGGGCACGCACAGCGGGCGCCCGGCCAATATGACGGCCGGTGGCAGCTGACACCCGGTCGATATTGGGTCACGACCGAGGCCGTCACCCGGGCGACAGGAGAGCCGCTGCTCTCTCTCCTCGCCCTGCCATCGCTCCTGCTGGCTCGGAACACGCTGCCAGCTGTCTAGCTTCCTGTTCAGTTGAGGTGCAGTGCCCCCGCCGCATTTTTGAGAAGATGGTGGGCCAAATTTGGGGAGAAGTCGTTTTGAGGGGTACTTCGATAAAAGTTAAAGCCGCTTCCCTGCTCGGCCGCTAAGTGGGTTTCGAGAAGCTACGCCAAAGCGCAATACCAGCGTTGTCGTGATCGGAAGCAGCCTTTTCTGCAGGTATTTTCACCCTGGGCGAGTTCGCAGGCGTCTTACTGGCTTCAGAGCCACGTGCAATGTCGGAATGCCTGAGAACCGAATATAAAACATCTTGTCGTGACAGGAAAGCCATCTGCAGCACCTGGCAGAGCCCCTGTTTACCCACCAGCCAGAGCAGAGCGATCTACGGTACGGCCCAGTGCGTTCACGAGGCGCCCGCCGGCGGCGCCGTTCCAGTCGCGTGCGACGGGCGGCGTCTGTTTTCCCACCTGGCCGCGCCTCGTCACCGCGCTCGTCCGCGGCGGCTCCGGGGCGGGGCCGCACGCGGAAGCCATCGGCCGATCCGTCACTCCACGCATTAGGGCGGCGGCGAACTGGGGCGAGCGCCGGGCGGCGAGCGGCGCCGGGCGCCGGGCACCGGCCCGCCGGACCGCTTTGCACACGGAAGTCGAGAGGCTGCGCGGGAGCGATGTGGCGGGGCCAGCGGCCGGGGCACTCGACGGCGAAGGGGAGGTGACGGACGACTGGTGCGACCCGACGGGCGGCGCCAGACCGCGCGCAGACAGCGGTCTCCTGCACCCGTGTTCGTCAGAGCGGGAAGGCGACACCGCGGTATGGGGGAGCTGCTGGTTGCTGGAGCTGCTGGAACTTCAGCTGCGTTGACGCGATTCCTCGAGTATGCGCGTCATGTGGCCCGCGCCCGACCGGCGTGGGTCAGCTGGCAGCTGACCAGAGATTATCGCCCTCACAAGGCGTGGCCGCATCGGAACACTGCACGGCACGGAAGGGACCGGCTCTCTCTTTCGTTTCGTTGACGGCCAGCTGTGTGCTGCTGCTGACGGGTCAGATAGTGCTGGGGTCGAGCCGGTCCGCGCCAGGTCGCACCCGTGACCTACCACTCTGTGTCAGCTCGCGGCTGCGACGATCAATCCCTGTGAATTTATGGATGTGATCGACCAGTCAATAACGGTTTGCTGATGCGACTGATTAATCCACACCAGCCCGTGAATCAGACAGACGACCCCACGCTAGCTCAAGTGGCCGATTAGTGCGCGTCATTGTTATTACGGGCGAGACCACAGTCTGGCTGGGCCCGGGCCAGCCCCAATCAGCACGCTCTCTAAGGACCCAACATCTTTGCAGCATCGTGGAGTTACCAGATATCCAGAAATTTGATCCTTTAAAAGCTGTGCTGTATAAGTTTTAAGGCGTATGCACACGAGCTGTTTGCTCTGTTTGCTCTGGCGTGATATTATGCCAACACTGGAATGCGAGCAAATATAGCTTCCCACACATGAGCAGATGCAGACCCCAATCTGCACGGCGTATGCCGATGTTTTGCGGGCGAGGATGTTTGCAAATGCGGGTAAATAAGCTATCTCAACCCTACCCCACCCGCACGTGCGTTGGCAGCCGGTCGGGGAGCGGCCAACGTCGCTGTTTTTTTTAACCGGCCTTATTCAGGTCTTACGTGTTCTGTCTGCCCAAACCAGAAACGAGCGCTACGAGACGGCAACTGTATTAACCCGCGAGGCAAGCGGGCGGCGCCGACCCCGGCGGGCGGCGCCCCAGGCAGTAGTACACCGCCGGTCGGGGCAGCGGCGTACCAAGGTGCAGCAGCACTGGCGGCGCGAGCAGGGGTGGCCTCAAGCGCACGCCAGTAACATCATGATACAGGCCTGAAGTACAATTCGCTGCGGCTTAGACCAACAGTCCATGGTCATCAAAACAGACCATGACTATGGACTATGAAAACCACTCAGCCGTGCGGATTAAGCTCACTGGGGCTAATATGCATCTAACAGCATGTTTTACAAGAGTTTGGCCAGTTATGAAAGCTAAAGTAACCACAGAGTCATCAATTTTGTCACCGTAAGTTCTCAAGCCTCGCCTAATCTGTATGTGATTGTTGCTGAGACTCAAAACCTGGCAATAACCACCCAATGCGATTTGTGAATTAGCACGCGCGACGCCGCGTCAGCAAACTTCTGAATGCGGAGCTTTCCGAAAGACGGACTTTCCATCAGTGATCAGACGCATTCGTTGCATGCCCCGAGAAGCCTGGCTCCATTACGTGTGGTGCTAGTGTCGGCAACATGGTGATTACTGATCGCGTCTCACTGCCGGGTCTGTCTCATCTCAAAGCTCTCGCAGCTCAGATGATGTCCCGACGAGCGTATCCGATCCCTAATTGGTCCGAGTCGGTTTGCCAACAAGACTGATGAGTGTCAGTGTTACGACCAAGACTGGTCATATCTCGCCCCTCGCAAATATATCTCATCGGTCAACACCGGCTCCCGCCAGGTGCGCCGCTGTTCACTATCAGTTCCCGTCATATCTCATCAGTCCACACCGGCTCCCGCCAGGTGCGCCGCTGTTCACCATCAGTTCCCGTCATATCTCATCAGTCCACACCGGCTTCCATCAGGTGCGCCGCAGCTCACCACCAGTCCATACTGGCTGCCGCCAGGTGCGCCGCTGTTCACCATCAGCTCCAGTTTGAAGCTTACGCTGGGTTGCGAGGCTGAGTGCGGGCTGACGCCGAGCAAACTTTCTCGAATTACAGCAGTACACCCCCGTGGGTGCGCACTGGCGACAACGCTGTGCCGCTCGACCACTGCTACATTTGTTTTCATGTGTTCAGCACCGAGCGAATCACGAAGGGGCCGCGTCACACGCTGCGGGTTCATACGCGGCGTTAAGCGTCACGTGCTGATAACACAACGTCGCCTCAGCACGCCACCCCGGCGACGTGCAGGCGTGCAGCCGAAAGCGCCGCACGATCTGCACTGAGCCCGATCGGGGAGCTCGCGGATACCGCTGGCGGCCGATCGATCTCGGCCAGATAAGGTGGTGCGCGGATACCTGCCTGCCGCTAAACGCCAGACGCCAGATAGGCGATGGCAGCCGGGGTGCCAACGGCCGGTCGCGGGCCGCGCCACCGGTGGCCGTCCAGATGCCGGACAGGGAGTCAGGCAGGAGCGAACCGAGTCAAAGACAATATGCACACCAAAATAAACTGCATGAGGCGCGGCGTAAACACGCGGCACGATAGCGGTGAACCGCTCGGCGCTGTCCTGTCCGATCATTGTTTTTAACATCCCGCCACTGGAGCCTCACATCCGCCTGCATACGCGTTCCCCCCCCCCCCCCCCTCCGCTCTCTCCGGCCACCCTACGCACGTCCGCTGGCTGGTGCCCGCGTACTGCGTGTCACTGGTCGCGCTGACAGCTGCAGCCGCCTCCAGAGCCGAGCTGTGTCCGCTCCAGGGCCACGTGCCGCTCCGCCGCCGGCCGCCAACGGCACGTGTGGGCACATGGTGCCAAGCGCGCGGCGCCGGGCTGGCTGGAGCCGGGCCGGCCGGGAGGCGCCGGGCAGCCGGGCCAGCGCGGCCCGCCGCCGCTATCGAGCAGTAACGATCAGCTGGGCCGGCGCGGCCGCTCGCGGACAAAGACGGCGCCCGGCCGGCCGCCGCCGCCGCCGCCGCTGGCGCGCCGCGAATAGACGGCGAGCCATGCAGGCAGTGGACGGCCGCGCACAGAGACACGCAGGCACGGGAGGGTCACACAGAGCACAGCATAGACGCTGGACGGCAGCAGGCGGAGTTCCACAGACGCTGGACGGCAGCAGGCGGAGTTCCACAGAAGCTGGACGGC
Organism: Pollicipes pollicipes; assembly: GCF_011947565.3. NCBI lineage: Eukaryota > Metazoa > Arthropoda > Thecostraca > Pollicipedomorpha > Pollicipedidae > Pollicipes > Pollicipes pollicipes. Next base: position 31,183,365 of record NW_023596461.1, on the reverse strand, counting down.
AGCAGGCGGAGTGCCACAGACGCTTTCGGCAGCAGGCGGAGTCACACAGACAATGGACAGCAGGCAGACGCTGGATGCCGGACGGCAGCAGGCGGAGTTCCACAGACAATAGACGGCCGCAGATGGAGGCACACACAGCCACTGCACGGTCGGCCACCGACACCGCCAGTCAGGCACAAACCGCGCCACGTCTTTTTAATAACCAAAGGTAGCCTGACGCACATCGTCACGCACCTTTTTATGGAGTAACAGTGACTGTAGAGGCTATATTAGCGCTCAGGGGCAATGGCAGAATCGGGGCTTGGACCCGGGTTGGCACGTGGGAGCCAAGGGCACTAGCCACTCGAGCATTACGCCCTTCCCCCCACCACCACCACATCATCATGTTACACCATTAGATAAAACATACAGACACCACTAGCAGATGCCATCTGGCAGGTACGAACTCCAGGCCACTTTGAGTGATTTCATGAAAGATCAGCATGCTCCCCGACAAAATGATCCCAGATGGGCGCCAATCGTGATTCCCCTTGCATGGAACGGATTGCGACTATCCCTGCTGATTTACTAGCCATGAACCCGCGGGCCGTTACGCTGCGCGCGCCGCGGCAGCAGCTGCAAACGGTCGGACTCGGCTTTTGGAGGTGCCCGCATCCGCCTGTAAACGGATACGGCCTGGCCCGGGAGAGCCAAGACGATAAGGCCAGCCAGAGCTGGCGCTATAGCTATAGCTAGAGCATGAGAACGATCAGTGACTGGAGCCTGAGCAAGAGCGAGCGATAGAGCGAGAGTGAAAGCTTGAGCGATAACTATAGAAAGGGTAAGAGCGAGAGCACAACGGAAAACTAACGGGAGCCAGAGACGATGGCGGCGTGCGCCGACAGGCGGCGCGGCGTCCAGGGCCGCCTGAACTCCAGGCGGTCAGCAATAACCGCGCCTCCCGCCGCGGCTCCAGCTCCAGCGCCACGATCGCCGCGCGCGACGGGGAGGCCGGCGCGAGGAGGCGTATCTCCCATCTTGGCTAATAGCGGCGCGGCGTGGCGGCCGCGATTGAAGGCGAGCGGGCGCTCTCTCGCGACGGCCGCCAATCACCGCCGCCCACGAGCCGGGCGTGGGAAGCGCGGCGTCGCAAAAGCCCGTTGGCCGGCTCTCCCTGCAAGCGCGTGCCCAGCGGGCCGCGAGCGGACGAGGCGGGTGGCACACCGAGTCGTCCGTCTGCGTAGAGCTGCACCGATTCCTTACTAAACGAGCATGATTCCATAGGGATGTGCGGCACAGGGGTGCGAAGGGGTCGCTTTGCACGATATGGAACGGTCCAGTGGTATTGGTGGCACTGGCGCTATCAGTGGAATGTCTGGCACGTCGCACCGGGCATGCGCGCAGTCAATGACGATGTAAACACGCCGTAGGTTCGCCGCGGCGGCATGCTGGCCGCCCACTGCGCCTGAGAGCTAACGAAATGGAGGCGGGCGATGGCACGATGCCCGGCCCAGTCTCAGCACGTCCACAGCTGCGGCACGCCAAGTCAGCTGCGCAGCCCAGCTAAGTCATCTGCGCAGCCGAGATATGTCAGCTACACAGCCGAGCTGAGTCAGCTGCGCGGCCGAGTTAAGTCAGCTGCGCAGTCAAGCTATGTCAGCTGCGCAGCCCAGCTAAGTCAGCTGCGCGGCCGAGCTAAGTCAGCTGCGCGGCCGAGCTGAGTCAGCCGCACAGCCCAGCTAAGTCAGCTGCGCAGCCCAGCTGAGTCAGCTGCGCGGCGGACCTAAGTCAGCTGCGCGGCCGAGCTAAGTCAGCTGCGCGGCCGAGCTAAGTCAGCTGCGCGGCCGAGCTAATTCAGCTACGCGGCCGAGCTGTCAGCTGCGCAGCCCAACTAGGTCAACTGCGCGGCCCAGGTATGTCACCTGCGCAGCCCAGCTTTGGAAAACCAGCGCAGCTTTCCACGTCTCCATGACAGGCGCAACCCCGCGGTGCCCGCCTGCGTACGTGCTCCACGTTCAAACGGCATCCCAAATGTGCCAAGTGCGAAGTGCACGCCTTGTTGACGTGGCACGGGTTCCATGGACAGTCCTCCACACCAGCACGGCGGCAGCGCAGCCATGACGTTCGGCTGGCCGGGTCGATTGCATCAGTTCACCATTCATCCTCGTCGCGCCCAGCTGACCCGATCGATAGCATTGATTCATCAGTCACATTTGCCAGCAAAAAAGGTCGCTCCGCTTCACGCCTCGCGCTCAATCAAGCCGTGTGCTCGAAAGGGCACGGCTCTATCGAAAGTCGGGTCCCGTGGGCCCCACTGGCTTTGCGACGTGGTCGGCCCTGCAGGGTAGGCCGTCCAGCGCTGGAGATCAACGGGCAGGCGCAAGAAGCGACAATGTGCATGCCGTGGCACAAAGGGTACGCGTAATGTGCTACAAATCTTGTTACAAATCTATGGCGTGGTCTATGTGCTCGGGTCCTGGATCCTGTAAAATCCCGGATGGGCCCATTCGGTGAAGGAGCACTAAAACCATTATTTCCGACAACAAAACCTTTAATTTCAAAAGGCACCTAATTCCAGAGAGCATCACGAAAGGGCACAAACCTTCTTTCCTAACAGGCACAACAATGTTTTGCCTGCCTCCCGCCCCGAACGAAATCCTGGAACAATCCCTTAGGTGAGGTGCACCAAAATTTATCTCGGGGCACCATGATCTTAATTTCCAAGAGGAGATTCTGTGCGTTTCACCGTGACAAAATCCCTGATCGTCCCGTTTTATGACGTTTGGCAAGTGACACCAAAATTCCTTATTTTGGGGAGTAATAACCTTACTTTCCAAGGACACCCCATTCCAGGGGCACCGCAAATCATCCCAAAACCTCATTGTTAACAGACAACAACCTTAAGGAAATTGTAAAACTTGTGGCACTCCACTGACAAAATCATGGATCGGCCCATCATGCGAAAAGACACCAAAACCTTCATTTCGCAACACTATAATATTGATTTACTTAAGGCATCAGGTCCAAGTGGGCTATTACCAGCGTCTCGGGACCTTCATTCTGGGGGACACCACGATCTCTTTGTCTTCTTTAAATCCTGGCCAAATTCTGGATCAGCCCCCTCCGCAAAGAGGCACCGCAATACCTGCACTGCGTAATATCTTTTACGTCAGTTAAACAGGCACCCAATTCCAGGGGCACCACTATGGGTCCCAAAACGTTTGTTTTTCAGGAAGTAACAAATTGCAGGGACACTACAATGTTCGCACCTCCCCTTGGGCGAAATCCGGATCGGCCCATACGGCGATGGGTCACCAAAACTTTTATTTTGGGCCACCATAACTTTATTCTCAACAGGCACCAAACCCAAATGGGTCATTTAAAGAACTTCAACATCTTTGTTTTTAAATGGCACCAACGTCAGAGGCAACACAACTTCTGTGCCTTCCATCCTGACGAAATCCTAAACCGGACATCTCCACAAAGAGATACCCGATTCCTTCATTTCGAGCATCACGACCTGTATTTTGAAGAGGCACCCACTTCTAGGGTGGCACCGCCGAGACCTCCGAACCTTTTATCTTCAGATGGCGTCAAACTCCAGAGGGACCCCAAAATTGCCCTATTTTTATTCTCACGAGGGAACCATGAGCGCCACTATCGTTGGGACAGGGACAAGAAACCTACCTTAGATCTTTAGGTCCAGAGGGTCCCGAAGAGCCCTTGGGGCCTTGAGAGAACGACAATCAAGGGCCCGATCGAAGGGCCCGAACGACAAGCCAAGGGATGAACGGGCCTCATTCAGCAGGCGATACCGTACACTTGGTTCCGCGTCGGTCTTGGTCCTGGGGCCTCTTTCCCAAGTCGAGGCAGTGTCGGGCTTGCGAAAGTTAATTCGAAAGATCGCGCATTGGTCGGACTCTCCCGTGCTGATCAAGGCTCACGGCGCCCAACAAGGGGTCCCGTATTGGCAATAAGCCCAAAAATCGGCCATGGACACATTTGCTGAAGAGGGGCTGAAGCGGAATCTCGTATTTCAAAAGGCCTCTTGTATCGGACAGGAACTTCTTATCAATGACAGGAGACATGATGAATGATAACGCAACGGTTTGCACTCACAATGAAACAGTGATGTGTGCCAGTCAGAGGTCACGGTACCGAACGAGGGGCCCTCCGTCAGAGGTCACGGTACCGAACGAGGGGCCCTCCGTCAGAGGTCACGGTACCGAACGAGGGGCCCTCCGTCAGAAGTCACGGTACCGAACGAGGGAACCTCCGTACCGTTTCAACCAGGAGACAGGGGCCGATAACCCGAATTAGTGTCTCAGCACCAGTTACGCACTGGACTCCCTGTGCCGGTGAGGGATCTTTTTGCGTCAGTGACGTGTCCTCGCGTCGATTCTGTGTCAGATTCCCAGTTCAGAGGGCCTGCCGCATCAGGAATGGGACCGGTGCATGCGGGATGATGCATCCCTCTGAGGATCTCCGGCTGGACCAATGCACCCCGGTTCCCGCATCGCCAGGATGGCAGTTGCTAGGTGCCCCGGGCGGGGAAGAAAGGATCACTCAGCTCCTGACCAGGAAAATTCACCTGTTCGATTTCGAGATGAATTCTCTGAACAGTTACCAGTTAGAGCATCACGAGCAACCGAGATTAGCCCATCGAGTCATGAGTCCGTGGCGCTGCGCATGCTAAAACGATATGCAAATACGTAAGCAATTGCGTACGAAATACGGACGTGTTGCATACGGCGTATTTTGTGTAATACGTAGCACCAGCTATACTTATTTTGCACGCTGCTTTTATGTCACACTGTAACTATTTGATAGTGCAGGAATGCAAGAGGATTTTACATACCGGGAGCCCAATATTCCTAATATCCTTGTTTTTCATATCTAGAACTCACATTGTTTAGGCATCACTCGTATCGCCTTCGATTATCAGGATGTGATAATTTCGTACTCGTTCAAGATACTCAAAACATGCAGCACGTTTGAATATTTCCATGTTGACGACACGAAACATGTTATATATTCAAGAGGCAGAAAAATATCGCGTCAAAAGTCTACGAACTGCAATATTTTCGTCGCTATCTGCTACCATCACCAACATTACAACACTCGAGCCCTGACATGTCACTCAAGTGGCATCATGAGTTAGACAAGTGTACCAGCTATTGCTTTTGCGTTTAATTATTCGCCGCGCGGAACCCCCCCCCCCCCCCCCCCCCCTTCTGTCAGTATGACATAAAGTGTCGCCAGTAGTCTCAGAGGAGTCGAAAAGCTCCAATGACGCATAAATATTTACTGCGAAGTTGGCGGCTTACAAAGCGCAACTTTTGCGATTTTCGCATCACGTAAGTTGTTGGATATCGTACTGCAAAGTGTTTTTCTCTATTCCCATATTGTGGGTCCCTGCAATGTCTTAAATTATCTTCACGTCAAAGAGCTGATAGAGTATTCGGAGCCAGGTGCAACAATGTGAAGACCCAGTCGTACATAACCGGGCCCCAGCCCGATATTGCAGAGTGCAGCCCAACAATGGGCGGGGGGGGGGGGCAAAACATCAAGGGGGGCATGTCCCCCAGAGACACCAAGTTCAATACCTGCTGCTACAAATGGCTTAAGACTTGAAGGGGCAGGGGGGCAGTGTCTGGAAACTGGTGCCAAAGAGCGCAGCTGCTCAAAAGCAACATCTTCATCCTATCCATGTCAGCTGTCAGAGTCTCCGCAATGAGATCTAAGCTGTCCAGCTTCATACGAATCAGTCAATGCTGTGCATCAGGTTCGACCACACAGCTGCCACGGTCTCAAGGCCCCATATCCAACATCGGGCCGGACCGAGCTGCTTTGTCCCTCAGCTCCAGATGGAGCCGTCCCCCCCCCCCCACACACAGCCCGCCTGGGCAGCCTGGCGGCGCCATGCGGCCGTTGACTCGGCGCCAGCGCCGCCGCGGAACCGGCGCTCGCTCGCGCATACCTCTCCTCCTCGGCCAACCGGATCTTGTTCAGAAGGTCCTCGATGGGGCGCACGGGCGGCGCCTCCGAGGCGGCGCCCTCCTCCGGCGTCAGCGCCTCGGCCGCGTCCGGCTCGGCCCGTTCGGCCATGACTCCTGACCCGGTGGCCGGACTGCCCGGCGCCGCCGTCGACCGCGCTCGGGACCGCCCCCACCCCACCCGGCCGCGCTCCACGTCAATACTGAGCTGGCCGGCCGGGTGCGCACCAGCTGAGCGTCCGCACCGCCGCAGGGGCGTCTCCAGACGCCCGACCTGGGGGGTGGCGGGAGTGATGCACAGGCGGCTCCAGCCGTTCCAGATGAGGGTACGCGATGTGGGCAGGGACGACTCAAATCGCTCGAAAAGGGACGGGAGGCGTTGGTGCACGGCAGGCTCCAGCTGCTCAACCCAAGTAATATAGTTTGTGGATTGGCGACACCAGCTAACCTGTCTGAGACAGACACGCAGAGACGCAAAGACGACCCTGATCACCGGACCTGCCGCACGAAACGGTGCAGAGGCAATTCCAGTCACTTGACACAGGAGAGGCACGGGGAGACGCAGAGGCGACTCCAGCCACCCCACCTGGGGAATGCCGAGTGGTGCAAGGGTGGTCCAGTCACTCGACCCAGAGAGACATGAAGGGACGGAGAAGGCTTCAGCTCTCAGACCTCAGGTGTGCTTAACAGAGGCGCAATCAGCATTTTATTGAGCGGGGCGGAGCTCAGTGAGAACGTACTAATGGGAGGACGCACTCAGGGAGAACGTACCACGACGATTCTTATCTACCGTGAGAAAACGAAAGAATCCAGATACAAGGGGAGAGGGGCCGGACTTGCCGCGCGCCTCTCGGCTCCAGCCCTGGTGCTTAGTACGACAACGTCCGGGCCACGGATGTGGAATATTGAGAAAATCTGCGGGGCACGCCGTTGGAACGACCAGCATTCAGTGAAGAAAGATTAAATAAGACTCCTTTCAGGGAAAACTTGTGTCAACATGGTCACACTAACCACACCGCTCCTGCACCCAATGGAAGCGGGTGCAGCTTCTTCGCGTTACGATCGCATAGACGTGTGTTCAGTTGGCAGCAGCTCGACATTCATATTCAGCAGAAATCAACGACCCCTACGATTTTAACGAAACTTGTACAAAAGAAAGCCCAAAGTGCGCTGACAACATCCGCAAAAACCTTTTGTAGTGCGCCGAGCTGTCTGACTTTCAGAGGTCATAACGGGTCAGCCGCGATGTCAAAAAACATGCTATACTTGTTTTTATACATGCCGTTGTATATAAAAACATATTGCATGCTATACACCTTTCAATTTGGAAGAGTACGCAGATTTCAGACCAAAACTCAAAACGGACCTAAACCAAACAGATCAGAAGATATTCCCTCACATCTATTGATATATACATATACACACACACACACACACATATATATATATATATATATATATATATATATCATTATAAGATATATTTCTGTCTGTTTTATTTCGGGCTGTTTTGAGCATAGCAATAGTCTGGAATCTGTATAAGATTCCCGATCGCATGGTGTATAAAATACAACACGTTTTTCGACACATGACGGCTGACCGCTTATGGCCTTTGGAGGTCAGACAGCTCGATGCACTACAAAAAGGTTTTGCGTATGTTGTCAGTGCACTTTAAGCACTAAATTTTCGTGGAAATCGAGAGGGTCGTCGATTTCTGCCGAATATGAATATGGAACTGCTGGTAACTTCACACACACGTATTGCATGGGCAGACACATCATCACCTCCTGAAGCGACATGATAAAGGGAAGCGTAGTATCTGGTGTGGACACGACTCGGATGCGTTGAAAGATACTGCAAACGCACTGGCTCGGGCAATTGCTTGCGAAGATCACCAACGTCAATTCGGGAGGCAATTGGGGGGTCTCAGGGAGTGATATTGTCGAGCATTTTCCAGCGGCACTGTGGGCTCGCATAAGCGGAGTGAGAGGTCCCGCGTTCTGTGCAAGGTAACGAATTTTGCTGCGTTGAAAACCGGGAATACATATTATGATGCATTCATCTTTGATGCCACATAAAATGCAAATCACGTCTTAGTACGCTACATCGATTTACAGTCACACACATTGCCCTTCCCCGGCAGTCATTGACAACTTGCTTTCGGAGGCATCGCACGTTCGGTCGCTCCCACCGTTCTGGGAAGAAATTATTGGCTCAGTCTGGTCACATCTCGCTGCTGGGATGGCGACGAAGAGCCGATCCTTCCGTCAGTCTATTTCTGGAGCTCATGCTTGGATGGGTTGCATGTCTTCTGACTCACCCCTCCGTGACGCGTATGGCTTGAGCTGCGTTAAGCGTTCGCTAAGTGTCTATGAACGGGATTGCCTGCGGCAGGTGGCAGTGGCTACGTTAGGGGAGGTTGGCCTAGAGATAGCTTGGGGATGGATGAGTCAGTGCTAGCTGCCAGCCAGTCAGATATAGTGGTTACCATATGGCAGCACCAGCCAAATTTCTTTTGTTTAGTATGTGGTGTTCCTTTGGTCATTACTACCAGCCAATATAAAGCTTACTAAACTTGAACCAGGGGCTAGCAGTTTTGCGCTATTGTTACTAAGGTAATACTGTTGTCAGCATCTGGTAAGACTCCAGTCCAGTCCCGAGTGACAATACAATTTCGGTTTCGGATGTTTTGGTCATTTATCTGACCTCACCCAAGGTTTCCACGTTCTGGACAGGTTATATGATCGACCATGGTGCCAATCTGGGTGGGCTCGGATACCTTTTTGGTGATTTTTATTTAATCCAAGGTTTCAATGTTCTGTAGAGGATAGGTTGGCGACCATGAAGCACTAACTGGTGAGGTTCCAAGCCCTTGGACTCGGTGCATGGGGTGGTTTGCAAATTCATTTGTTGGTTTTGAGTGTTTGTGGTGAATTTTAAGTCGGCTAAAGGGCATGTAGCGGAAAGAGTAGTTTGCAAGCCAAGGCATACTGAACTGGCAAGGTCTTGTGGTGATGGGTCTCATAGGGTCGTAACTTAGGGCTGTTTACAAACCGAATTTCACATTTGTGTGTTTTAGTGACCTGTGACATAACCAAAGATAATTAGGTTTAGGAAAGGTCACATAACAATTAACCATGTCGCATCAAATGGTGAAGACTTCGTTGCGACCGGCCAAGAGTATTCGGAGTGGCTAAAGACAAAAATAAAAACACGCATAAAAAAGACGTATGCATTATGAACGTACGCGTCAATTCATAGGCAAATGTTACTCAAGCACAAAGCTCGTATGACAGAGGAACGTGTGCAACAGCTAGGACGCAAAAGCTCGTAGGCAAAAGTTCGGAAGCAAAAGCTCGTTCAGCACAAAGTAAGCATGAAAATGTTGGTATTGACTTATGTTCGTCAGGTCAAAAGTAAGGAAACGTTTGTATGCAGAAACATGACTGGGGATCCTGTTAGGTTCAGGAAAGGTCCGGATCTCCCACGGTCCCCTGAAAACCCAAAATGTGAGGGGGGCCAGGAGGGTCCAATGTAGGTGGATCCGGTGACCCGAAAACCTCCTGGGAAGGCTTTCCGCTCGTGCAATGCGAATACGAAAATGACCGCACTGAATGGGAAACACGCAAAAAGAGATTCCTTGTAGCTTAAAAGTTTCGACAAGAACAATTTGCTTTATTTGGATGCTCGGTAGGCACCATTTGCCATCCCCGGCACCCCACGGGTCATTCAGTGAGCCCGTTCTGGCGTATTAATTTAGGGGCCTTTAAAGCTAATAAGAATTTTATTGATCTTAAGATGGCTATTTAAGTTCAAAGCCCCATACATACATGGGACATCCTATTTTCCTGTGGTGTGGTGAGATGCAGACCCATGGTGCCCCATACATACATGGGACATCCTATTTTGCTGTGGTGTGGTGAGATGCAGACAAATGGTGCAGCGGACAGCGCTATCTCATGCTTTCAATAGCTAGCTTTCGTTTACCCTCTCCGCGGTATGCGGCGACGGGCGCGGCAACAGTGACTCGATAATGTGATCATGGCGTCATCATAGGCGTCTAGCGCGTAGGACTCGTGAGCGAAGGTCCTCTGAGCGTATGTCGTATAAGCGTTGGTCCACTGGGCATAGGCGCAGTAAGCGTAGGCCTCGTGAACGTTGGTCCAGTGTGCGCAAGTCTCCTGGGTTGTTACCCGTTGAAGCATGTACATAGGAGCGATTGGTAATCTGGGTAAAAAATCAGCCGGAGAGGTTCCAATACTCACCAGCCACATCCACATTGACAGGTGAGCAGCCAATGACAGGGGCGCAGCCAGAGTCTTGACAATATATATACATTTTTGCACATCTTTAACTCCTATAACTGGAGTAAAGGCCAGACGTTACTGCGAGATAAATTCTGCCCTAAGTTTTTGCTAAATAAAGTGACAAATTATGTGTTAAATGACTGCATGAAATAAATCGCCGGCGCTCTTCATTTTACAATGGTCTCGTGAACTCTTTCTAAACCGAAAGAATTCAAAAAACTTGCCCAAATTTTTAACTGGGTTGTACAGAGATAGCAAGAATTCCACGACCGTAGATTGGAGGTAAAAATGGGCCAACAACTCCTATTAGCATGGTTTGACAATGTTTGTCTGAACATGTTCAGCACTCAGTCAGATCGAGTAGTGATACAAGTCATGTAACGACATAGTTTTGAGCATATGCACTCGCATATCTTGGCAAAAAACTCGATGTCAGGTGTTGCAGTCTCCTTAGACCGCGCAGTGTCAGCCCAGCGGCTAATATTAGGCCGTGGCCAACGGGTGGACGATAATGGTAACACATCTTAAAAGTTCGTTTGAACGCTTTAGGTAAACAAATCGTGCATTTATAAATATTTGTGGCGCATGTTTCACCTGTGCGGTTTTTAGATTGATGACATTAACATACCGGTCTTTACAGCACTGTGAAAGTGGTGCTAAAATCTGGTAGCCGTGTTGTAGCTGTTAATCTGTCCAGACTACAATCTCAAAGTTCTAAAAAATCGCCTAGTGTAATCCCTAAACTATACGAATTGATTTTGAAAGGCGTTCAGACACACAACTTTCCGATCGCTGTTGCACGTATGGCGCCCGCCTCCAAGCGTTACTTGCAGTGACCAGCGCCGTGCGGTTTTACGAAAATTGCGACCCAAGCCATCGCCATCCTTACTCCCGAGATTACGACCATGTCTGGAAACCTAATGACGCACTCAGCTGCTGAGGCTATATATGGCGTCACCAGCCTCTCACCCGGTTGGGAAGGGCGAGCATCACGGGGAATCGAACCCTGAACCTATCGTTCCCTAGACGCGCAGTGGTCAGCGCAGGTGCGTTCACCTCTACACCATCGGCACCCGGCGCGCAGGCTCAATCAAACCTTTTAATGGTATTTGTTTCACTAGTCGGTTCTATAAAATAATGAACGTTCTCAAGCAAAATGGGGTGGCCCTAAGCGTTTGGAACTCATTTTGACCCACTCCATTTAACACTGATGAGATCCCTCATTTCTTTCCGGTAAAGGGACTCCACTGAGTACAACACTACGAAGCACATTGCTGTTCTCGGTCAAGAGCTGAAGAGCTGTTCTGTTCCAGCGCTGTGTGCTTTCCGGTCGTCATTCTGAGGATCTGGGGCGGCATCCCCTGGCCGATCCGGAGGCCCTTAGAGAGATAAATCACATCCCATTGGTTCGCTCCCTGACACGGGAGGCCTTCTGACCCGCGCAGTGGACCCCGTATCGACGCATGAACCGTAATTAACGCAACAACATCCCTGCTCGCCGCGGGTGGTCCAGTAACCGCCACAAAGACTCCAGTTGGGCTTAACGGGTCCATGTTGGAATAGGGTTGGAGGGCCCACCGTTCGGTACTGGGGCCCCTGACCGGCACAAGACTCTTCTATTACCTCGATGTGAGCACTCATCATAGTTGCTTATGTTTCCTTAAATTGTTAGAAAGCTCCGACCAACACAAGAGGCCCTCTGCCATTCGGGCTCCCGTTTCCGTCCCTGTAGGACAAATCTTCCCCTGACCGATTCGAGGCTCCTCGTTCATACTTAGTGCCCTGTTAGGCACTGTGGGCCCCCTGAACGATACATGGGCCCGACCAATGTAACTCGCGGGTCCGGCCTTGTCCCTGCTTGAAAAATAGGCCTCAGAGCTCGGCCAACACGGAGTCGACTGTTCGCTGTTCGTGATCTCTGGCCGAAATAGAGGAACGCTCTGTCTCAGGGGTCCCTATCGGTGCAAGAGGTCATTATATTAACATTTAAGATCACGGCCCCATGGGCCGGGCTCTTAATGCGACCTACAGCCAGCCACTCGGACCATACAGCCATCCCATCGGGCGCTTGAAATTTGGCCTCAAGAGACCCCTCAGCCCCTCTTTGAGCCCCCTCAAACACCGCTCCGACTCGGTGCCGCTTGCCATCACAGTACCTCTATTCGAACAGCTCTGTGAACGTTGACCGACACAGGAGCCCCTCATTGTGCCAGGAACCCCGAACATTGCAAATCGCGGACCCCGGCCTCGTTTTTGCTAGGGAAATGGGTATCAATTTGGGAAATGAGGTACATGGGTACAATGGGTACAACGGCTTAGACGGAATAGAGCCGGCTTTTCGGTGTTCTCGGTCTCTGACCGACTTTAACACCTGCATTGTCTCAGGGGTTCCTCAAACAGCGCAAAATGACCTCCGACTGATATTTCAGATCACGGCCTCACGGGCCACGATTTTTTATGTGACCTACAGTCAGTCCTTCGGGCATTTATGCCCTCAACCGGGCCTTTGATCGTCTGTTCCGGTGGGCCGCTCCGGCCCCTCTTCGGGCCTCACCGAACACTTCCCTTGATCGACTCGGGACCCCTGCGAGCACAGAGCTCTCTGTTAGACGCTGTAGGCCCCTGACAGATACAAGACCTCCACCAGTGTACATTACTGACTCCGGCTTTATAGCTGATTGGGAGGTGAATCCTCAGGCCTATGCCGATACGCAGCTATGTGGTACGGTGGTACCTGACTGAAATATAGCCCCATGTCAACTCGGGGGTCCCCTATCGGCGTAAAGAGTCCTCTGAGCTTTATTTGAGGGTCCCTCTTCGCAGGTCGGGGCCCCTGAATATGACCCCGACCACCCCTTTTTGCCCTCAGACCCTTCAATCGGGCACTTGATCATCGGACCCGATGTACCTTCTAGGCTCTCCGGGCCTCATCAAACGCCGTCTCTGGCCGACTCGGGGCCCCTCGACAACATTGGGCCCCTGTTAGGCCCTGTGGGGCTTCGGACAATGCAGATCGCTGGTTCCGACTTTGTCCCTGCTTGGGAAATGGACCCTTATGCCCATGCTGCCACAGAACCGACTGTGCGTTGCTGGAAATGTCTCACCGAAATATAGGCCCTTATCGACTCCCTTCAATTGGGCCCTTCATCGAAGATTCCTAGGAGCCCTTCGGGCCCCTCGGAACCTAACGACGGCACGTGCCCCCTGTGCCCCCCCCCCCCTCCCCCCGCCTACGCAACTGGCCAATCATAATGGCATTTTCAGCTTTTGCGAGCTTTCCACGAACGCAACGCGTATACGATGCCGTTTAGGCGCAGGTGAGACAAAATGATGGCGCGGTTGTTAGCAACGCAAAATTATCGGTAAAAAGCATTCAAAATACACGGTGCAAAGTACTGCATTGAGGGGGTGTGGTGTGTGATGTGAGGACCCTGTAATAACAGCGGTATCGTTTTAAGACGCTCCGTGCGCTTTTGCGCTTTCGTGGCTTTTACTGTGAATCGTACGTCACGGGCATTTTGTAAAGGAAGGGTGGCTGCTAATGATTTGAAATTTACACATGTAGGATAGATGTAAACTGAGTTGCCCAGTCAGCAAACTATGGCAAATTGACAGGCAAGGATGTTGACAAAAGGTTTGATGCAGTCTTGATTCTGCCCTGTCTGTCCCATTTGAGGCACCTTCTGTTCTTTTAGCCTGCTTTTAATTAATGGTTTCATTACATTTGGGCCTTTTGGACCCCAAGGTTGACGACAAATAATGCCTGTATGCAGTGTCCGGATATATGATGTAGCCACAATGTTGAGGCAAAAATTTGAGCTTTTAGTTGAGTTGAAAACAAGAATGCTTTAAATATGAGTCCCCTGTGAATCTGAGTTGTCAATGTTTTGGAATATGGTCACTTTCTTTCAGCATGTAGAGTTAATTTTCAAGGAATTTTCTCATGGGTATTTGAAGTAATAGTAGCTAAAAGAACATTTTTGTAACAGAAAGGGATTTGAAAATGTAGCCTTAGATATTTTTACCAAGATTGATACATATATGCACCAGGTTCAGTGCATCAATATCTGGGTCCAGCTTGGAGGCTCAGTGGGTTAGAGTGCCTGCCTTCTGATAGAGTATTGTGGTCCTATGGTAGGGTTCACAGCTTACACAAAATTACTCATTAGTGTAGGCCCTGATTCTGTAAATTTATCTGTTCATCCCTTGAGATAATCAGGAAGAGATTATAAGAATGTCACATGTTTTGAACTGGTTGATTATTAGAACAACACTTGCCAGGAATGCGGAAATTACATGGACACATGACACATGACACACCTGATCAGATAGAATATGAAGTGGCCTTAGATTGTGTATGTGAATGCAATGAGTCAACTATTATAACAAATGCCTGTGTGTACTTCAGATAAGGGTTACACTGTAAATGGCCTTGCACATTGAAATGTTTTGCACAGTCACTAGAATTATTAAAGGATCAGGCCTGCAGAAGCTCCCCAGAGATAAATGCTTAGATAAATTACAAAGCAGTCTAAGGATGCTAAGCATAAACATATTGTGGTATTTAATAAGGCAGGACAATTTAAGGACATACCTTGGGTAAGCTAAGTGTTGTTGTGTTTCCTTTTTTTACTCAATGTTTTTCATGTGGAGAGGGATTTGCCCATTATGCTATAATACATTGGTAATCATTCATCTTGAGTATTGGGATGTTTCTTGATATGATATAAAACAGCTGAACTATAATTGCTCAAGTCACAAGTGCTCATACTTTGGAAGGCCTATTTAGTTTTATTTTTGTCCTTAAAATGCTCCAAAGCTATTTTTCCTTTTGAATTACTTTCCCTTGTGATGTTGAAAAGTGTTGAGTGAGATAATATTGAGTTCCATTAGGAAGCTCGTTTTAATTGTATTTACCCAGTTGCCAAAAAAGAATGCCATAATTTGGTCATGTAGTGATTTTTGTCCAATGTCATTCTATTCTATCATTTCTCCTAGATTTGAGGATTCCTTGGGATGGCCTGTTATTGCCCAGCACAAAGTTCAAATGGGATCTCCTCTAAGTCTGTTATATTTTGGCAAAGATGAACCACATGAGTGTCAATATATCAGTCTTGGGGATTGCTTGGTGCGGTGAGGCTGTTTTTTTAGAATCTGTTAGCTTCTTATTGTTCTCGAAAAACTATTGTCTGGGAAATAGGGTCAGGGATTTGAAGGTTCATGCTAGCACACCACTTTCTTTTCTGCTCCCCCATCCCTCACCATGCTTCTTTTGCTGCTAATGCACTGCCCTTTGAAACCAAACCCTGATATCCTGACCTTCCTGCTTCATTTGCCTTGCCTGAGACTTATGGATGCTGGGTTGGCTGCCATCTGGCTTGATGTGATTGACCAATAATGAATAAGAGGGTGCTTAACAGACAGAAGGCATCAAGGCATGTGAGCAATAGCATGAAAAATATTTGTCTTCTTGGCACCCAAGTGGTTGATCTCTGCCACACCATCATTCATATGTCTGTGTTCATTTCATGCGATGAGACATTCCACATGAAATGTATCCGTCTGACACCAAACCAAAACACCATTTACCTGGCCTTCAAAGAAAGCCAGCTGTAGATGTTTTATGATGGTATCATTGAATTGTTGCCAGAAACCCTCACTGTTATGTGTTAATCATATGATAAAATGCCAGCCCCGCAAAAAAAACATACCCCAATAGCCCATTCTCTTGACCATCCTTAATGTGGACACATGGATCTGATGTGTGAGGATTACTTTTTCCAGTTGACTTCAAATTAGTACAGGGCATTGGTATGATAAGGTTTCATGCCACATCATCTTGCCCCACAGTGCGAAGTGTGTTGTGTGTGTATGTGGGGGGGGGGGGGGGGGGCTGCCACCCCATAATTCCCCATAGTGTTTTTTGGCATCATATTTGTTTTCCAGATTAGGAGCTATCCCATATGGGTGTATTCCACAGCTCGTGCTTTGTACCGAGAATGAAAAGGAAAGACTGAAAAGGGTGTTACTTGCATCACTGACATAATTTCGACTTACCTTTCAGGGTATTGATGTGCTGCAATCATGCTTTCCAAGAAAGAGTTAGCCAAGCTGATTGAACATCTGAAGAAAGACAAGGTGCTCAGGACACAGGACGTTTGTGAAAGTAAATAAATTGACACCTCAGTCCGTGATAGAGGAGTGATGGTGGTACACTGCTGCACATGGTTTGCAAGATGGGCGCGGAAAACGTGTTTTGGGCTGGTAAAAAGAGGCGCCCCTCCAGCTATATTCCTGGCTAAAGACAAGCGCGGGCGAACTGCTTGCCATTATGCAGCTGTCAATCTCATCAAGACGTCAAAAATGTCAGGTAAGTCACAAAAATGATGGCCCAAAAAGACCTACGCTGTGTTCACAGATGCCACTGGGGTCTGATTTATGGCACGTTTAGATGCCAAAATATGCGCAATGTAAGAACGATGACCTTTTTCTATGGACTGTTGCATGTGCTTGAAGTGTTGCCTTGTCTCTGGCATAGGTTGATAGCTTGTCATCCCGTCCGACTCTTTCGGTTCTGTACGCTGATGAACGTGCCCGTCATCAGTGTTCCGGAACATCATTCAGCCGATGATGGACGCGTGTCCAGACTGCCTGCACGTCAAGGACGCCGACGGTCGCACGCCCCTGCAGGTCATCTCGGCGCTCACCGTGTGTGCCAACATGATCCGGGCTCAACTCGGCAGCGTGCCCAACACGCACCGCGTCCCGGATTCCTGGCAGGACAAAATATGGGCAGAGATGCAGTATGAAAATGGGAAATTCGAAGATTACGACAGAGGTAAGGCACTCAGGTGACTCGGGCTGATCACGTGGTGCGTTTTAAGTGAAGCCGGGCATGCTTTTCTCAGACGTGTCTGCCACATGCTCCGAAGTTGTATATATATATATATTATATATATATATATATATATATATACTACAATTTCGGATTCTGCCAAAATATTGGAATATTTTGGGCAGACTCCTTTCTTTTATACATGTTTGATTGAAAATAACTGCTGACTCAGCACCGACGAGCTTTTCAAATGCAACATCGAAGGCCCTGCAAACTTCGTTCCATACACTACATTGGTGTGACC
The DNA here is from genome assembly GCF_011947565.3 of Pollicipes pollicipes. Taxonomy (NCBI): domain Eukaryota; kingdom Metazoa; phylum Arthropoda; class Thecostraca; order Pollicipedomorpha; family Pollicipedidae; genus Pollicipes; species Pollicipes pollicipes. Next base: position 31,165,944 of record NW_023596461.1, on the reverse strand, counting down.
AAAACGACACTATACACGAACGCCTGACAATGCACCTTACGTTGACGGGGGCACCTTAGACAACATTGTGCCACCAGCACGACATGACATTGACACAACAACTGACAGACCTATATTGATCATTTTTACGGACTGTGCAATGCAAAAGACGCGTTCAAGTTTGGGGAAGCAATATCTCATTAACCGACCTCTCTCTCGGCACCTAAGCAGCCAGCCCAAATTCTCGCACAACTCTTGAACCATTGGGTGGTGGGCGGTGAGCACTATTGATGTGATCGCGGCAATAGCGTTTCTCATTGTATCTTTGTAGTGTTCCCATTATGAGTGTTTCTTATATGTATCAGAGTAAAAATAGCATTCTCTTTTACTTTAATTAGTTATGCTTTATTTGTGTTCACCGTACCAAAAGGTGTTTTCCAACAGTGGTGCGCAGTTTTTTTATCCTTTAAAACTAAAAACGTATTTTCTTGTGCTATTTCAGTATTCTCCGGCGATGAGATTGGATATCGAAACGTTAGAATGTAAGGAGCGATGAATATATGAGTAATTGTGTGCGAACCATCTTTAATCTAAGCGATGGTGCCAAGTCAAAGGCCTGGAAACTAGAACGAGTGTGTCAAGAAGCTCTTCAATGCTGAGTCAGCAGTTCTTTTCAAGTAATATGCGAGTATGCCATTGCATTTCGAAGGCGTCGTATTCCAGTATTTACAAGACATGAAAGGACTTAAAAGAAGCCAAGCTTGTCATGCAAATGAGATACGCCATGCATGCCCACGCCCAGACAGATTAGTAATTCAAGGTCAAGCCAAGCATTATCGAGACTAATAACAGTAATATGGTTGACTTTTGCTGAATAGCGTCCTTTGCGTGCAGTTGGTAGCCGCTGACGCGCCTCGATTCCGCTAACAATAGATGTAATCACTTGCTTATTAGGGTTATAGTGTGAGCTCCGCGACCGGAGTATGACGGCCTACCGGCGCCCGCTCTGGCCGGCAGACTTCTCCGAGTGCCTCTCGGACGACCCGGAGGACGCCGACACGTTCGCGGAGCGGATCCGCTCCGAGCACCGGAGCCGCCAGCCTTCGCCGCCCGTCTCGCCGGCCGACCGACAGCGCCGGCAGCAGCAGGCCGAGGAGCAGGAGCGCCAGCGGCGCTTCGAGGAGGCGGAGCAGCGACGACGCCAGGAGGAGGAGGAGCGGCGGCGCGCGCGCGAGGAGGTGCGCGGCCGGCTCGGCCAGACACCCAAGCGCGCCACGGCCAAGCTGGCGAAGGCGGTGCGCCGGTACCGCGCGCTGCACCAGCTGGTACACTGCGAGGACGGGCCGCTGGTGGCGTCCGACTTCCGGCCGCTGGAGGCGCTGACCGCGCGCGACACGCGCCGCCTGGTGGACGCCGCCGCCGACGGTGCTGCCGAGCGGCGCCGCGCCGTGCGAGACATGCTGCGCCTCTGGCACCCGGACAAGTGCATGGCCAAGATCGAGCGGCGCCTCACGGGCCAGGCCGAGCCGGTCAAAGCCATGGTCGTGTCATTCGTGCAGCTACTCAACCAGCTGCTCTGAGTGGTCCGATGTGTAGCTGTGGGACACGGTGCGCCAGTACGCGTTCTTAGGTATTTTATGTGTGGTGATAATGCACTGTTCCATTGTTCGATGCCATTTGTTGCGTGTTGTGCGGTTTCTCCGAATAGTGTTGTGCCGCTTGTATTGCTGTCTTTCAAAACAGATGTTGCACGGTTGAGCTTGGCTGCAACAGCGTTTTAATATGCCGTATTTCATAAGGTTGCCAAGCGCTACCTTATGTTTCGGATAGTGAATAAGCGCAATACTCCCCTTTAAATGGCTTTGCATCCAACTGGGATGCTTAGCGAATGAACGCCGACCGTGGTACCGCCCTCTTATGCCGCGGGCACTAGCCATGCATCCAACTGGAGCCCTTGACGTCCGGACTTCGTGTCGCTTTACACAACTTTTTTCCCAGAATTGTGAAGTGCTGATACAATCGAATGGTGTCGTGGCTGACTTCGCGTCGTGAATGTAGTGATACAATACACAAGGCATACGTTTTGTATCTACAAACTTCAAACAGAAATGTAGTCGTGGTTATACCACCAAATCGCGGCCGGTCTCCAACGACCATTTGCGCTCCCCAGAACCAGTACTGCAGTGGGAAGCACTGGGCGTTCACACCGCGATATTCGGCATGTCTGCGCGGGCGTTCCACATGCGTGTGTCATCTAGAATTGGATCACAGCGCGGTTTCTGTTTGTCAGTTTAGTTTCAAAGGTAAGATTAACAACCGTGTTCATCACGTTCATTGCCACTGATTGCAATGACGTGTTCCACAGTCTGCA
>NW_023596461.1:31143678-31163494 GCF_011947565.3 Pollicipes pollicipes | reverse complement strand
CGCCACAAAGTCCGGGTCACACGACACCGTGGCGCGCTGTAGAGGGGAGAGGAAGGTCGGAGGCGGTCGAGCCTTCTGACTCGGGGAGGGAAGTCAGCAGAAGGGCCCGCCTCCGCGGCCGTATTCTCCGGATCAGGCGGGGATCGGTTTGGACGCTGTGCATGCAGAAGTGGTCCTGGACGATCGTTTGTGTCACGTGATCTGAGTAGGCCGGTGGCCGATGGCCGCGTCTTTAATGCGCTGTTACACACAGAATTGGCCGTGGTCCCCAGCGTCCATCGGGAGCTAAAGGTGGGGTCCGGTGGCCAGGGATTGAGCCGCGCAGCTGGGAAACCAGAGGTGCGAGGTCGGTTCCCCGTTGCGCCGCGCTTACCGCCAGCGCGAGAGGCAGGCGACGTATGCGACAAGTGAGCCGCGGAACCACAATGACAACAGCTGTTTGAAATTTGTCATACAACGACTAAATTTCGCCTGCCTCTCACCGTGATGGCTTGTTCGTTGCTGTCTGTCATCCTGGCAGGAAAGGCGGGTACCGCAGGTCGGAGATCACCTGAGCCTGAATAAATAGGACGAATACTTTGGGCCCCGACTAAATGCTCATCGGAGCGTCTTTCTGGCCGCGTCCTGAATGTCCGTTGGACCAGCGCGGCCCAGCTCAGCAGGGGATCATATGCAGGATATTGTGACGGCCGCCCCGGTCGGCTCTTATTCTAGCGTGCAACTTTTGGCACGGCTGAACGCAGCCACTCCCGGCGGGCGTCAGGTGCGCTTTTTATGTCCAGTGGCCAGCCGACCGCTAAATCCATGACAGTGTTTGTTCCGGCTCAAACCCACAACGCTCAGGCACTTGCGGCTCCAGTCGAATGGCTGCGGCTGGTACATTTCAGCCGCGCCGATGGAACGAAGCTAGTGTATTGCGAGTTAACGACAGCTGCCTATCTGCCTCCGTACGTGCACTCAGCATTTCGCGCCCTCTCTGGATTGGGTGAGGTCGACCGCGGGATGATGCTTAAGCTCTTCGGATTGGGTGAGGTCGACCGCGAGATGATTCTGAAGACAGGAAATACCCCGCAGACGGGGGTCGAAGCTGCCCGCCTTGCAGGCGGTGTGCCGTGTCTGGACGCGGCCACGGGCGTGCGGCGCTGGGACGGACTGCGGTGGCTTATGTCATGTGGCCTTCCTGCGACGCGACCAGCCGGCTAATGTCAGCTAATGCAGCGGGATGGGGTGGGCAGCGGGCGGCCGGCGCCGGACCCTCTCGCTGCCGGGGTACAGCGCTCGCCGCTGGCGCCGGGCCGGCTGCGCTGCACGTCTGGCCGGGCCAGCGGCCGGCGCCGGACCCTCTCGCTGCCGGGGTACGACGCCGGCCGCTGGCGCCCGGCCGGCCGTGCTGCACGTCTGGCCGGGCCAGCGGTCGGCGGCCGGACCCTCTCGCTGCCGGGGTACGGCGCCGGCCGCCGGCCCGGCTGCGCTGCACGCCTGGCCGGGCGAGCGCCGTGGTAGCGGGCTGCGCTGCCGGCCGTAGGACTGTGAGAGGCACGGCGCGGCGACGTCGCTTCAGGCGCAGAAGGGCGGCTGCAGGGCGCCATCCCTGCATCGCCTGGCGGAGTCCCCACACAAAGGCTGTGGTGCTGGATCGTGTAGACAGGCTCTCGTAGCTGGGTGTGCGGGATGGCATTCACGTGTCGGGGCCCGTTTATGTTGTTCGTTGCAGACCATGTGCACACTTGTGGTTTGGTTGTTGGCGGGACCACGGCCAGCTTTTGGCCAGAAAAAGCTTACATCTTCTTGAACAGCTGGCGGGGAACGCGTCTGAATGGCTGATTTCCACCTCGTTGTTCTCATTCCGGTAACTCAGCTGTGATGTCTTGTCGGACAGATGTATTTATCGCCTTTCCTTGCCGGGCGACCCAGGCGGGCTATTACTGTGTAGAAGACGATGGGCTAGGGCCAGGTTTGAAACCAGGAATCAGGAATTTGATGGGTCGCGTAAAGCTGTGTTTTATTAGTGTCACTGAACATCGGAACAGTACCATGTTCCATGTTAACGAGGCAAAATGAGTGGAAGCGAGCATCCCTCCCATGGTCAGAACCACGCGTGCCATGACTGTGGGGGAAGCGGTATTGTGGAGCCCTTGGCACACTGATCATTTCGTCGACCCTGACCTTTCAGTGACCGTGACCTGTGGCATGTCAAATCGGATCGCGCAGCTCCAGCCTCATGTACAACACTCACCCCCGCTGCCTCGAAACACTTTGTATGTTGCGGCAATTAAACAAAGAAACCGACAAAATGCTAGTCATACCGCATCAAAGATCGTTCAAGATGACAAATATTTGTCAAAATAGGTCACGAAAGGCACACACCACCTCCCAGTGATTGCATAATTTCACGTGCGTGTACTAGCTCCACCTAATGTGATTAACCAACGTAATTGCACTGAGTGGTGGCTTATCTTCAGGCAGAATGATGAGGCACGGCTACTCAGTGCCGGAAGTTCCCTTAGCGTACCCTACGATAATCCTGCGTTATCAGGCGCCTGAATGCGAAATACGACCGGCATGATTCCCACAAAAAGTCACCTCTCGCGAAAGGTGGGGTCTCTAAATTTACACAATGTGCGCGAGTGTTCAACCTCAGCATCGAAATGTCAGCATCTTTCGTCTGGTGGTTGTAAGGCAGTCCCGGGAATGACAGGCTGCACGATGCCCTTCGGCGGAAGACCGGTAAAGCTCCGCTTGTCTGGCGAGGGTCCAGGACAACTTTCAGGCATAGGCGCACGCACTGAACCACGCACAGTGGCCACGTTTCCACTGTTGTAGGTGAGTCCGATCCGATCGTGGAATCGGGGCTCGCTCGAGATCCGCACTTGCTGCTTCTTCGCCCATGTTTGCTCAGTGACGAACTGAGATCGGATCGCTTGCAATGTGAGACCTATCCAGTGGTTTTCACAGAGGCCGCCATTTGTGAACGGTTGACAGCATCCCATGTGTGTCAAGGGACGTTCGATCAGGTGCACTTGACCGAATGAAGTATTAGAACTGGAACCGATTCAAAACTGATTCGCGCCTATCCTGTCACACAGGCTCGTCTCTTTGACTTGTCTCCTTGACTCGTCTCTTTGGGCCCGTCTCTGGCCTGCCTCTTCGATTCGTCTCTTCGGCGCCGTCAGGCTAGACGAGGGATTTGATAAAAACGGATGGCACTGTGACGAGCGGGCCATTTCAGGTCACTCCTTCCCCGGGAATCTAAGCGATAGATTATCATGTAACAACAGGTGATATACCAGTGTATGAACTGAACCCTGGTTGCCACAGCAGTGTCATTTGATATCCCCCGGCATGAAGATTATCTAATTTTGTTATTTACTGGCAGATGTAATGGTTCTGTGATGAACTAGTTACGCGTCCATTCCGTGCGCGTGCAAGGATTTTGACGTCCTTGGACTCAGATAAGAAACACACAGCGTGTGTCCGGTTCACAAATTCAACTGTAACTCGTCATACTGTCCTCAATTCGCGGAATCTCATGCTGCAACTTTCGGTCCTTTCAATCCTCCTGCGTTTCCGGCATATATTTTGGTGCAGTGTAGGAGAGAAAGGGGGGGGGGGGCGTTTCTGGTCTGTCCAAAGTGTACCAATGCTTACTTTTTAAGCTGTCTTGCAATAACGAAGAGGGTGGTGCTGGAAACATTGGGACTCGTCGGCCAGTCAGTCGGTTGTGTGTGGACCCGTCGGCTGGTTTGTCGGTTGTGTGCGGTCTCGTCGGCCGGTGAGTGGGTTGTGTGCGGTTCCGTCGGCTGGTGAGTCGGTTGTGTGCGGCCCCGTCGGCTGGTGAGTCGGTTGTGTGCGGTCCCGTCGGCCCGGTGAGTCGGTTGTGTGCGGTCTCGTCGGCCGGTGAGTCGGTTGTGTGCGGTTCCAGTCGGCTGGTGAGTCGGTTGTGCGGTTCCCGTCGGCCCGGTGAGTCGGTTGTGTGCGGTCCCGTCGGCTGGTGAGTCGTTGTGTGCGGGTCCCGTAGGGGGGAGCCCGTCGCCGGTGAGTCGGCTGTGTGCGCCGGCCGGCGTGCAGGTCGCGGTGGGGCGGCCGCCCCGCCTTATACGGCCGGCCGGGGTGGCGACGCGCGCCAGGTAGCCGGCTGCGGCCGCGCCGCCGCCCGACCGGCCCGGCCCGCGCCGCCGCCTGCTCGACCGGAAACGACCTCACCGCCGCCCGTTGGTCCGTGAGGACGGCGGGGGAGGGGGTGGAGGACGGTGGTCTCGGTGATCCGTGACCTCCCGGGCGAACCGTGTGCCCGGCGTGCCGGGCTGTGTGGCGGACTGGGCCCGGCAGCCCGCGCTCACTCCTAGACCGTGAGAGCAACGAGCGGGGCATAGACCGAGTAGCCCGCGATGGCTCCGACTGGACCGTGGGAGGAGAGAGGGCGATAGGTTCTGTAGCCCGTGGTCACGTGGGGACGAGCCGCAAACTGCGCCGTGACGGGGTGAGGACACGGCGGCCAGCGCGGCCCGCTGCCGGGCGAGAGCGCCGCTCTGGGCGGGGTGAACGTAGCCGGGTCCGGTGCCGGCCGTGCTGGCCACGGCTCGAGTGAACGGCATGAGCTGGACCGCGACGCTGGTCGGCGAAGCATTAACGCTGGCGACGCCGGCCGCAGGACGGCCTGAAGAACGGGGTTTGACCCGAACGCCGCGGCCGCGTCAGCGGCGAGGCGGCGCTATCTGGCGTCTCTGACTCACTGGTGCACCGATGACTGTGTCGGCGATCGGCGGCATGGCCAGGGCGGTGACCGTGCTTCCCACCCGGACGAGAAGCGTCGGGCGGTCGGGGGGTGCCGCTGAGCTTTACTTTACGTTGCCTCGTCACTGGCGGTGTCAAACCGTCGGTCTCTTCGGGTACGTTCGGGTGGGGGGGTGGGGGAGCCGTCGAAGTTTTTCGCTTGATCGCGTGTAATTCACTAGATTCTCGTTTTCCGTTGTAATGGTCGCATCGTCGTCGGTACTGTGACGTTTAGAGAACTATCAAAATGTATGGAGTGTCAGGCATAAGTTTTATGCGCAGGATGCGCTGAATGATATTTGACTTACATGGTTAGAGGTCTGTCATGTCGGTTTCATCGCACCGGACTCTTTTCTTAAACTATGACCAAGGTCTTGGTAACGGCCATCGGTTCTCCACGTGCATTGCCTCAAAACGCCTACTCGAGAGATGTGGTGCTCAAAGTCACAAAATAGTTTGCGTCATTTAGACCATGTTTGCGGCAAATCTGCTGAAATCTGAAGTACGGCTGGGGATCACTAGAGTACGGATGGGATCACTATAAGTCGCGGCTGAGTTACCGTGACGGCTCCGCAGCCCGCTCGGTGGATTTGTGAGGTTCCTCACGATGCCATTTGGGATCAGGAGATGTGCCGCCCTTTCTGTTCATGCTAATTGGAGTCGCGATGTGAATTATGTTGCTCATTGGGCTAATGAGGTCGAGTATTTGTTCCACGGCAGACGCTGAGCGCGTGCAGGCGTTACCAGAATAGGGCATTCGGAAAGTAAGCTCTGAAACTTCGCTAAGTAACCCCTTGAAGGGTGAAAATTCCGTTGCAGTACATCCCATTTTTGTACCAAGAAATCGGACTCATTTGTGATATGTCCACGCAGTAGATCCATCGGCACTGTGCCCGATCCGGGCTTACGTTTACGTTCGGTCATTTGTGATCAGTCCACGCAGTAGATCAATCGGCATTGTGCCCGATTACATTAGATTACGATTAGATTAGATACCAACGTTGACGTTGGGTCTCGGTGCCTCGCCCACTGCGTGCTTCGGTGTTGTCCCACGTGGCCCGTCGCCTCGCTGACGTCGCTGCTGTCGCCAGGGTCGCCACACCAAGACGGGCCAGCTGGCGGCCATCAAGTGCATGGATATCACGGAGGTGGGTTGGGCGGCGGTGGTGTCCTCTGTCGCATACGACGGCAGGAACGGTCCTGCGGGCGGGGATGCTCACACTCCATGCACGCGGGGAGGAACGGAGACGGGGCCGAACTGTGGAGGAACCGTTACGTCTGGACATGACATTTGACATTTGCATGACATTTGATGTTGAGGTGTTATCAGTCAGTAAGCCGCGTAAGTCGTTCATCAGTCACGCGTTCTGTGAAGACGCCGGATGCCCCCGCTGTCCGACGTGTGGCAAACGAGCGTGCAGACGAAGGCGTGTTAATCACGACTCCACCGCTGTCGTTGCAGGATGAAGAGGAAGAGATCAAGCTGGAGATTAACGTGCTGAAGAAGGTGAGTCGGCGGGGGTCGGGGCGGGGGCGGGGCGGCCGCCGCCGTCAGCGGGCCGCGCGGCGGCCGCGGGCGACCGTGCTCCGGTGCTCGACTGTGTGCTCGGCCGGCCCGCGACGCTGATGGATGTGGGAGTCCGGCGGTGGGCCGGCGGTCAGTGACGGCCGCCGGCCGGCTGCAGCACCCCGCACGCGCCCTGCCAGCGGCTGGTGTTGGGGGCGGGGCCACGCCCCCGGCACTTCGCTAATGGCTTCATTCAAAGCTGGTGCCGCGTGCGGGAATGGGCCGGCTGAAATGGCGTTCTCTGTCGGAGGTTCTGGTGGTTAATCAGATGCTTTGGGGGGGAGGGGACTGTCTACCCAATGGGTAATTGCCAGAGGGAAGAGCTGTTCGTCCTTGACGGAATGCAGCGGTGAGCGGCATGTGCGTTCTGGCGGGAGCCGGCGCTGGAGCGCGTGCTGCCGTCCCCACCATTGGGGGCTTCGTCGCGGATGGCGTCTGACGCGGCGGCGCTGCTTTCAGTACTCGCACCACAGGAACATCGCCACCTACTACGGCGCTTTCATCAAGAAGTCGCCCCCGGGCAAGGACGACCAGCTATGGGTACGGACCACTCCGAGGAAGTGCCAGGCCTGCTGGGCGGCAGGGCGCCGCGTCGTCCCGAGAACCAGCTCAAGCTGTGGGACTTCTCTCTGGTGGCTGGAGTCTTGACGCTTCAACGCACCCAGTTGTGCTGCGTTCAAAGCCTTCTGGCGTCTCGAGGCAGTTTGGTTCGGTGACCCAGCACCGTAGTGTCACTGGCTGTGCGGCGCCACCAGGCCGGTCCTGCGGAAAGGCATTCACTGGCTGGCAGTCAGCCGTCTTCGTGTCTCTGACGAGGAGGGTGTGTGTCTGTGTGTGTGGGGGGGGGGGAGGGAGATGCCCCCCCCCCCCCGCCCCTGGTGCGTGCCGTTCGGCCGCGCGGCCAGCCGGTCTGACCTCTAGGCCTCTGCTTTCAGCTGGTGATGGAGTACTGCGGCGCCGGGTCGGTCACCGACCTCGTCAAATGTAAGCACCCTTCGGTCCCGGGGTCCGCGTCCGTCGCGGCATGGGTGTCGTTCGAGGTCACGTGGCACGGCGTGTGATGGCCGTTCCGTTGGCGCGCTAGTGCTCTGCCGCAGCTGTGGTGGCGTATTTGGCCACCGAACTTGTAGGCATTCGACGCAGCGGTATTCTGTGGGCGTTTGTATACTACCGAACGCGCGTGTGTGTGTAAGCTCGCCCATATGCGAATGCTTACAAGTGGCGCCTTCAGCGCTGCCGCCGGCTGTGCCACACGAATGTGAGATGGCGTATTCAGCTGACGTGATGAACACAATGTGGCGTCTTCCGTGGGGTTAGGTCTATACAATGACGTCGGGCTGAGTGTTGACTGGACTGAGACCCATTCCGTTCTCCTCCATGGTGCCCGCCCGTGCCTCCCGCCTCGCACAGGTAGTGAACTGCCTGTCATGACGCCTGCCGCTCAGTGTTCGAATTGCGATCGGTTTTTGACCAGCATTGGCGCCCGAAATGGCCAGACAGGCTTAGGTAGCTTGCCGCGTCTTAGACGGCCGCCCTCGGCGCTAGATGCTCGGCGGGGAAGGGCGGCCAGCTTGCGGCCTTGGCGTACGTTTTGCTGCAGAGCGTCGTTTTGGAGGGAGAAAGCTGTACATAGACTGAATTCGTTCGTGTAAGGCCAGAAGTATTTCGGAACTAGCTTTATCATGGATTAGACGAGTGTTGGTCATCTTAGAGATGACAGCCATCAGTCGCCATACCCTCCGCATTGATTAACGTGCGAAAGTTGGATTTAATGTATTTGTCGTGCGAACTTTCACTGGATGAGGGCTTGTGCGAAGCGTTCTCTTCTCCGTCACATATTGTAAAGGTCACTGAGCAGTACCAGCCGCCGCAAGATGACCCATATCGGCCGTGTCGCCTCGCCTTGGCTGAGTCCCTGCGTGTGACTGTCGGGGCTCCGCGCGCCGCCGTCGCCCGCCGCCCGGCCTGAGCGCCGGCCGGCCGAGGCGGTCCGTGCTGACCCGGCGCGGCCGCCCGCAGCCACGAAGGGCCAGTCGCTGAAGGAGGAGTGGATCGCCTACATCTGCCGCGAGATGCTGCGCGGCCTCAGTCATCTGCACGCCTGCAAGGTGATCCACCGCGACATCAAGGGCCAGAACGTGCTGCTCACCGATAACGCCGAGGTCAAGCTGGGTGAGTGGCCGGCCGCCGAGCTGCGGGGCTGTCGGTGGGGGCACGGCACTGCCGTGGCAGGGCGCTGAACGGCCGCGGCAACGGCCGGACCGTCGCAGTCGGGGCTGGCCGCCAGTGTCTGAGCTTGAGCACAAACCGGCAGCCATGCTCGACGCCGACTCGCTCGAGGGTGCCACTGCAGCCGACGCGTTCACCCCGGCGCCGCTGGCGACCCCGGCGGCGGACACTGTCTGTTGTCGGTGTCGCCACGGGGCTCTTGTCGGCCTGTCGGGCTGGGATTGGCCGCCCACCGCGTCTCACAGTTGCCTCGGGCGCGCTGTCGCCCCCTCGCTGCCCAGCCGTGCTCCGCCCCGTGCGTGTGCGCTGTCCGGCCGTCTGACCGCGTGCCCCCGCGGCGCCGCAGTGGACTTCGGTGTGAGCGCCCAGCTGGACCGCACCATCGGCCGGCGCAACACCTTCATCGGCACGCCCTACTGGATGGCGCCCGAGGTGATCGCCTGCGACGAGAACCCCGAGGCGACGTACGACAACCGCTCGGACCTGTGGTCGCTGGGCATCACGGCGCTGGAGATGGCCGAGTCGCAGCCGCCGCTCTCCGACATGCACCCGATGCGCGCGCTCTTCCTGATCCCGCGCAACCCGCCGCCGCGGCTCAAGACCAAGAAATGGAGCAAGAAGTTCCACAGCTTCATCGAGACGACGCTGATCAAGGTGGGTGAGGCGGCGCGGAGCTGGCCGTCGCGTTACGGAGAAAGCGTCTACTTTCCCAGAGATGCTGACTGGTGTTGCGTGGCCCATGAGGGTGTATACACCGTGCTTGATGCCTCTGATGTACAGCGTTTGGTGATGTCTGTCCGTGCCTGTCCGCGACGCAGTGTCCGCTGAGGCCAAATGCTGCGGTCTTGATTTCTTTTCAAGGTCGCTCGTGTGCCACGCCCCAGAATACATTTGAGAAGTCAGAAATGTGCCGACTGTCTCTGGTGCCGACGTTGTCTGTCACATTGGCGCCTGTTTTTTTGTCTCGCTGATATGCGTGCTCTTGTGCTCGCTTGTTCGTTTGACGTTGACCATGACCCGCAGTGGTGCCTAACCGCCCGCGGGTTTAGATTCCCGCCTCCTCCGACTGCCAATGGTGGCGCCACACACCCGTGTCGCGCGCGTGTCGCTGGGAGTCGACGGCACTGACCGGCACGTGTTGACTCGCGCGGCCGGCAGGACTACCACCAGCGGGCGTACACGGACCAGCTGCTGAAGCACCCGTTCATCAAGGACCAGCCGACCGAGCGCCAGGTGCGCATCCAGCTCAAGGACCACATCGACCGCATGAAGAAGCACAAGGCTCAGCGAGGTAGGCCCGGGGCGACCCGTGACGCGCTCGCACCCGCTGCGGCGCTGGTGGCGCGGGCGCTTCGTCAGGTTTGATTGCGTTGCGTCGGTGACGTGGAAACTGGCGTTTTGGTGAGCTGGCGGCTTGCAGAGGTTGAGGTCGGTGTCGTGGTTGTGAGGTTGGTGCGTGTGCGTAGGCTGTCGGATAATGTCTCCCTGCCTGTTTGCAAGTCCTGTAAACGGGGGTAGTTTGACAGCTTGAGAGGAAGATGCAGATGGTGACGAACAACACGCTCCAGCGAATCAGATCGGATGACGGGCTGGTGATGTTGGAGAGACGTGACAATCACACCTACCAGCGGCTGCAGTTAGTGTCCCCTTCGGGAGGGGGGAGGGGGTTATGCGCATCATCATCATTCCTCACCGATGGCCGAACTTGCCCCTGCACGTGCTGACGCGGCCGCGTCCGGTCGCAGACCGCGAGGAGAGCTTCAACTACTCGGGCAGCGAGAACGAGGAGGAGGAGGAGACGGCTACGGCCGGCGAGCCGTCCTCCATCGTACAGGCGCCCGGCGAGAACACGCTGCGCAAGAACTTCCAGCAGATCCAGGAGGGGCGCGCCGCCGCCGCCGGCGAGGAGCGCGAGCGGCGGCGGCGCGAGCGCGAGCGCGAGGAGCCGCCCGAGCCGGGCCCGCCGGCGCGGCCGCCGCTGCCGGCGCGCTACCCGGAGCAGCCGCCGCCACCGAGCCGGCCGCTGCCGCCGCCGCCGCGCGACGAGCGGCCGCCGCCGCAGCAGCCGGCGCCGCGCTCCGCGCAGCAGTTCAAGCCGCCGCCGCGCAAGCCGGAGGTGAGTGCCGACCAGCGGGTGCGGCGAGGCCCGGCAAGTAGCCGCAGACTTGGGCGCGGTGCGCGGGCGGCCTCGTGGGCACCGCTGCTTGCTGCAACAAACGCCGTGCCAGTGGTGGCCGTTGACTTAAAGAACGCTGTTGTGGTGTCCGGGATGTTGGTGTGGAGCGCTGTGTCGAGTCGTGCGGCTGGCGCTGCAGCATGGAGGGCGCCGTTGCCCCCAGCCCGTCGAACCCAGTCGGCTGGCGCTGCAGCATGGAGGACGCCGTTGCCCCCCCCCCCCCCCCCCCCCAGGCCATCGAACCCAGTCCGGGCGCGACTGCGTGTTTGTCTAGCGATGCTCTCGATACCGAGTTACCTGCAGTCACGACGTAGCTTAGGTATGCCAACATGGACAGAACGCGCCGCTAACGCGCTGACCTTGTTTTCAGCCGGCGCCCAGACGACCGCAGGTCAGTGATGTGGGCTCATACTCATGGCTGTCGCCGCCCGAGATCGTGACGTGGAACTCCAGCCAGCTGTTAGCCGGGCCACGTCAACCGACAGTCTCAGTACATTTTTGCCGATTAGCGGTTTCATGGATTGTCAAGATATTTAAAAAACCCTCAATATGTTGGTTGGCTATTCGTCACAGGTGATTGCGTATGCGCTGGCCTTCATTTCCAACTGATGCGGGCTCCTTTTGGGGAGGGGGAGATGTTTGCTGGACGAGTAGATCCGCCGCTCAAGTTAAAACACCTGTCAGCATCATCACGCAATGTCAGTGAGGACGTGAAGCGGGCCGTGTGCTGCCGTGACGTCACAGTTCCCACGCCTCCTCCGCGACCAGGACCTGGACGTGTTCGCCGCCCAGCTGAAGGAGCTGGGTGGACTAGGGGCGGCCGCCTCCTCCCGAGCCTCAGCCACGGCCAACGGCAACAACCATGCTCCAGTCCAGGTGAGCGCTCCCGGTCTGTGGACGCGGCCTGTTGTCCTAATCACGCTGAGCTCGGTGACGTGCTTATGGTCGGCAAGCTAGGAGGTGGACCGCGACGGTGAGTGGTTGTTTTGCTCGATATGCAGACAGCCTTTGCGACTTCAGGTAGTATTTGCCTCGTGGGGCTTGGTAGGTCCTCAGAGATTCCACTTGATGCGAAAAGGTTGGCAATGTCGTTGCTCTATGTCACTTCCCAGCTGCCTCTCTGTCCGCTTACATGTGATGTGAGCTGACACGTCATGGCTGCTCGGACAAATGTCCCCGCTCCATCCGAACTGGGACTGTTGACGCGTCTTGACGCCCTCGTGCGACTCACAGCCGCTGTTAGGAACGACCGAGCGGCGTTGTCTGACCTGTGTGACGAGCCGCCGGCCCGTCCCCGCGTTGCGCATGACCCCGGCGTGACGGCGTGACCGGCAGGAGGACAGCAGCGACGAGGAGGAGCCGGGGCCGCCGCGCAACGACGGCACGCTGCTCGCGTCCGACTCGCCCAAGCCGCTGTCAGTGTGGGGACGGGCGGCGCGGGACCGCGGGGACGGGGCGGGGCGCACTGGGCTCTGGCCGTGTGTCTGGTGGGGTGTGTGCCAGCGCCACTGTGAAGCCCTGGTGTCCGCGACAGGACTGGGGCAGCTTGCGCGCCCGCTGTGACCCACGTGGCGTGCAACGTTCACTCGAGCTACGACTGAGCCGATTATGGATTCAGTTGGTGTAGGGTAACTGATTTTGGAGTTGTTTTGTGACGCAGTTCGTCTGTTTCCTTGCCACCGCATCGTGACACTTAAACTACACCTGTTGAGCGTTGTCCGGTGGTGGCCGGCGCGCCTGGCCAGCGGCGGCTGCGAGCTCGTCCCTGACGCGCCCCGCCCGTCGGCAGCGCCCAGTGGCAGAGCACCGACCGCGAGCCGGGTGAGCCGCCCGTGCGCAAGCCGCCCAGCCAGCCGCCGAACCGGCCGCTGCCGCCGACGCCCGACGAGGACGGCGACGGCACGCTGGTGATGCGTCGGGTGAGTAGGGTCGGGTGGCGGCCGCCGACCGGCCGCCACCCGGCGGACCGTCCGTCGGCACTGGCCGGTCCGCCGGTCAGGGGTCCCGGTCCGCGTGGCCGGGATCCGGGTCTGCCTGGCGACGAGTCCCGAGTGGGTCTGCTCGTCTGTGGTCTCCCGTTTGTGGATGTTTGTCTGTCTGCGTCTGTGCGCTGTGACTGCCTGTCTGTGAGCTCCTGTCCGCCCGTCTGTGCGGCTGTTCTGTGCTTGCGGCTTGTTGGCCCGTCCGGCGACGACGGCGCGCACGGCTGCGCCGGTAGCGCCGGGTCTGGCCGGGGCGGCGGTGGCGCGCCGAACAGGCAGCGACGCAGCGCCAGAACTGGCGGGCTTGGCACTCTGGAGACGGCTGGACGCGACCGAACGGCGCGGCTCCGGCAGTGCCACGAAGCGCGAGACCGCTGACGCGATGCCGCTCTCACGAAGAGGGCTCGAATCCAAAGCTCCCGGCTGGGGAGAGGCGGAGCCGATGCTCCTCGGCCGCCGACTCGGTTATCCGGGCGTCGGCCGCCTCGGAGCTCTGTTACTGGCGAGTCCTGCGGGTGTATCCCGACGGAGACCGCTTGCACGCCCGTCATCGACGCCGTACATTCTCTGCCTGCTATGAGTCTTCACAGGCCTGCAGCGTTGCCCGTTTTGTTCGCCCTCGCACGATATTTACGTTCGTAGCTTGAAAAAATCGGTTTGTTTGTGTTACCGTCTCTTCTGGGGCGTGCCTTGCGCCTTGTTTTGCTCTGTTTGGTGGCGGGAGTTGGTTTTGCTGGTGGTGGCTCACACTTTTCCGTCGGGTCCTCTTCGACCACACCCCTCTGACACTTCAAACCGGCAGTTCATTAGACGTCTGCCTCCTCCCCTCCGTCGCCCCCCTCCCCCCCCCCCCCCAACGCTCCTCTCCCATCTCCCCGTTCCGTGGCCTTCCGGTGGCGGCGGTTCCACGAGCCCACTCCATGCCCCGGTGGCGGGTGGTGACGGGCCACGCTCCCCCGACAGCAGCGCTTCTCCGAGCACGAGCAACTGCTGCGCGACTGGGACATGAAGCGCTTCTTCCCGGCGGCGGCGGCGGCGGCGGGGGGCGAGCCGGGCGGCCGGCCGCGCCAGCATCGCCGGCTCGAGTCGGAGTCGGCGCTGGCGGCGGCGGCGGCGGCGCGCGGGCCGGCCCCACCCGCCGCCGCCGCGCCGGGCGCTCGAGGCGCCCGAGCCGGGCACGGCCGGCCGCCTCCGCCAGTGGGTGCGCCGCCGCGAGAAGACCGACCTCGAGCTGGGCGGCGCGCGCGCGCCCCGCGCGCTGACCAAGTCGTGCTCGGAGCCGGCGCCGTTCGAGGTACAGCCGCGCCGCAGCGGCCGCCGCCCGCCCGGCCGCCGCCGACGGCCCGCCACTAACCGGCCGGCCGCCGCCGCCGCATGGGCTGCATGCGGGCGCCGGCGGCCGGTCCGCCGCCGTGTGGCATGTGGACAGCGCTGACCCGGGCTGACCGACCGTCTGTGTGTGTGTGTGTGTGTGTGTAGTTATCGCGCTCTCGTGCACTCGCATGCACTAACACGCCTGCGTGTCGAGACGGCGGCGCACCGCGGCGCGAGCGAGGGAGAGAGGCGGCGCCGGGGACCTGTTTCCTGCGCAGACTCAGCGGGCTTGCTGGCGGGTGCTGCGGTGTGCTGTGCGGCCCGCCGTCGCGGAGTGCCCGCGGTGTTGCTGGGAAGGTGAAGTGGAGTGCCTGGGGTAGTAACAGACTGTGTGAGCAATCGCTGCGCCCGTTTGCGTGTCTGTGGCTTGGGTAAGCGTAAATATGGTGTGTTTTTGCGCTTGGGTGATGTTTGGTGACATGTCTGACGGCAAACTGACCCGTGTTTTGTCGGGCGCACTGAGGCGCGTTGTTGACATGCTGAGCGCGTGCTTCGCCGACGTGACACCTGCATGTGATCGTGGCGCGCGTGACACCGCACCCTCGCGTCTGGATCCGGAGCGGCCGCACCGGGTGAACCCGTGCACCGCCGCGGTACACCCGCCACCGAGGCTGCCGCGCGTGCGCCGCCCGCCCCCGGCTACGGCGCCCACCTGCCCCGGCCCGACCTGACGCCACCTGACATGCCGGCAGAACCGCGAGGAGCAGCGCCACCGGCACGCCGACTCGTCTCCGGGCCCGGTGGGCACGCCCGGCTCGCGCACCAGCACCGTGCTGCCCGACCTGCTGCCGCAGGTGGGTGCCCGCCTCCCGGCTGGGCGCGCTGGCGCCGCCGGTGGCTGCCGGGAAGGGTCGGATCGAGTGACGCTGGGCCGCTCGATGGCAGCTGATCTCTCGGTTGAAACAGACGCTATTCCCAAGCAGACAATCTGCTGATTGAACCCGTGTGATTGCGGACGTTTCAGATTCAAGGGAGGCTGGGCTGTGCTCTTGAAATGCGGGAGTGCGTGTTGGGTCACCCTTTCTTACCGAAACGCCCGCACGATGAGATGCGCAGCATTCTGTACAAACTGTGCGAAATCCCTTCAAAGACGCGCCCGTCCCGCCCGCCGGCGAGGCTGCCGCGTCCGTGTCGCCTCCGGCTACGGCGTGGTCACGTGCCGCCCGGCGCCCGGCGCTGTGCACGCCATGAGCCCGCATGTCGTTCCGTTACAGACCAGCTCCAGCCCGGGCAACGGCCGCCACCTAGACAAGTCGACGTCGGAGGAGGTGCGTACGGCCCGCCCCGGCGCCGGCGCCGGCGCCTGTACATAGGGCCGCCCGTAGCCGTAGCGGTGTAGCCAGTCGGAATGTCGCCCCGCCGCCGAGGGACCACTAATACGCCCGGGAGGGGGCCGGCGAGCGGGCTGCGCTGCGGGCGTCCGGGGACGGCCGCCGCCGGCGCCGACCGCGGCCAGCGTCGCGCGCCGTCCGTGCAGACAGGACGGAGCGCGCCGGGACTGTCGCTTGGCTTGGCGGCGCTTGTGTGCTGATGGGCTTGTGGTCAGCCCGGGCCAGCCACGGCCGGCGGGGGCCGCCGGAGCTCGGCGCCAGGCGGCCCCGCTCTGGCCCCGGCGAGGTGACGGCAGGTCGTCTGCTTGCCCAGTGAGCCCCGGCTAACATGTCGCCAGTGCCGGCGGCCGGCTGCCGTCGTGACGTATTCCGCAGTTTGAGCTCTGGCGTTGACGGGCCACGTCTCTGTATGTGGGCGTGGCGCCACCATGTAGTCGTCGCGGCCTCCATCCCCAGTAAAAATGCCCCCCCCCCTGCTGCGCGTGTGCGGCGCCCCTGTGAGCGGCGCGGTTGGCCGACGCCGGCGCGCGGGGCGGCCGGCAGCGCGCCGCCCCGCGCCGGCCGCGCGCCCGGCGTGTTTCACTAACGCTGTCTGTTTCGTTGCATGATAATGGGGTGGCGCGTGTCGACTAACCCGCGCGGCGCCTGCTGCGCCGTCGGCCCGCACACCCCGTGAGTACAGTCGCCGCCGCCGGTGCGCAGAGCCGCAGCGGCGCCCGTGCCGGGGCGGGGGCACGGCCTCGCACGGCCGCGGCATGCCGCCAGTCACACGAGCGTGTGCCCGGGTCGGGAAAACACTGCCGCATCCGGGCCGTCGGGGGCACCGCATCCTGGCCTCAATTACGCCGCCTGTTGTGTGCGGTGTGCCCTTGCCGGCTCCGCACGGGCTTCCTCCGGGCATCGGGGTTTGATTGCTTTCCGTTGAGCCGCGCCAGCGTGTCGACGGGTCTTTCCCTGTGCCGATTCGCGGCCGCCGCAGTATTCCTGCCCTTCCTAACAGCACACGGCGCCAAGTCCCAGCACGGCATAATGACCTCTCCTTTCTTGGATGCGGCAAAATTCAGTCCCCTCGGCCTCGTTCACACCGCCTGGGATCGTGGGTCTGTTCCGTGATGTAAAATTGTCATGAAATTCGGGAAGGCATGCCTGTTTTGCGGCCGGGTTTGCGTCGCGCTCCTTTGTGGCTTTCTGCTTACACATGCGGGTCTGCGCTCTCGGTACAGACGATGGCGCGGAAGGTGTGGGGTCACTGCCTGGCAGCCGCTCGGGTTTGGGAGTGGCTACTACGTGGTCTTGCATGACAGTTTGTCGCTGTAGTGAGTGCTTTGTGGCGCTGGAGCCCAGCTCTTTATCATTTATCTGACAAAGTGAGTCTCGTCCTATATGGTGATTTCATCAGAAGAGCTTCAAAGCTTCATTTGCATTATTTTCACCACTGTAGTGCAGTAACTTTGTCGAGCGATAGGTGTTTACTTTCGCGTGCAAAGCACTTCTGTTTTATACCCGTACGAAAGCGTCAGATGGTCGTCGGAAGCCTACCACTGTCCTCCACAAAGCACCATGTTCGGCCACCATAGCAGACGTGGCCGTGAGATGCTGACCCCGGCCGTTGGCGTGGTCCGTTTCAGTACCGCTCGGCTGTGGGCCAGCCGGCTCAGTCGCCGCTCCAATTGCAGCACAAGCAGAAGTCGTTCCTGACGTTCGGCTTCGGCGCCGGCGGCAGCAGCCGGCGCGAGAGCCACATCAACGTGAACGTGACGCCCACGGGCCACGAGGTCAGCTCCACGGACACGCCCGAGATCCGCAAGTACAAGAAGAGGTTCAACTCGGAGATCCTGTGCGCCGCACTCTGGGGTGAGTGCTGCCACTGGGCGGGGAGGGGGGGGGAGAGGGGGGAGGGGCGGCGCCGGAGATGTGGGGTAGGACGCGCCTGTCGTGGGTGGGTTCGCGGAGTGGGCGTGAGTGGGGAGCGGTTCAGTGGCGCCGATTTCACCGCAGGGCCCGATGAATGTGGGTTGTGTTTCCTCAGAATCCGCATGGCTGAGACCAGCTTGCTGAGCTGTGGACACGTTGCCGGCGACTCCCGCCCACTCGTGCGTGGTTCGAGCACGTCCGCCCGCGCGAGCGTCTCCCGCTCTGACTGGCCCCGTCCGCAGGCGTGAACCTGCTCATCGGCACCGAGAACGGCCTCATGCTGCTGGACCGCTCGGGCCAGGGCAAGGTGTACCAGCTCATCTCTCGGCGCCGCTTCCAGCAGATGGAGGTGAGGTGCCGTCGGTGCGCGACGCCAACGGCCTCCGGCTCGTGGTCCGGTGTCGGGCGCTGCTGGACGGCGGCGGGAGCTCGCCTGCGTTGTTGTTGTGCGTTGTTGCGTATCCCCTGCGTGACGTGCTGTTCACCGCCGCGGCGTCGGGTGGAGGCTGTCTCGCTCCCCTGCTGACGTGATCGTGCAGGCACACGCACACTGACAGGCGATGCGGTGAACACGATCGGTGTGCCTGCCGGAGGCCCGTCCCCACAAGGTGTGCCCCGTGGAGGCGCGAGCGCGGCGCAGCCCCGCCACAAGTCGTCGCTGGGGGCCGGTGCGTCGCGCGCTCCCCGGATTGTCCGGTGCGGATCCTTGTCGGCGCGGGGATGCTGACGTGTTCATTGCAGCTGTTTGGGAGCCGCAGCTTCTGTTGTGTGTGTGTGTGTGTGTGCCATCGGGACGCGTGCGTTAGCCAGACGACGCACGTTCCAGGTGCTGGAGGGTCAAAACATACTGGTCACGATCAGCGGCAAGAAGAACCGCGTACGCGTCTACTACCTGAGCTGGCTCAAGAGCAAGATCCTGAAGTCGGAGTCGGTGAGACGCGGTCGCCCCGCCGCGACGCTCGGCGCACTGGAAGCCAGGCTGGCCCGTTATGCCGTGGTTGTTGCTCGGCGCCCTTGGAGCCAGGCTGGCCTGTTATGCTGTTGCTGATGCTCGACGTCCTTGGAGCCAGGCTGGCCCATTATGTTGTTGCCCCGGCGCCCTTGGAGCCAGGCTGGCCTGTTATGCTGTTGCTCGGCGCCCTTGGAGCCAAGCTGGCCTGTTATGCTGTTGCTGATGCTTGGCGTCCTTGGAGCCAGGCTGGCCTGTTATGCTGTTGCTCGGCGCCCTTGGAGCCAGGCTGGCCTATTATACTGCTGCTGATGGTCGGCGTCCTTGGAGCCAGACTGGCCCGTTGTACCGCTGCTGCTGCGACCTGCTTGATTCACGGTCTAAAGGGTGGGGAGGGGAGGGTTAATACTGCACCAGCCATGTGTCGGAGTATCCGCACCAGCCAGCGCGCTGCAGGTAGCCGCGCTGGTGGCCACCTGGTAGCCGCGCTGGTGGCCACCGCAGCTGGCTGGTCCGATCCCACCAGACCGGCGCCGGTGCCCCCTCTAGGGCGGACCGCGCCGCGCCGCCGGACACGTGATAGCGCCATCCAGTCACCTGCCGCCGTGATGGGGCTCTGACGTCTGATGTTCTGTGACCACAGCAGCAGGTGGAGAGAAGGAACGGCTGGATCAACGTGGGCGACCTCAACGGCGCCGTGCACTTCAAGATTGTCAAGTTCGAGCGGATCAAGTTTCTCGTCATCGCACTGCGAGAGAGTATCGAAATATACGCCTGGGCGCCCAAGCCCTATCACAAGTTCATGGCCTTCAAGGTAGCGCATGGCTAACAGGCACTTGTTGAGACAGTTGACTGACATTTGTGTTAAGCGCATTGTTCAGCAGGGCACAGTTACCCAGAATAGCAAGTTTTTCTTGATTTCGGATTACAGACGACTTTTTGTTCGGGGTCATTGCCGTAAGTTATGTAGGGTACGATTATGCAGAGCAAGCTTCTTTTAAGGCATGGTTGCAAACGCTTTGGTCTACGAGGTCGCGGGCTGACGACGCAAGCGCTGTGCCTGCCATCAGCCCGGTTGATGGAGTGAGCTTGCATTTGTTCGATTTCGTGTTTTCAGCATTTCCGAAAAAACTAACAACCATACCGCAAGTTGCCAGGGAACAGTTAGAGTAGCACACATTGTGAAGGACCTAGTATACGATGAAATCAGCGCGGCTGCCGGTGGGCGCGTCTGCCCTGCTGGCACGCTGACGGCCGCGCCGCCCGCCGGCAGAGCTTCGGCGAGCTGGCGCACCGGCCGCTTCTGGTCGACCTCACCGTCGAGGACAACACCCGGCTGAAGGTCATCTACGGCTCCTGCGACGGCTTCCACGCCGTCGACCTCGACTCGGCCTCCGTGTACGACATCTACCTGCCGAAGCACGTGAGTGGCTGGGGGGCGCGGCGGCGGGCCGGGCCGCGTTCGCCGGCGCCGGAGTGTCGCCGTCTGTCGCGGCACGTGTCCTCCGTGCACTCGCTGCA
>NW_023596461.1:31051139-31142730 GCF_011947565.3 Pollicipes pollicipes | reverse complement strand
TGGGCGGCGCGTCGGCGCGCGTCGCCCACTCGAACACGCGCAGGAACAGCGGCCGGAACGTGGTCTCCGAGAGCCGCGGCACCAGTGACGTCACCGCCCCGATGACGTCGAGCTCGACACGGCTCGCGTCGGCGCCGGCCGCCGGCGAGCCGCGGTGCTCCAGCGCGCTGGCGACGGACGGCGACGGTCAGGCGAGCCGGGCCCGGGCGACGCACACGCGGCCAGAGGCGGACCGCGGGGGCGCGCGGCGCAGTGCGGGTTGGGGGTGAGCAGCAGCCACGGCTGAGCGGGCGATGAGCGACGAGACCAGCCCGCGGGCAGAAGAGTTCAGGGAGCTGCTGCTGTCGCGGGCGACGGAACCAACGGGTCACGAACGTACAGCAGTTCTCGCAATGCATTGGATAGCGCTCCTTGCACGCACTGTCACCAAGGGAGGTTGGTGACATGGTGAATGGTGACGGCACTGATCACCGGTCCGTCTGCCCAACAAATGACCCCCTATGACCCCTCACTTGACCCCCTCGTGTTGGCCTTCGTCATCTGTACAGAACAGGACAAAAAACGAATCATAGCAGGTTAACACACGTTAAGCTCGACTTCATTGACGTCCATTTCAGAAGCAGGCCCACCACTTGCGAGAGCTTGCTCCCCACGCTGGCTCCCCTCAGCCGCACGCCCTCTCCCCTCCCGCGGCGCCGTCCGCCCGCGCCGTAGGAACGCACCGCAGGAACAGCGGCTGTAGCTCGGCCAGCACGGCGTTGAGCTGCGTCAGCTCGGCGGCCGCCACGCACTCGGCCAGCAGGGCCATCAGCTGGCTGACGCCGGCGCTGCCATCTGCTGTCAGCTGCTGGAAGCACTGGCCGACGGCCGGCACCAGCACGCGCACCGGCACGGCCGTCGCCAGGTGGTGGCTGCCGGAGCAGGAGGGCACGCACGTGACGCCGGGCGGTGTCGCCGCTCGACGGGCGGGCGCCGTACATGTGCCACGCGACCACTGGCACAGCGCATACCACACCACACACACATGTGTACATAATACTGAGTCTCTGAGCCTGAGTCTCTCTCTCTGAGTCTGAGTCAAAATAGAGGTAAACCCGCTTTTCCCAAACAAACCATTTCGGCTTGCTTCCAGCTCATCAGAAACTAAACACACCTAAAACGAGCAGTTTCATATATATATATATATATATATATATATATATATATATATATATATCCTAATTCTTACAGGCAATGACCAAGCAGTTGAATCCTGGCAGTCACTGGCATGCCCCGCAGCGCGCTGTTTTGAACAGTTCCAGGCATCGCCCGAGAGATCGCCACCCGACGCGCCGAGCCGCGGATGAAAGATTGGGCTGCTCTTGAAAGGGAGCGGGGCCTCAGAAGAAGCCTGCGCCGGCTCTAGCCGTGCAGCGCGCCGCCTCGCGCCGCCGAGCGACCGGAATGGCTAAAAACACGCTTCGAAGAGAAGGCGGCTGGCAGGTTCTTCAGTGCTGAATGCCCGCCACATGCCCTCGCTATGAGATCAACTGATTCTGGGAGCGCCTGAATCCAACTGTACACAAAGATATCTCGAAACCACCCCTCCCTAACAAAATAAAAGAACAAAAGGCTGAGCAAACTAGAACCGTCTCCGCAGCAGCCGGGCATGCATGTGAGGAGGCGCACGCCTGT
This sequence comes from Pollicipes pollicipes, assembly GCF_011947565.3. Taxonomy (NCBI): domain Eukaryota; kingdom Metazoa; phylum Arthropoda; class Thecostraca; order Pollicipedomorpha; family Pollicipedidae; genus Pollicipes; species Pollicipes pollicipes. Next base: position 31,141,056 of record NW_023596461.1, on the reverse strand, counting down.
CTGTGTGATGCGGCCAAAGATGAGGAGGGATTCCGCGGCACGTCACCGACCTAGTGGTCTCAGGCTGAACGGACGCTAGGAGCAGACGACCAATGCATGCGTCCACCAGCGTTGCAAACTAACAGGTACCTTTTCAGCCCAATCAAGGATGCATAGTTTTAATCTTACTGGCGACAGTCTGACATATTCCGGAGAGATGACAAGCCTTTCAGACAATCTGCATCCATTCAGACCACAAGATGACGCAGACCACTGATGCAAATCGACACACAGACAAAACAATCCCTTCCGAGCGTTTGTCTGAGCAAGACTCGTGCCTTAAAACACTGATGTCACGACACTGTAAGTTACTGGACAAACGCTCAGCTCAGGTGTCAACCGCTGAGCTGGGTTTGGCTGAGTTCGACATCCAAACCACTCAGACGACCAGATCGTTGGTGGCTCCGGGGGACGGGGGGAGGGGGGAGATCGGGGGAGGGCCTCCGCCGGCGACGCCCCCTCTCCACCGCCGCACCTGTTCGGCTCCAGTCCCGGCCGGTGCTGGGGCCCGCCCGTGGCCACCGTCGGCTGGCCACCCACCGTGTCTGACGCAGCCGGTGCTGCAGCGGGCTGCTAGCGCCGCCCGCGCGCTCCGCCGACAGCCGACACACGTGGCGCAGCAGCGCCGGCAGGTACGGCGAGATGAAGTGCGCCAGCGACTCCACCAGCTTCTGCGCCAGCGTCACGGCCGACACCAGCACCAGCTCGTGACTGCCGGAGGGCGCCAGCGGCGGTGACGACACCGCGCTCCGGGCGACGGCAGCCGGCGAGGGATCTCTCGCGACTGTCACCGAGATCAAGAGACGAGAGAGTGATCCCCACACACATCGCAAATGCACTGATGAACCTGCGCTTACAAGCGTAAACGTAAACGTAAACCATTTAAAGCAGAACATGGACTTAGCAGCAACGAGAGCACATCTTCTTGGTAGCAATTTACAAATCACGAGAAGAGAGCAGAAGTCACGCGCCAGATCCGGCAAATGGTCCTGCCACAGATTTGAGACGAATCCTGCCAGCCCCGCCCCCAGTGCCACCCCCGAGGCGGCGTCGTCGGCGTCGCAGCGCGCCGTCACGCCGCCGCACCTCCGGCGTTCCTCGTCCTCCAGCGCGGCCAGCAGGGCGGCGGCTGTGGCCGGCAGCCGTCCGATGGCGTGGGCGCGTAGGCTGGCGCACAGCTCGGCCAGGCACAGCAGGCAGCTGGCGAACAGCGGCGGCGGCAGCGACGCGTCGCCGGCCAGGTCGCAGACCACGCGCAGCACCTGACGGCGGCGCGCCGGCACCAGTCACCAGACAGGGTAGCACAGGGGACGGCAGCCGACATCGGTCACCAGACAGGGTAGCACAGGGGACGGCAGCCGGCGCCGGTCACCAGACAGGGTAGCACAGGGGACGGCAGCCGGCACCGGTCATCAGACAGGGTAGCACAGGGGACGGCAGCCGACATCGGTCACCAGACAGGGTAGCACAGGGGACGGCAGCCGGCGCCGGTCACCAGACAGGGTAACACAGGGGACGGCAGCCGGCACCGGTCACCAGACAGGGTAGCACAGGGGACGGCAGCCGGCACCGGTCACCAGACAGGGTAACACAGGGGACGGCAGCCGACATCGGTCACCAGACAGGGTAGCACAGGGGACGGCAGCCGGCGCCGGTCACCAGACAGGGTAGCACAGGGGACGGCAGCCGGCACCGGTCACCAGACAGGGTAGCACAGGGGACAGCAGCCGACATCGGTCACCAGACAGGGTAGCACAGGGGACGGCAGCCGGCGCCGGTCACCAAACAGGGTAGCACAGGGGACGGCAGCCGGCATCGGTCACCAAACAGGGTAGCACAGGGGACGGCAGCCGGCACCGGTCACCAGACAGGGTAGCACAGGGGACGGCAGCCGGCACCGGTCGCCAGACAGGGTAGCACAGGGGACGGCAGCCGGCACCGGTCACCAGACAGGGTAGCACAGGGGACGGCAGCCGGCACCGGTCACCAGACAGGGTAGCACAGGGGACGGCAGCCGGCACCGGTCACCAAACAGGGTAGCACAGGGGACGGCAGCCGGCACCGGTCACCAGACAGGGTAGCACAGGGGACGGCAGCCGGCACCGGTCACCAGACAGGGTAACACAGGGGACGGCAGCCGGTGCCGTCTCCGGAGTAACACTGGGGACGGTAGCCGGCACCGGCTCCGGGGGTAACGTCAGGGACGGGAGCCGGCGCCGGCTCCGGGGTAACACTGGGGACAGGAGCCGGCACCGGCTCCGGGGGTAACGCCAGGGACGGGAGCCGGCGCCGTCTCGGGGGTAACACTAGGGACGGGAGCCGGTGCCGTCTCCGGGGTAACACTAAGGATGGGAGCCGGTGCCGGCTCCGAGGTAACACTGGGGACGGGAGCTGGCGCCGGCTCCGGGGATAACACTAGGGACGGGAGCCGGTGCCGGCTCCGGGGTAACACTAGGGACGGGAGCCGGTGCCATCTTGGGGGTAACACTGGGGGCGGGAGCCGGTATCGGCTCCGGGGTAACACTAGGGATGGGAGCCGGTGCCGGCTCCGAGGTAACACTGGGGATGGGAGCTGGCGCCGGCTCCGGGGATAACGCTAGGGACGGGAGCCGGTGCCGGCTCCGGGAATAACACTAGGGACGGGAGCCGGTGCCGTCTCCGGGGTAACACTGGGGACGGGAGCCGGTGTCGGCTCCGGGCAACACTGGGGACGGGAGCTGGCGCCGGCTCCGAGGTTACACTGGGGACGGGAGCTGACGCCTGCTCCGGGATGCGCGACACGTAGCAATGATCGGAGCTGTATCTTAACTCTGGGTTACGCGGTGCCTAGAATTATGGCAAGTATTCATCCAAGCAATGACAGATGCGCCTGTCAACACTCGTACGGCGTCACGCGTCACGACAAACTCCAGCTGCGCTCCAGCACTCCAGCACCCCAGATGACCGCCCGCGCCGAGCCACCAGCCCACGATCACGCGGCGCGGCGTGACGGGCGGACCAGGGCACCTCGGCGCTGCGGCTCGACCCGGCTGCAAGACGTGCCGGCGAGATGGCAGCGCCAGCTCGCGGTGCCACTGACCGGCACGAAGTGGGCCGGGTGCCGGGCGGCCAGCAGGCGGGAGAGCAGCTTCAGGGCGAACAGCGCCGTCTGTCGGTTGAGGGCCGAGCCGCCCTCCTCCTCCTCCTCCGCGTCGTTCTCGGCGCCCGCCTGCGCCGCCGTCACCAGCTCTGGGGGAGTACCGCGCCGGCAGTGAGAGCGCTGGCGCACGCCGCTCCCAGCAGCCGGCCGACGGAGTCTGGCGGCGACTAGCGAGCGGGGCATCCCCGATGCCTCCGCCCCCGTAACGATCCCACGTCTGGGTCCCTAGTTCCCCTGTCCGGCGGGCGGCGCGGCCACCTCAGGGTCCCTTGTGCCCTGCCCGGCGGGCGGCGCGGCCACCTCAGAGTCCTTAGTCACCCTGTCCGGCAGGCGGCGCGGCCACCTCGGGGTACCTTGTCGCCCGGCCCGGCGGGCGGCGCGGCTACCCCTGGGTCCCTAGTTCCCCTGCCCGGCGGGCGGCGCAGCCACCTCTGGGTCTTTCGCTCCCCTGCCCGGCGGGCGGCGCGGCCACCTCTGGGTCTTTCGCTCCCCTGCCCGGCGGGCGGCGCAGCCACCTCTGGGTCTCTAGTTCCCCTGCCCGGCGGGCGGCGCAGCCACCTCTGGGTCTTTCGCTCCCCTGCCCGGCGGGCGGCGCGGCCACCTCTGGGTCTTTCGCTCCCCTGCCCGGCGGGCGGCGCAGCCACCTCTGGGTCTCTAGTTCCCCTGCCCGGCGGGCGGCGCAGCCACCTCTGGGTCTTTCGCTCCCCTGCCCGGCGGGCGGCGCAGCCACCTCTGGGTCTTTCGCTCCCCGGCCCGGCGGGCGGCGCGGCTACCCCTGGGTCCCTAGTTCCCCTGCCCGGCGGGCGGCGCAGCCACCTCTGGGTCTTTCGCTCCCCTGCCCGGCGAGCGGCGCGGCCCACCTCCGGTGAGCAGCAGGAGGGCGTCGCTGTCGGCCTCGCTGAAGTAGTCGGCCTGCAGCTGGAGGCGCGAGGCGAGCAGCTCCATGGCGCGCCGCCGCACCACCGTCAGCCGGCTGCCCAGCAGGCCCGACACCACCGACAGGAACATGGCCGCCGGTAGCAGCGAGTTGATCTGCAGCCGGCGCACGCGGGGGGTCAGGGAGCGGGTCCAGTGCGGGGCGGGAGTGAGCTGGCAGGCGGACACGCGGCCGAGCGACGTTCTGCGCCAAGCGCCGCTCGCGTGGCCGGCGGCAGCGTCGGCAGACCGGAGGTCCGGTCAGGGCCGACGTCGCAGGGGGAGGCATAACCGCAATGGCGTCGCCACACCGCGGATGGCTGTCGCGATCCTGTGTCGGTCAGGCGGCGTCCGACATCACAGGCTCGGACAGAGCAGCAGCAGCGACTGACGCGATCGCCGTCACACACAGCGGGCACTGGCTTCCCTGACGTTCAACTTGTCTCGACACACCGGCATGCCACCTGGCGGCCTGTGCGACACGACGAGCCGACCAGCACCGGGCAAAGCGCCGCGAAAACAAGCCCCAGTCACCACCTATCTTGACCAAACCACACCAACCATCTGACATCGATCACACAAGAAACATAGCTCAACGCAGCCAGCCGCAGCCTCCCCGCGAACGGCGTCTTCCCGCGGCCGGTGCAGCGGCAAGGCGCCGGGGGCCGCACCTTATCCAGCAGGGCGTACAGCCGGTGCAGGATGGCGCGCACGTGGCGCAGGGCGTCCGGCCGGCCGCGCAGCTGCGTCTGGCAGAGGCGCGTGCAGGCCGTGATGAGGCGCACGCTGCGCTCCAGCAGCAGCTGGTGCTGCGCCTGCGCCGCCGCCGCACCCGCCGCATCCAGCGCCGCGCTCTGCCGGCCGGCGCCGCGTCGTCAGACACGGCTGACGCGCTGCAGCTTCGGGTAAGCTCGGCCGCGACTTCTCACGCGTCGGCTGCACGCATGGCGTTAGCACAAGGAATATGCCACGCTGGGGAAAGCAGCTATCGCTGTAATCAAGTTTTCATATCAAAATAGAGTTTCCATACCTACTAACCACTCCCCGCATGATCCACCAGTCGGCCCACCTGCGCCACGAACGCCTCCGACGCCAGCAGCTGCGCGATGAGGCTGACGGCCGTGTGGCAGTACTTGTAGAACTGCTTGTCCGTGTGCGCGTCCAGGTCGAACAGGGCGGGGTCGGCGGCGACGGCCGGCGCCGCGCCCGCCCGCGCGCCGCGCCCCTTCCGCGGCGCGTCGCCCACCTCTGCAGCGACACGGGGAGGGGAGGTGGGGGGAGGGCGTCAGCACGAGGACGGTGCCGGTCTCACGGCGCGCCGGTCACGCCCGGTCGACAGGGTGCACCGTCGCGAGGTGCGCTGCACGGCGACGGCTGGCGCCGACCGAGGGTCAGGCGGTCCAACGGTGAGGGCGAACGTTCATCGCGCTCGATAGATGCCAACAAGCAATGCAGAACGTTGATGTGCAGAGCCGGCCTGCCGCCACCACACAAGCAGCGCTGGGCTGCTGAACGACGCATACAACCGCTCAGGCTATCAGAGCTCCAGACGGCGCGGCTTCGACGTGGGAAGAGCGTCGACGGACGGACCGTCCGAGCCGCGCCCCCCCCCCCCCCCTCGGACGCCCGCGCGGCGGCCCCGCCACTGACCGTGCCGCTGGCCCATTAGCGTTTCGGTGTGCTCCAGCAGGCGGGAGCAGCTCACTAGCTGCACGTCCAGCGAGAACTCGCTGCACAGGCTGATGGCGAACTCCACCAGCAGCGAGGCGCTCCGGTCGCCCGTCACCGTCACTGCCGGACGGCGGCGGGGCGCGAGCGGGCGTCACGGCGGGTCAGGGCCACACCGTCACACGGGTGCCGAGGACGGAGAGATCCGCACACACGTCACTACGTCACTGCCGGACGGCGGCGCGGCACGAGCGGGCGTCACGGCGGGTCAGGGCCACACCGTCACACGGGTGTCGGGGACGGAGAGATCCGCCGGAAGGGGGAGGGAGACTCACAGGCGTCTGGATTGGGACACAACAGTATGACAGATGATGATTTACAAAGAGAACGTTATACATCATAGGAGTTATAGTTATATGAGCTATATACGTATGATTGAGACACGGGCGTAGCATGAGCATGCTGTCAGCATAAATGAGCTATACAAAATACCTTTTGAGAAAATCATGCATTATGAGAGCACCATACATGATCAGAACATCATACATTATCAGAACATAATACATTATACATCACATCATACATCAGAACATTACAGGAATTTAAGCAAATCTGTCACATCACAAGGTGGCATACCAGCTTAACAAGCTGGCACACACGTAGCGTCCATGTCTTCCCATAAAAGGTCGAGAAGAATGCAGCTGTCAGCAGCGAACGCCACTGTGGGCGAGTTTGCCCGGCCGGCGTCACTCACCGGTGTCTTCGGCCATCTTGTCTTTGACGTCACCCCTGGTGGCGAGCTGGTCAGACAGCATCACCAGACACGCCCACAGGTGGCTCTGCTCGCCGACGGTGCGCAGGAGGTGGGCGAACAGCGGCAGCCGGCGGTGGCGCGGCACGTCGCGCACCGCGTCGACGAACACGCGCAGCACGGGCACGACCACCTCGCCGCCGGCCGCCACCAGGCCGGACGCCTGCCGCGGGGAGGCGTCGGGTCACGTGACCGCCGGCGGCCCGACGCCGGAGCTGACACGGACGACAACGTAAGAGGTCATGGGATCGCTGGTGGGAGATGCCGCCCGAGGTGCTGAACGTGTTTGGAATGCGCGCAGGGCGTGAGCGTAACACACAACGGCGCCAAAAGTTCGTATTTTCTCCCCATCGTCCCGCGCTGAAAGAAAAGCCGAATCGACCTCAGCCCTCCGGTGCGGACCGGCAGGGTCGTGCCGCGTGCTTGGACACGACGCACTCAACCGCCGCCCAGACGAGGTCACCGACCTGCACAAGCGCCGGGATCACGCTTTCCACCGTCTTCTCGATCACGCGGAAGCTGTACTCGTTGTCCTGCCGCAGCATCGACGAGCCCATGAAGGTGAAGATGGCCATGATGTTGTGCAGCACCATCTCCTGGGGAAAGTGAAGGGCAGACGACGTAAGCTGATACACTGTCTAGCTTTCAAAACCACGCACCAGCATTCTGTCCGGGAATCACGCCGACTCCTTGCAAGCCACCGAGCGGTACGCTATTCGACGAGCCACGATCAAAACACCTTTACCCCAAACACCACACAAGCTCTGAACAAAGAAATATCCATCATTATGAGCTCGTTCATTTCTTTTACACTGCCTCGAAAACGAGCCCCAATTCGCCATGCAGCGTTCAATCGAACTCCCAGTACGACACCAACTCAAAATGGCGTCACCCACCGGCAGCATGGTGGCGGCCATGCCGAGCACGATGAGCGCCAGCTGGTGCGTCTGCGGGCTGTCGGAGGAGCGGACACACTGCACCAGCGTATCGACGCTGAAGCGTGTCTGCAGCTGCTCGTCCGGCGGCTCGGCGGCGTCGCGCAGCCGCTCGCACGTCTGCTGCAGGCACGTCAGCGCCAGCTGCTTCAGGTACTCGGCGGCCGGCTGGTCGGCCAGGCGCAGCAGGCGGCGCAGCAGCGCAAACAGCGGCCCCAGCAGACGGCCGGGCGCGTCCAGCCGGCGGCGCGCCTGCAGCAGCTCCAGCGCCACGGCGCGCCGCCGCCACGGCCGCGACTCCACCGACTCGGCGTCCGGCGCGGCCGGCGGTGTCGTGGGTGCCGCCGCCGCCGCCGCCGGCCCGGTCCTGCCGAGGGAAAGGAGGGAGATAGATTAAACACCGCCGGAGGCGTCGGCGGCGACCGGGCCGGGGTCGCAAGGAGCGCGGGTCCGGAGGGCAGGCGGCGGTCCACCGATACGGCTGCCGTTGCGGGCGCGTGATCACGTGAGGGCGGTCGCTCCCGCTTCAACCAGTCTGCACACGGCCCGTCCAAGCTGACGCATCCAGCGAATAACGAACGCCACGGACAGGAAACCAGCTTCCGGACATCCAGCCATCCCAGCCCCACCACCTGGTGGCTTGACTCAAAGCCCCCTGTACGGCGCCGGTGTGGACGTGGCGCTTACTTGCGTCGGCTGGGCCGCGCCTGGCGGACCGTCTTCTGTTCGGGCACGGCGCTCTCGTCCTCGCCCAGCTGCTGCACCAGCAGCTCAGCGCTCAGCGGCAGACGCCGGACCACCTGCGGCGGACGGCAGGGTCAGCGCCGCACACGCGGCGGCGCCTGGCGCGGAGGCGCGCCGCGCCGGCCGAGACCGCGGCGCGATCCAGTAGAGGTCGTGCTGGTGGAGCGGGGCGCCAGAGGCTCCGCCGACAGTACCCAGTGAATTAGCCGACAAAACGCAAGGCCGTGACCCCATCAATGGCTGATGTTTAGCACGGCTCATAGGCTGGGCTGGCGCCATAACATTCAGAGAGAACCAGCGTCCGCTCCAACGTCCACGTCACACGCGACAGCCGGATGCCCGCCGCACTGGTGGCGGGGCCGCGGCGAACCCTTCTCGGAGATTCACGCAGCCACAAGCACGCCGGATACCTTGTGCACGCGCGAGGAGACGGCAGACAGCTTGGTGTCTGTGCAGAGGTCCACCAGCAGGGCGAGCAGGCGCGGCTGGACCTCCGTGTCCAGAGCCGAGAACAGCTGGCGCGTCACCTGCCGCAGCAGCACGAGTGACGGTACGGCGCTGCAGGTTTGAACATGGCACATGTATGGGGAGCTGAGCGTTAAGGGCAACGAGCACCTCACGACGATGATGATACAGATGCCGATGCTGCTGCTGTTCATGATGATAGGGTTTGAGGGCGCACAGAAATGCGTACCAGGCAGCGCATGAAGGATAGCTAGGATGCACATCCAGCATGCCCTGTGACAATCTGAGAGCCTTCCCCACCGCTTGGACCTCGGTGGCACCACCTTCAGGCCGACCTTTCTGGGCAACGGACTACGCCGCGGTCTGACATCACCACTCGACTCCGCGGCATCGCATGACTTGACCCTCACTTCCATTCCATAACCGTGACACCTGGCACCCCGCGATCGTGGCTCCGACAAAACCCTGACTGCGTGACTTCAGCTGGCCCACGCGGGCTGGGCGATGCTTTACTGTTCATGGCTTTGACTCGACTGACGCCGCCCTCCATGTCAGGGTAAGAGGCAGGCGACACTACCTAGCCTCAGATGCTGAGCACGTCATAAAGCCCTGATCACAATGGCGTACCCTGGCCCAGCCGCGCACCTCTCTCCTCTTCGGCTGGCGCCCGCTGGCCAGCAAATACAAATCACCGGGCCCTGCCGACGTACATGTACGAGCACCACACCGCCAAGGCATGAACAGACTCGACTACCCTGACTCAGCAGCCCCATCTACTCCCCCGCGAGCGGGAGACGGCGCGCGTCGTCCGGCGCCGCCGACTGACCTGTCTGAGAAGCAGGACCTGCGGCGAGACGGGCCCGTCCGGCAGCGCCAGCACGGCCGCCTCGGCCGCCAGCGCGTCCCCGAACACGCTCCACACGGCCGGCTCGGTCAGGCAGCCGGCCGTGTCGGCGGTGAACAGCCGCAGCAGCCGGGCCACCAGCGCCGAGCGGGCCGCGCTGAGCGGTGCCGCCGCCGCCGCGCACTCGGACAGCAGCGCCGACAGCAGCGGCGCACAGCGGCGCAGTGTCGCCTGCGGGCGCGGCGCCGCACGTCAGGCACCAAGCCCGGGTCAGGGTCGAGAGGTCGGGGGTTCGGGGCACGGCGCTGTCGGCCGTTTCCGCACCCTCAGCTTTAAGCAGACCGTAAACCCTTAACTAACTACTAACTTAAATGAGTTCAAGGACAAAACAATGCCTTTCATCAGATAACTTACCTAAATTGGCCAACTGGCCAGGACGTGCAGGTGCTGATTGCATCATAAGTCGCACATGTTTTACAACATCGTATGTGTATCGCTGGCGTTGCGTCTCATTTGCATGCGTTGGGTGTTCTGTGTTTATCCATGTGATACGTACTGACGAGGCGTTAGAATAGCCACCGGCTGGATTTCGCCAAGGTTCGCAATAATACTACTACTGATAATAACAAGAATGATAATACAAATAACAATAACCACAGTAATCATCGTCATCATAACCCAATGACAAAAGCAATCACAATCGTTGCACAATTCGCAAAACGCCGCTGTATCAAATCGCAGACGAATGACGAGCACCACAAATGACATTCAAATGACAGCGAATGCCAAATAAAGATCAAATGACACATGCGAATGACCACGAATGTTCAATAAAGATCAAATGACGCAGGTGCACAACGCTTCCTGAGATCACACACAACTGACAACGTCGACGTAAAACACCAACGACCGGCCAGGCAGAAGCGAATTTAAATACGGAATATCAGTAGACGCCACGTAGGTGGAGCACCACATGTGCCCGGACCACCACACAACCCGTCAATACGCTGATTCGCCCAGCGTGGCCACCTGTTCAGAGCCCGAGCTGACACAGAGCGGGCGCCGCGCCGCTCGTCCGGGACTGACCTGATCCGCCAGGGGAGGAAGCAGGGCGGCCAGCGACGAGCGCACCGGGTCCGGTACAACCTCCGACACCACAACCTCCACCAGGTGCGGCAGCCAGTCACGGTCTCCGTCGGCCAGGCAGCGCTCCACGGCTCTGTCGGAGAGCGTGCCGTCATGGTGAGGAAACGACCATTATATATATATATATATATATATATATATATATATATATATATATATATATATATATGTATATGCGACTATTACGACACATTCGTCTAGTGGGGGTAGTCCCCACTTCTCCGCGAAGATGACGTAAAAGTTGTCCAAATCCAGGGAGACGTACATTTTTGGCGTATTTTGCAGGTAGGCTTACAATTTCTTTCCGTGCTCAGTCCCTCCCTTCCCTTATTTTGCGAAATCGTGCCTCTGCGAAACAGCACAAGGCTCCAGCACACGACGCCCCGGTTCTCCTTGTTATAACAGCACGCAAACTAAGTGACCCGACTTCAAACCACCCATTCTCCGGATGACATTGTGACGTTTACGCGTGACGTCACGTTGCTGCTCTTCCGCGAGGATTTCAGCCGTCGCGCAGCAGCACGGCCAGCCGCCTCACCATGGCCGACGTCACCCGACGCTCACGGGTCTGTCTTGCACTGCGCGGCGTGAACGTCAGACTACAGTGGGGCACCTCGCGTATCCTGCCACGCCCGCCCCCCCCCCCCCCCCCCCGAGCGTCGCCGCTCGGGGACTCACTCGGCGTCGGCGATGATCTCCTGGCGGTAGGCGACCAGCCGGCCGGCCAGCGGCAGCAGTGGCACCGGCTTGGCCTTGGTCGCCCTTCGCCGCCGACACCTTCTCCACACACTCCATCGCCGCCCGGCGGACCTGGGCCAGCGGCGGACGGTCGTGAGGGGGACACCGTCGGCAGAAATACAGTTTCTCAGAGGAGTCACGCGACACCATGACACAGCTGGCAACAGCCCGCAGAAGTGCGAGGAGAGATCAATGCTCCAGGAAGCGTGTCAAAGACCACGTCCGCAAGGGGCGATCGTTCACAACAACAGCACCGCGAACACCTCCAAAGTTCACACAAACCCCAGTCACGAACGGAGTGCGCGACTGAGCGTCGTCCACAGCAGCGCGACCCACCTGCGCCAGGGGCGACCGCACAGCCACCAGCAGGGTGGGCAGGAGTGCGGCGTCGGGCGCCAGCAGCGCCGGCAGGCGGGCGGCCGGCGCCGCCGCCAGCAGCGCGCCGGCCATCACCAGGGCGGCCACCTGCGCGGCCAGCTCGGCCGGCGCCTGCGGTGGCAGCCCGGCCTCGGCCGACCAGAACTGCGCCAGGAACGCCAGCTGACCGCCCAGCGCCGGCAGACGCGCCTGTCGAGGCGGCACGGGCCGGGTGACGAGAGCACACCGCTAGAGGGCGCTGGTGCCGTGTGTGGCGGCAGCCGGCTGCGCGTGACCGCGGGGGGGGGGGGGGAAGCGAGAGGAGGACAGACAGTTGTGCTGGGGGTTGCATCGGATCTTAACGGTTATCGCGAACGTTACGCCCGGTGATCCACAGGACAGGGCGACAAAACGAGACGATGGGGTGACACAAGGCCAAGTCAGGCCTTCAAGTCACCTTCTGACCAGGACAGATGCACAAGAGCCATGACCTTGATGGTGCTATCCGGCAAACCAGGCCTCACCCGCTCCCCGCACCATCCCCGTCTCCCCAACAGCAGCGGCATTGCTCCCTGCTGGTCTGTGCGCGCCGACCAGCCGCAGCCACAGACCGGCCCAGCCTGGGCCGCCGGTCTCACCTTGAAGAGGGCTGCCACGACGGCCTGGTGCAGGGGGCGGCAGCGCGAGCGGGGCTGGCTGAGCCCGACGGCGGCCGAGCGGTACAAGGCGACCAGAGCTGCCAGCCGCTCCGAGTCGGCCGCCGCCGCCGACCACCACTGGATGTCGGAGACGTCTGGGCGGCACAGGCACGGCGACCGTTACTTGGGAGCACGCGGAGACGGGGACGGCACCGATCGGCGCCTCCTGTCATCACGCGAGCGCCTGGCACGACATACAGCGCGACACAAACCCGGCCGCCGCCGATCCGGTGGCACACGCTGAACCAACGAAGCATCACGACTGGACTCAGCGCGTCTCACGCGCGGCCGCGGCAGTGATCGGCACGGGCGGTCGCCCCGGTAACATGACCACCCCGCTGGAGCGGCGGACGCCACCGGCACCGCAGCGTTCGGGACTGTGATGCCAACAGCGACATCTCGTCTCCACGCGCCGAGACGACGGCTCGCGGCCGTCTCTGCCGGACTGTTGTTCGGGTGAGCCGCGAACAGCACGATGCAGCCATAACCACGAGACGAGCACCCTCCGCGGCACCTCCGCACCGCGTTAATCCGACGCAGCGACGCCATGAGATCACAGGCCGTGCAAACTCCGGGGACCGCGCGCCGCACCTGTCTCGGCTGCCGCGTCGACGACAGCCACCAGCACGCAGAGCAGCGCGGCGGCCGGTGACGCGTGCTCCGCGTCCCGCACCAGGTCCAGCGGCGTCAGCTCGGCGGAGAGGGCGCCCGACACCTTCAGCTGCCGGAGACCGCGGCGTGGTCAGGCCCACACGCGAGGCGGTAACCGATCGCGAAGCCCTCTTTCAGCGAATTCGTCCGAAGCACTTCAGTGCCAATGCCTAACTGTGAAGCTATTTCCAAAGCGTTTCGTGTGCAGGACGATCACGATTCACAGCCCACTCAAATGACAAAGCGAGCGGCAACAACAGCCCCGGTGCGAGCCGCCTTCCAGCTGCTGCCGCCACTCCCCTGCCCACACCTTGCCGTCCTCCAGCAGGTGTCGCAACGGCGCCAGCGTCTCCGGCGCGCCGTCGGCGTCACGGTGGAGCGCGGCGGCGGCCAGCGCGGCGGCGGCGACGCGCGCCGGCCGCCGCACCTCGCCGCGCGCCAGCCGACCGGCGAGGGCGGCGAGCGTGGCGCGCCGCGCCGCCGCCGGCAGCTCGCCCAGCTGCGCCGCCAGCAGGTCCAGCGCGGCGGTCAGGTATGCGGGGCGCCCGCAGTCCGGCGAGGCGTCCAGGAACGCGGCCAGCGCTGCCAACCGGGCGACGTCAGGGACCAGCCAGAACGCCACAGACGGAGAGGCGCGCGGTGGTGTGTGTGGCGTCTGGCTGGCACACGCGGCGCTCTGCTCAATACTGTTTGCATGTCAGTGATTATTGTTTAAATATATGTCCTTGTTATGCTTAAGTGCTCAGTATTGCTCCTCTGTGGTCGTGCCCACCGGTTTCCCTCGCGGTAACGCCTTGAATTAAACGCTTCATAGAAACGGGCGAGACGTTCAACACACTCCCATCCCGACAACTGTATGATTTCGAAATACATGAAGGTGGACAGGTTGATGTCTGAATTAACCGGAAAAAGCCCTAGTCGTGCTCACGCAGGGCACCACACTCACAAGCTTCACCAGGCCCCACAAGGAACCACACTTCACTCTCGTCCCGCTTTTGGTACGCCAAACGGACATACAGTGGCGCCACCCCGCCCCACCCCCTCCTTCTGCTGAAGACAGGTCATCCCCACATAAACCTTAAAGGGGCAGGCGGTTGCATTTCTCCCCTCGGAGGGATACCCAGCACCTTCCTTTCTCCGTCGTACAGCCACTCTCCCTGTGTGAACTCCCCGGCCACAGTTCACCCCGTGCTCCCCAGCCCCCCTTCCCCCCCCCCTCTCACCGGGGCAGACGGGCTGCTCCAGGACACGGCGCAGCTCCTCGGCGGTGGTGTCGCTCCAGTCGGCCGGCAGCAGGGCCGTCAGCAGGGCGGCGTTGGGCGGCCGGTCCAGCCCGCCGCCCACGGCCGTCTCCAGGCGCGCCAGAGCGCGCGCGCACAGCCAGCGCACCTGATCGCCGTGCCCGGCGTCCAGGCACGTGGTCAGCCGGCCGGACAGCTGCCGGACGCAGCAGCCAACGGGTCAACTGAAGAGAACAGCTCAACACGGAACGGAACAGCTCAACACAGAACAGCTCAACACAAAACAGAACAGCTCAACAACTCCACACAGAATGGAACAGCTCCACACAGAGCAGAACAACTCAACACAGAGCAGAACAGCTCAATACAAAGCAGAACAGCTCAACACAGAACAGAACAGCACACATGATGAAGACAAAAGGTCCGGTTCGTTCTCCTCTCATCTTTTGTTACTCCTGTCGACCGACACAAAAACATCGGTGGACAGGCCTGGAATGTCAAGCCCATTCACATTCTCAACACCATTCAACTGCTCTTTCCTCTACACCAATGTCGGTGCAGAAACTTCCTGGCGGAGCGCAGCGCAGAGGCGGCGCCCACGTACCTCCTCCCACGACACCAGCTCGAGACTCTTCTCCACGGGCACCTTGAGCGCCAGCTTGACGATGCGGTCCGACTCGTCTGCGAGGGCCGAGAGCAGGGCCGAGCGTACCAGTTCGCTGTCCGCCACCTGGCGACGGGGTCACACAGAGGTCAGGCCGGCGGCTGGGCCGGCCGCAAACACCCTCACTTCACGAGCACGCACTTCTGCTACATCTGCCGCAACTTCTCGGCGCTCCGGAAGATGACTCGTGACCGCATTCGCGATATGATTCAGTGCGGTGTTTGGATAATACACCCAGCGGTTTGGAATGCCGGCACGTCCGGGAGACCAGAGAAACGGGGTTCGATCCCTCTCGCCCCCCCCCCCTCCCAGTGCCCGTCTGCCAAGGTGATAGGCAGGCGGCACCATATAGCCTCAGCAGCTGAGTGCGTCCTCCAGTCCCAATGACGACGATCTAGATTGTTCGAGCGCTCCAACCGAGGCGATCTATCCCTGTGTAACTATCGCCAAGTGTGAGATTCAAGCCAATCCAATCAAGGCGCCGCCCGCGGCTGACGCGAAGAACTCAGTCCCCATCCGCCATCGGCGGCGGACTGCCCGGCCTCACCTGACCCCGGCACAGTAACGTCATCAGGCCGCCCAACCTCGCCTGACCCCGGCGCAGCGACGCCACCAGACCGCTCTCGCCTGACCCCGCAGGACGCCACAGACGCCGACTCATGACGCCACCCATGACCCCGGCGCAGTGACGCCACCAGACCGCCTGACCTCACCTGACCCCGGCGCAGTGACTCCACCAGACCGCCTGACCTCACCTGACCCCGGCGCAGTGACGCCACCAGACGGCCTGACCTCACCTGACCCCGGCGCAGTGACGCCACCAGACCGCCTGACCTCACCCGACCGGCGCAGTGACGTCACCAGACCGCCTGACCTCACCTGACTCCGGCGCAGTGACGCCACCAGACCGCCTGACCTCACCTGACCCCGGCGCAGTGACGTCACCAGACGGCCTGACCTCACCTGACCCCGGCCCAGTGACGCCACCAGACGGCCTGACCTCACCTGACTCCGACGCAGTGACGTCAGCAGACCGCCTGACCTCACCTGACCCCGGCGCAGTGACGTCAGCAGACCGCCTGACCTCACCTGACCTCGGCGCAGTGACGCCACCAGACCGCCTGACCTCACCTGACCGCGGCGCAGTGACGTCAGCAGCTGCTTGACGGCCTCGTGCCGGGTGCTCTCCTCCGGGTGGTTCAGATCCACAAACACGCCGCAGCCCACTGCGGAGCCGAGCGAGCGTCACGGCGGGCGACAGCGGCGAGTCCAGTGGAGCGAGCACGTGCGGCGCAATACCACCCTTCTCATTCTCCGGCAGCGAGCTCCGCAGAGACGTGGCATTGACTCCGGTCTGCCGTGTCAGTGGCTCGAAGACAGACCCGGATCTGGCTGCGCCACACGGTGCACCACGCAGGGCAAACCAACGTACTCCAGCCTCGGCGACGCGTTTGGGACACGGGACACACCTTCGGGACTTCGGGGACGCGGCAATCGCAATCTATAGTCGGCACGGTCTATCCGACTCACGCTCACGCCATAATGCTGCCTCATTCCGCCGCACCACCCACAAAACCCCACAGGCCGCTCCTTAGTTCATCACTGGCGCCGACTGCGAGCGCCGAGCAGGCTTCCCACCCCTACCCCCACGAGCCATGTGTCGCGGGACGTGACTGAGCCTGTACCCCTCCCTCTGCCCCTACAGGCCGCGGGGCGTGACTGAGCCTGTACCCCTCTCCCCTTTCCCTACCGGACGCGGGGCGTGACTGAGCCCGTACCCCTCCTTCTGCCCCTACCGGCCACGGGGCGAGACTGAGCCTGTACCCCTCCCTCTGCCCCTACCGGCCACGGGGCGTGACTGAGCCTGCTACCCCTCCTCCTTCCCCACTACCCGCGGGGCGTGACTGGGCCTGCACCCCTCCTCCTTCCCCACTACCCGCGGGGCGTGACTGAGCCCGTACCCCTCCTTCTGCCCCTACCGGCCACGGGGCGAGACTGAGCCTGTACCCCTCCCTCTGCCCCTACCGGCCACGGGGCGTGACTGAGCCTGTACCCCTCCTCCTTCCCCACTACCCGCGGGGCGTGACTGAGCCTTCACCCCTCCCCCTTCCCACTGCCCGCGGGGCGTGACTGACCGGCGCCGCCGACGCGTCCTCGGAGGGCGGCCAGCAGCGGCGCCAGCCGACCGCCGGCCGGGGCGGCGGCGGCGCCCAGCGCGGCGTCGAACGGCGCCGGGTACATGCGCTCCGTGACGGCCAGCAGCGGGCAGAGGGCGGCCAGCAGCGGCTTAGCCTCCGCCTCACCGGCCGTGAACAGCTCGGTCAGTGACCTACAAATGCAGAGGCCACGTCAGAGGGAACGCCGGCGGACAGGTCACAACTGGGAATAGCGACATGGGATCGACCAGAGCTGCTGGGCCCACCGACGTAGGGAATGAGAAAACTAAGTCAGAATAAGCACCAGTGATCCTTGCAAAAACATCGGGTTATGACCCAGAAAAACAGTACAAGTGCGGCTAACTAGCCGAAGGCTGAGCTTTCAGCATGTAGACATAAACTTACATATTAGCATGAAAAGGAAACTAAAAAACGATAAAGATGACACTTCCACCCCAAGTATATGCCATTCCATATGCAATCAGTTGAGGCTACTGACCGAATGATGCGTTCCTGCTCTCGCGGGTCCTCCACTCTGACGTCACTGATCAACGCCGTTGCCATGGTACCCGCGGTGGCGTCTCCCTTGGCCGACTCCAGCACACACGTCCGCAGGAGGCAGCTGAGCAATTGCTGAAAGAGGCGACTGGTATTGCATAGCGGGCGCAAGGAGCCGACATCCCAGAATACCATGCACATGCATCACGTGTCCACTAAGGTGGCCAACCCCAGGCACCTAGCACTGCTCTGTGACAGCACTCCGTTGCACTATGTGATGCGTATGGAGCATTTTTATAAAACAAGGAACTATGTCGAATAACAAGGACTTCACGAGCCCGCGACCACTTGCCGCGCTGCAGCATCTCCGATTCTGGGAGTCTCTGGGCGGCACGTACGATCATCTGCGTCCATGCCGTCGACACAGCAGCCTCGCGCGACACCAGCGAGATCCTCCCCCCCCCCTTACCAAACCAGCCGCACACGCCCTCCCACGCCCCCGACCGACCCAGCCACGCAGCGTGACGCCCGCCCCGGACCGCACCAGGACGGAGCAGCGTTGGCTGAGGTCGGCGAGGGCGGCCGTCAGCGCCGGCAGACTCGGGCTCAGCGGCTCCAGGGCGGCCGCCGGCGCCAGCGCCAGCGTCTGGCTCTGCGCCAGCACAGCCAGCGCCGTCACACGCTCGCCCGCCAGCGGCTCCGACAGATCCTGCGGGAGCAGACGCGCGTCACCGGGCGGAGGGGCGGGAGCGCCGAGGTCCGACCCCACGGCACCCGCCTCCTGTATTGTCAGGCACTCTCCATCATCTCACACACGCTCTACAAGCGCATCACAGAAGAGTGCGGTTCTTTGACAAATACAAGCCTCAAATATCATCTTCGGGCACCTGACCAGCCAAGGCGGGGACTCCCGTCCGCCAGACCGTCTGACCGTCGTCCACCCGTCCCCAGCGGCTCGTCTCACCTTGGCCAACGCCGTGAAGAGCCGGTCGGCGAGCGCGCCCGACAGGGCGGCGCGCCGCGCCAGCTGGCCCACCAGCATGCAGCCGCCGGCGCGCAGCTCGGCCAGCGGCGAGCCCAGGCAGCGCAGCAGGTGAGGCACCAGCAGCGCCACCTGCGGCTCTGAGACGGCCGCGCACCGCTCCAGGCCGGCAGACAGCGCCGTCACGAAGAACGCAACGGGTGCATGCAGCGCCGTCGAGCCGGCGCCGTGCACCTGCCGCACGGAAAAGAAAGGGTAGACGGGGGAGGGGCGAGGGGCGGGAGGGCGCCGTACCGCCGCTAGAGGCGCCGCATGACACTGCCCACGGTGAAGCGACTGGACCTGCGCCTGAAGCAGGGCACTCCCCGAGAGGTCGCAGCGGAACGGGGTTGGCACATGGTCAGGAACCCTGCAGGAGCCGCTCAGGTACAGGAGTCTCAATGAGACACGACTTTCCATGATTTTAGAGAGGTCACATCACTGAACGACGGATGGAGGCCCGGAAGGGCCACGTGGCTTCAATAACCCTATCGCGCGTCGGCTACCGTGCCAAGGTTGTAGCTGCCATGACGTCACGTAAGCTTCCCACGCGGAAGTCGACGCACCTTCATCATTTTCTTATTCATCAGGCACAGGAACTTCATGAAGCCGAGGTTCTCCGCGCATTGGACCGCTAGCGCCGCCTTCGTCAGTGGCACCCCTGGGTTCTGCAGCGGGTGCAACCAGTGCCACCTGTTGGTCTCCTCCTTAAGCCGCAGTAGTTGCAACGCCCGTACGAAGATGTTGGTATCGTGGTACGGGAAGATGCATCGGAGTAGGGCATTCACGTTGAACTCGTGAATGTGGAACCTGAAAGAGAGGGATATGGCTAGAGGCCCGTACGCTCCGTCACATGTTAATTGTTACCACAGCCAAATTAAAATGGGCTTCCGAGCCCCCCCCCAAAAAAAAAAAACCAGAAGAAGAAAACAGCATTATAGGGTGCAGTCAAATCACTAAGCAAAACATGAATGAACAGGAATGATGAAACATAGTTTGTCACCCCACGCCCAGCACGGTCACACCGTGAAAAACGATACAATACACACCTGTATACAAGCCACTCCAGGGCTTTCTGTGTTGGTTTCAACAGAAAATAGGGACATGCCAGGCAGAGGAACTCTTCCAGCACTTCGTCCAGCTGGTCGTTGACTTCTTTTGTCTGCACAGCACGCTCCATTGTCTTGGCATTCTCCGAGAACAGAGTCTCCTGGTACTTAACAAATGCTGGGTTCAGGTTCAGAAGGTCTTCAAATCCATCCAGACCTGAGGTGGAAACATATTCTATCAAGCGAGGCTCAAACTGGAATGCTAGCTGCTACAACAAAGTAACTCACAGATTTGCACAGCCTCCTATCAGGAACTTCCAAAAAGGGTAGTAATGAGTTTTACCTGTAATGCAAGACAAGAAAAGTCATGCATACAAAACATGCAACAGATGCAACATGCCACATGAAAGGTCAAGCAGATGGGTATGTGATGGGTGGGTGCTCAATTACAATATCCTGTTCGCTGCTATGACAGCCTCACTGCTCTGGCACGGCATGGCCTAAGGTGTCAGCACTGCATAATGCATTACACAATAGGCATCATATGAAGCAATGTATACAACACCTCCCAAATCTGTACTTACAGCCTAGATAAATAAATCAGGCCTGCTTGCCTCTGGAAGCCTGCATTGTTACGATGCATAGCTTGCCGGCAGTAACTGCTACCGAAATGAAACACCACACGCTTCTCTCAGAAGCTCGGCTTTGACAAGCTGGATCAACTGAGACAACATGGAGTAAGACAGCCAGGCATTTTCAGCTCAAAGCAAGCCTACAAAACAAATGCCACCCCATCAACATAACCTGTGGAATGACACTGCCTGTGTGTCTTTCTATAGTCAACCACTTTATGCTTCTTGCAGTTTTGCAGTAGCACACATATGCTTACCTATGGAGAAGACTGTGTCCCTGTCCAATAGCGCCGCCTCTCGTTTGTCGAACAACAGCGAGGGTCGTGATTTCTTGTGCACCACCAGGGCACTCTGGGGCGCCGCCAGCCGCTCGAGCTGGCGGGCCAGCGACGTCGCCATGGTGGCAGACTCTGGGAATGTCGCCAAGTGTAAGATTTCTGTGGGTAGGTATCATACAGCTTGGACATTGCTGCCTATGTTTATGAAACTGTTAAATGCACTGGACAGATGTTCCTGATGCTGGAATTGATGGAACTGAGTGGTTTTCCTTAGCACTATCATAAAAGGGCAGAAAAGGACAAGAGTAAAGAGAACTATTCCATGCATACTTGAATGAGAAAATACAACAAATCTGTAAAGGCAAGTAAAACTATGCAGTATCCAAAATTCATCTCTTAGGTATTTAGGCCATTTTAAAGGGTGCATTCCACCTTGATATGGGGTTTTGAACTGCACTAGCCATCTTGGAGAACTTTTGGTGGTTTACAATTCTGCTCTTCTTAGGACCTACCTTTGTCTTGTTTCTAAGCTACACACCCCTGACAATGGGAAAGTTATAGTGGGGAAAGTACTGCACAGTCACCGTGGCATTCATGACATGAGAATAACATCATTCAAATCCTGAGATTCCATAAGCCATGCAGGCAATCAGGGCCAAGACATACATCATTGTGGGTTCATATTGTTGGTGAGCATGATTTCCAGATATAACAACAGTTTATGATGACATAATCAAACCATGACATGTTGTGGAGCAAATCTACTAACCAGAGAATTATGCTGTCTAGAGCAGTCATTTCCACTTTAAAGGCATACAAATGGCTCTAAGAGAACTTGTTTCACCATACATGATGCTTACTTTGATATCTTCAAATGTGAACATTCCCCTTAAGCTGCACAAGTAGAGCATGACATTTTTGTATGCTCAACATGAGCCTTACATGGCTGCATCAGGACAGACAACAGGATGGAATGCTCCAACAACTGTCACCTACCAAAGATTAGAAATGAATCTGGAAAACTTGAATATCACACCAGCAAACAGTGCAAAAACAGTACTGGTAGTTTGGTGTTTGCACTGACCATGTTGTAGCAAACCAGTGCCAGTACCAGCCCATGTGAATGTTTCTCTGGCAATGGCATGCCATTGTGTACACTAGGGCCCAATTCAAGCAGTTCTGCTGATTGGGACTGGCCTCCCCGCACTGGGCACGCAATAGCTGGTTAGCCCAACAGCAACACTGATTAGTAACAGTGACTGCACAAACCAAAAGTACTGGCTGCCATGCTAGCAAAGCACTGAAAATGACTACCAATGAGCACTGTTCAGCCAAATCCTCACAGATTGCTCCTGTGGAAACTATGCATCAGTCTTCCAAACCTGGCAAACACCATGCCAACTTGGATTATGATTTGAAACTTGGTAACTTGGGTCACAATTCTCCTCAGTGCTTTGAATTTGTCCCAATGTGACGGTTTTGAAGCCCTCTCACGCATGGGGGCAGCACACACCCACCATCCACAGCTATCACACATTTTGAGGAGCAAGCCATGCTCATTTCTGAGCGAGATGGAAACCATCCAAGATGCATTATTGCATAGTTGCCAGAAATCAATCAGCAACATCACATTTCATATGAGGTACAATGAGGTAACAATGACTCAAATGTGCCGAACCAAATGGGTGAGTTTGAATGTCCCTTACAACGGACAGCCAGCGCGCATGCACAAACAAAATATTTTTGGTGTTTAACTTACCCTTGCTGCAGCTTTTTGTCAAAATCTGACGACGAAAATCACCACAAAATATGTCGCCCGTTCTGCGCGACCAGCTGTTCGTATTATATTATACACACTCGAAACACAAAGGCCGTATATTACAAGCAAATTGAGCCACGCACTATCTACATCCTCTAACCATGGGAAACCGGCCGAAGACTCTCGCCCCGCACGTGTTGCAGTCAAAAGCGCCACATATGTGGCGGCTGCGCCAAAATGCATGCTCCTGTACTTGGTGTGCGATGTAGGCAAATTCATACTGGTTATACTTGTAGAGCAGTGGTCGCGCGGTGCAATCGGACCATGAGTACAATACTTAGGGCCAGGGGTGCAGTTTTCCTTTCAGTTGGGGGGGAGGGGGCTGCAGCCTCCCCCGACCTGTGCTCTAGCCGCATGCCTCCCCCAACCTTGAGTAGAGCGGGCCCAATCGGGGGAGAAACCGGTTTTAGCTTCACTAACCCAATTGCTACATTTGGGTTAGGTTGAGTCTTGAGTAATTTCCGGTGTTCAGCCTCCCTACTCCAACTCATTTGGCGAATCTACGTTCCTGCTAATCTACGTCCTCAAAGTGTAAGTGCTCGCCTTTCAGATCTTTAACGCGTATTTTTACGACTGAACGCTGAAACTCGGCTACACTTGGAGTCCAATGAATACTTTTCACGCTCTTTACTCCCGCGGTGCTAAAACACAAATGCAAACTTTCATGCAGATGGCACCGTGGGCCTCCTCATTGACTGCATCATGGCTAAAGACCCTTAAAGTTGTGGTGGCCCAGTCATACTCCAGATTCTACATACACTCACTTCACAAGCGAACTAGCAGGCCTATGCAGCATACAGGGTACTTTCATTCAAAATATGAACGCCGTTTCTTCCTATGAATGGATATCTTCAGCGGGGCTTAATTCGCATGGTTGTGATAGATTCAAGGATGTTTCCTGCCTAAAACATTTGCTGGCATGAGCGCGAGCCTGTGCGCCTCCCCCCCCCCCCACACACTTCCTATGTACGTCCTCTGCGAAGATGACCTAAGAAATGGGTCGAAGGCCTCTTCCAACGAAATTTTCACAGCGGGATGTAAGCTGTGACTCATTTGAATATCCACATCGCCGCTACATGACCGAAAGGCACGACTGAGTCCATCCCTTGCGTGAATAACAACATTCGTAGACCCAAGGGCGCAGAATTTGGCAGACTGCCGAAGAGATTGCGCTCCCCTCCTTCCGCCATCTGGCGGTTCGTGCTCGACCGCCTGCATGCCTACCTCACGATGTTTGCCCCATCACCATCTCGTCAGATTATCGGATTATTGGCTCAAGCACAGCGCAATCGCGTCGAATGTCTCTCACAGAAAAATAGCGATGCACGGCCAACGAAATCGTTAAAGCTCGAATGTATTGGAATAGAACATCGTGAAGGTGCCGCCGGTCATTCCACTCGCACTTCGCATCCAATCGCAAGGTAACATAAAACCCTCAGCAAATAGGAACAATGACGCCGTGTTAAGTTAGCGCGGAATATGGAGAAGCGGTTGGCTGAGCGAAAGTAGCACCAGTCGCGACACCAAATCACGCTACAGCGATAAAATATAAATACGGTGCACCTACAGAAACAGTACCAGCGGCAGACATCAGTCAAGCAGGGGTGACACACCTTCCGCGCAGACATCCGATGCATGCGTGCTCATAGCGTACACCCCAGAGGACACAAGCACACTGGAATCACCATCCGCGACAGCATTCTCCTCGTCTTGCCGGCCACAGGCGGCTCTCAGCAGCTGTTCGGAACGTGGTGCGACCTACGACCAACGCGTCATGGCTCAAATGCCGGGCGGATCACGACTAGTCTACTCGCCGTCTCAGTTTCCCCGCGGACATCAGCTACACGCCGGCCTACCGCGACACGGAATACTGGTACACAGCGCTGGACGCTCAAGCGTCTCAGTTTCCATCAAGCATCAGCGACACGCCGGCCCACTGCGACACGGAATACTGACACACAGCGCTGGAGGCTCACACGCAAACAAACTGCCTCACGATACCGGCGGCGACACAGACACAGACGCGGCCACTGGAAGCAGGGGCGACAAAACCGCATAAAAGACGAGGAAGACGGCAATAATCCAGAAACCATCACCACACTGTCACACGTTCCCAGCGAGCACCGCGCATGCGTGGATCACAGGTCGGTCGGCACCGCGCGCAGCCCCGGAAGGCAGCCGGTCAGTCGCTGTCATGCTGCGCGGAAATTCTGACGAGGGGGTTGGAATAAAAATTCACGACTGTTTAATGACGCAAAAGCCGAACCCGTTACGCTGTAACTAAATTTCCATCCCATTCCTGAAGGCATTCGATGCCTCTAGACAACCGCTAGCCGCTTTCTGCCCGGCGTCTTCTCTGTAAATACAGCGTGCGAACACCGGAGCAAAACCTAGACCGTCGCATCGGACATGCATTCTCATCAGCACGCACATACTACTTTCATAGAACTTAAAGATAACCCATAATTAAACACTTTCTTTGCCTGCCTGCCGCTTAGCTCCAACAAACGCTCACAACTAGAAAGAACTTCGGTCACATTCGAATGTTTTTATCTCTGCTCTTTGGAATATCCTACAGGCACCTCGTGCACGGCCAACCCGCCCATCTCATCTCCATGACGCAGTTGGTCAGCTTGCTCTAGCCGACAATGAATGGGTGGTCGCTAGCCGCGGGGCACCGGCCGTAACTAAAACGATCGACATCGAGACGCACGGCCATCGGGGCGAGCACCTGCATGCCGCGAAGCTTACATGGTCGTGACCATGTGCAAGCCACAAGTCATGACATCCCAGGCTTCCGAAAGGCACTGCAGACATTGTTGGTGTATATAGTATAAATCGACCCTCAGCAAGGTACTTGGATGCAAGTAATCTGGCTTCACAACCCAGCAAGATGTGCCATAAAATAGGGATAAATGCTGCCAATGTGCGTAGCAATTAATCCGAGCCTTGATAACGCAATCACCATTGGTCTCATTCACTGCGCTTCGCCTGCCGATATATAACCTCCTAAACATGCAATGACTAAGCTGACTAATACCACGCGCACCTCGCACGTCTTATCATCGTCTTTTGATACGTGCAATCGACAGAGTTGCCTTAGCACGGGCGGGGGCTTCTCTGGCTCTTTAACCCACCAACATTTCCGCGAGACGCAGATCACCCAGCAGCTGGACGTAGATCGTGGAAATGGGCGCGGATCGCCACGTGTAAATGGACGCAGGCTATCATGTAACCAGACGATGATCACCGCTCGGCCGGACTTTCGGGCCAGGGGCCCACACCCACCGACAACACAAATACGAGCCTCCGCGCGGCAGCGGGGCCTACAGCGGCATGACCCAAGTCCGGGTTGCCAAATCACTGCTGGCTCTTACGTCGCCACCCCACACCACGTGGCCAGCCTCACCAGGTCACTGGAACCGTGTCATGTGGCGAACCCTCGAAAGGGTGCCGATGGTGCCGATGGTTCCGGAGGTGACTCCCCAAGGGGGCGGCACCAGTGGCCAGCCCCAAAGCCGGCGACAACGGAGCCACCCTCGGCGGGAGCCGGTGCCGGTGGCGCCGCCTGCCGGGACCGGCGCCTGCGGCGTCGCCGCCTCCTCGGCCGCGGGCGCCGCGCCGCCCCCTCAGAGGGCGGTGGTGGTGACGCGGCTGACGCCGTGCACCAGCACGGTGGGCGGCAGCTGGTCGGTGAGCGCCGTCAGGTGCCGCAGGTAGCCGACGTCGGCCGCGTCGCCGGACGGTGCCGCCGGCGCCGGCAGGTACAGGTACGTGATGGCCGTACCGGCCGACTCGCACCGGATCCGCTGGTTGATGCTGAGGTACACGGCGCACCGGTCAGGCCAAGGCGGTCGCCCGGCGCGGCTAGTTCGGGCTTCACGGGTGCGTGGTCGCCACATTATACAACATAAACGCCGGAGGATCGCGAGGCAGTCGCTGGGTTTGGTCGAGTCGATCGGCTCGCGAGGCGATTGGTTTGGATGGTTTGGCGCCAGGCCGATTAGCGGGAGCTGGGATGTGTTTTATCCGCCAGTGCTTGGGCACAGCCACTGCAAGTGCCCGGCATAAACTTCACGAAAAATGCTTTCCCCTCAATATTTCGCGCGGAGCAACGCCCCCAAACGACCACATGTGTCAATGTACGTTCGTGAGCCGGTGGCCAAGTGGACAGAGCCCCCCCCCCCCCCCCCCCCCAGATCGCCCTCGCCTGTCCAGCAGCGGCGCTAACCTGGCGACGTAGGCGTCGGACGCGCCGGCCACGCTCGTCACCTCCTCCCGCATCTCGTCCAGCACGCGCACCACGATCTGGAACGGTCGGCAGGCGTCACAGCCAGGCGCCGACCGGACGAGCGGGGACGCCTAGCCGCGGTCCCCCGGCACGGACACTCGACCCGACCCCGTGTGGTCGGATCGTGCAGGGTGTGACCCTGACTTCACTTCCTTGTTAGTAATGACTGTGACAAAGCTTTCTGTATGGCCTGCCACGTCACACGCCACGGCAACGGGCGAAGGCAGCGTGAAAAGGACTACATACTGAAGATCGTTCTTCAGTTACACACCTGATATGGTGTCCGCTCCTCCGCATAACCTGGTCACACAATGATCAGAATCCGTGGTCGCCAGCGTCAGGGCTCAGCCATTGGAGTCACATGTGCGGTTCTCTCCGCTCCTGCACTGACCTGACCTGACCTGACCTGATCTGACCTGTCCGCCCCCGTCCTGACCTGTCCGCGGATGCGCATCTCCTGCATGCTGGTCAGCAGGCTGTCGTGAAGGCGCGTCACCGAGGCGGCCGGCACGCTGGAGCTGACGCACAGGAACACGCGCAGCCGCATCGTGGTGCCGCGGAACGCCTGGGTCTGCGGACGGAGCGGACGGTGACGTCATTGCCTGCCCGCGCCGGCGGTGTCACCGTCGGCAAACGGGTGACGTCACCGTCGACACCCCGACAAAGATGGCGCCACCGTTACCTGAATGGACACGGTCACTTCCTCCTGGCGATACAAGGCCACTACAGGGGCGCGATATCCGTGGGAGGTCAGTGCGTGTCGTCTCTGAACCGGTTGCACACTGTTGCCACCATACGCAGCGAGGCCAGCAATTTTTAACAGAATAGGACAACAACGACAAACCAAAACCGCCCACCACCATACGGCCGAGACGGTGAACGCGTTTCCTTTTCCTCCCTACAGAGCCGCGTGAAGCGCGCGGTCGTTGGTGTGGACCGGCACCAGCGGGTCCCAGTTCGGCGGTGCATCATCGCAGCACAGGACACAGACGCCACGCTGGGGTCACGTCTCACGCGGCGCCGACGACAGCTCAGCCGGCCCGGCGCTCGCTCCACACCGGCGCGGCGCGCTCGCCGGCATCTGCCGGCCCCGCGGCCGGCGCGCGCCTGCTCGCGCCGGCACCAGGCGGCAGCCTCACCATCAGCAGCACGGTGGACACCTGCAGCAGGAACTGCGACGTCACGTCGTCGCTGGTCCAGGTGGAGCTCGTGTCGAAGAAGTTGACGGGCCACGCGTCGATGTGCACCACCTCGCGGTGCTTACTGGAAGGGGGCTCACACGCGTCAGCCGGCTGCCCAGCACCCCGCCGTGGCCAGAGGACGGAGCTGGCGGGCAAGGCGGGCTCCACTTCTCTGCCTGTCAGGGCGACGCATTGACGGGTGTCATGTGTCACACACTTTCGATCCTGCTGTCGTGGTGCGGACAGGCCCTGCTTAGTTGGGGCTCTTATCTTGACAATGCGCTTTTCGAGCGCGTATAAGAAATGCGCTTCTAACGCGCTATCACGGACGCACAGAAGTGAGTCCACGCTGCGAACGCCCCGAAGCTCACCTACGTCATCCCAACCCAGCCACACCCAGCCCGGCGCGCCCCACTCACAGCCGCTTGGCGAGCTCCTTCTTGTCGAAGTTGTGGAAGTAGCGACAGAGGCAGACGTTCTTGTCCATCTTGATGAGGTCGCGCACCATCTGCACGTACTCGGCGGGCGAGACCTGGCCGAGCCGCTCGTCCGGGTCGGCGGCGTCGGTGCGCAGCCGCTCCGGGTGGAAGGCCGAGTCGGGCGGACACTGCAGGTCCGACATCCGCAGTACGTCCAGCTCCCGGCTGCTGGCGGAGGGCAGCGGCGCCGCCGTCAGCGGCCGCGCGCGCCCCGAGACACACACACACACACCGCCGGCAGAGGGAGGGGGAGAGAGAGCGAGCGTCGGTGCCCGGGGGAGGGCCACACCGAGCCGTCTCTCAACGCTCGCGTCGGGCCCGGCGGCAGCTGCCGGAAGAGCGTGGCCGTCCCCACTGGGTCGAGCAGAGGCCCGCAGAACAGGTCCCCCCGTCGGCGGGCGCCACCGACGGCCTGGTCTCCTTTTCCGCGGGTCTGGCGGCCGCTGGTGCCAGAAAAGAACGGGCCGATATCGCGCATGACAGGTTTCCTCGCCCCCGCCGCCCCCGCCCCCCCCCTCCCCCCCCCCCCCACCGCCAGACTGTACTCAGCGACCTCGGCAGCGGCGAGAGCGCCAGCAGTGCCTCGGTGAGTATAGATCGGCACATGAACATCAATACAGCCGAGGGGCAAAGCGTGATCGCAGCACGCGCTACACAAATGGTAACCCATGCACAGCTAAAAACAACACATAATGCACACATTCGCACACACGCGCACGATGAGACCCGACGGCAAAAGTAGGTGTGGCATTCTCGGCGCCCCACAGTCTCACTTGACGCAGCTGATGGGTTACCTGCTAAAACCACTTCTGGACACCACTGAGCAGAGCTTTGGAAATGAACTATGTGCCACCAATACCTGTGCTGTAGCTGGCATAAATCATAGCCAACAAGCCAAGCTGCACTGTCTACTTATACAGCCAGCTACGCACAATGCCACTACGCAGCGTTGTGAGTCTGCGGAAGGGGTGTGTGACGCAGATCACAAGGACACGAAGACACGAACGCACATGCAATAATGCGCGCAATCCAGTCAGAAGTTGGAAACACTTAGGGTTAAGCATACGCGTGTTGTATCATGTGAAAATACGAGCCCACGATCTTACTCCGTTTTTGGACAATGCAGTTATCCGCAACGCATTTTTGCAGCCAAAGTTTTTGAAGCCAGAAGGACATAAAACATTTATTGGTGTGTCTCCTTTCTCAACGCCACAAAATATTGTTAATCCTTACAAAAAACACAGCATTGTCACAAAACAACCCTCCAAAGAAGAGCACGGTTTTGTTATATGTCCTCCACAAACTGTACACACACGGCACGTACGGCGGAGCGCGCCTCGTGTTCACCCTGCGAGCTGCCTCCAAGCGACAGGTGACTGAGACCGACAGCCAGAGCCCGTGACAGCGTGCGCGAGAGGGGACAGACCGCGACCAGCCCCGCACGGCGTAACGCCCAGCCTCGTGTCCGCCGGGCCGGGCCGGGCCGCTGGCGCCGGCGACGCGGCCGCCAAACTGAAACCCAATGCCGGCGGACCGCGCACAGTCGGCGAACAGAGCGGTGCGTGCCGCGGCGCCAGGAGCGGTGCCGAGCCGTCGGCGCGAGCCGGCCGAGCCCCACACCGACAGCGAGAGGGAGAGGAGGGAGACGGCGCGTCCGCCCAGCGACAGACACGTGCAGGCGCGGGCGGTGTAACCGGGACAGACAGCGGCCGGCGGCAGACAGAGACGGAAACGGGCAAACCTGGTGTACCGGGGGCGCAGGGCGCGGCCGTTGGCCCTGAACGTGTCCAGGTAGCTCCTGGAACGCAGCCGGCCGGCGGCGGTTAGTGGCACGCGGTCCGGCGATGGCGGCGCGCGCGCACCGCACGGCGACGGCACACACACACGCACACAGCCAGCATGGAGGAGATGCGCCCCACCCACGCAGGGTGTGAAGCCGGGTACGTGCTGGCAGCGGACAGCGGAGCCTGCGAGCGCACTCAGTCGACAGCGAAGCGCAGACGGGGGCACAGTAAGAACGCACGTGTGGGGGCGACACAGGACAAAGGTGCAGCCTGTGCCGATGACAGCACACGCCGCGTTGAAGAACCGCTGTGGCATCAGTCCGTAATCCAGGTACCTTGATATATGCATGGACCATGCCATGAACATCTTGCTTCTTACGTCCACCGGTAAAGCGAATCAAGTACTTAGCTTGAACAGCATTCATGCCGCTTGAGGGTACAGAATGAGCGAAGAGCGGGTTACAAAAGCCTTACAATATCGTTAGCTATGGAGCGGAGACTGGCAGTCAGCTAGATCTGTCGTTAAGACGGCGCATCACCCTACCCCGAAGCTGACAAGCAGGCACGGCCGGTTAGCCGCCGTGCCGGGCCCCAGTGGGGAAGGCCGCAGTCGGCATCACGCGCCGCGTGGCGGAGGGCGCAGCGGGCGGCGCGGTCACGCAGCAGCCCGGCCGGCCGGCGAGTCTCACTTGCGGAGGAAGTCGACGTGGCTGTGGTCGTCCCGGAAGCCCAGGATGACCGTGTTGGGCTTCATGCCGCCCATGCCCGAGATGCGCACCAGGTGCTGCATGCCCTCCCGGATGGTCGGCGCCAGGGTCAGCTCGGTGAACGCCTTCACCTGGGGTTCGGGTCAGGTCAGGTCGGGTCAGGTCGGGTCGGGTCACGGAGCGGTTGGCCGCAGCGGTAGAGCGACTGAACGCCTGCTGCTGCCCGGCCGCCCTCGCGTAGAAGCCGCGGCCGGGGCCGGGACAGTTTAGCACAGTGGTCAAGATGACCTCAGGTCACGGCCGGTCTCATGACACGCACGACACGGTCAGCTCACGACACGATCATCGCGGCAAAGCGCACTCGTTCCCTCCAAGCGCCGCCACGCGCCGGCCGCACCTTGAGGTGGTCGACGAGCTTCATCCAGAGGAGCGTCTCGCCGGCGCAGGGGTCGCCGGGTCGGTCGTCCAGCGTGCCGACCTTGACGTGCGCCACCAGGAACAGGCCCGACTTCTTCATGTCGTTGACGAACTGGATGAGCGGACAGGCGGAGCGCGGATTGGCCACCAGCAGCAGCATCTGCGGCCGCCAGAACTTGACGTGTGCCTTGCGCGGGTCCAGCAGCAGCAAGTACTTGCGGACCTGCGGACGAGCAAGCGGACGGCGTCAGCGCCGTGCGGACGCCGTGTGGACGTCGAGCGGATCGCGAGGCGGACTTCCGGAGATATGCCGCGACCGTGGCGGTGGTGACGTGGAACCCTGCGCTTGAAAGCGACGCCGCGCGTCAGACCCAATACAGACCCGCAGTACAGATGACGTGCTGCTGGAGCCCTCCTCAGGCAGATCGATAACTGACATCACGCGTCAAGTATTTCATTGCTTTATAGTTCTTATTTGGGCTGACGGGCGCGTCGACATCCGCGGTCATTTTGCGCCCATCATTGTTTTGTCGCAGCCGCGTTGTGACTGAAACAATTTACATCGCCCGAAGCTCCAGCTGTTTCCGCGGTATCACGCAAGCGTCCACTTCTCCAAAACAGATCGCGCGTTTGGGCTGGGCTTAGTGGAACACGTGCGCCGGCACCACGGCAGGTTAGCTGGCCGCATGTCGGCCCACGTGGGCCGGTCAGCTGGCCGCCCGTCGGCCCACGACCGGTCAGCTGGCCACCCGTCGGTCCACGGTCGGTCAGCTGGCCGCCTGCCGGCGCCACGGCCGGTCAGCTGTCCGCCTGTCGGCCCACGTGGCCAGGTCGAGCTCAGCTCACCTGGTGGAATATCAGGGCCTGCGAGAGCGAGCCCCAGTTGTTCTCGGTGGCCGGCGAGAAGTTGTGGATGAGGATGACCAGGAGTACGCAGACGGCGACCGAGACGAGCATGCACCACCAGCTGACCAGCAGCGACATGGCCAGGGTGCCGATCATGCCGCCCAAGCACGTGTGCCACGTGAAGTAGGCGAACTCCGGCCTGCCGAACACACCGGCGTCGCCGAGGTCAGTAAACACGGGCGCGAGCAGACACCGACACGAGCAGACATGGTAGCGAGAACACAGTGACACTCTGACGCAAGTCCAAACTGCAGGCTTTGCAGGAACGGTTTGTGCGCTAGATGCTCGCATTAGCTGAACACGTTTGAAACTGCACATAGTGCAGGCACCGTGTCATGCGCCACCAACTCACATGGCCTATCTTGTGCAATGCCAGTATCACCTGGAATCAACAGCTCTTGATGACCATACCGGCATAAAATGTGTGAGAAAAAAAAACAACAAAAAAGACGACAGAAGTGGGACGACATCCACTGGCGTTCCTGTCCCACCCCCGCCACTGTCCGACCCCGTCCGCGCGCACCTGAAGTTCGGCGCCGAAGCCCACTCGAGCCCGAGCGTGGCCAGGTGCACGGCAAAGTAGGACATGAGGAAGAAGATGGAGGTGAAGCGCGCGATCTGGTTGAGCGAGCCGACCAGCAGCACCAGCTGCACGCCGATGAAGC
Organism: Pollicipes pollicipes; assembly: GCF_011947565.3. Classification (NCBI taxonomy): domain Eukaryota; kingdom Metazoa; phylum Arthropoda; class Thecostraca; order Pollicipedomorpha; family Pollicipedidae; genus Pollicipes; species Pollicipes pollicipes. The sequence continues at coordinate 31,108,118 of NW_023596461.1, read as the reverse complement.
AGAGCGCCAGCGAGCCCAGCGGGTTCCCGTGCCAGGTGGTCTTGGCCACCAGCCGCTGCAGGTTACCTGCCGGCACGGCCAGATCCGGAGCGGCTCACAAACCGACCGGCGGGGCGCCGGACCGCCGCCCGGAGAGGCCCTCAGGCCGCACCGCTGCCGGCGGGGCGACGCGGCCCGGAGAGGCCCGGGGAGGCCTTCAGGCCACACCGCTGCCGGCGGGGCGACGGACCCCGGCCCGGAGCGGCCCGCAGGCCACACCGTTGCCGGCGGGGCGACAGCGGCCCGGAGAAGCCCGGAGGTCACACCGCTGCCGGCGGGGCGACACGGCCCGGAGAGGCCCGCAGGCCACACCGCTGCCGGCGGGGCGACGCGGCCCGGAGAAGCCCTGAGGCCACACCGCTGCCGGCGGGGCGCCGCACAGCACAGTCAAACACGAACATAATCATGGGGTCCAGGCACAGTATGAGGAAAAGCATGTTGTATGATTGGTACGATATTTCTTTAAAAAAAGCTAGGAAGCAAACTGTGATGTTTCATTTCACCAAGAAGCCGCAAAAATCAAGGTGCAAATGATTTTAAAGCAAGCAATGGGTCCCATCCATTAGGGGAGAGGCGAGCAAACCCGCGACCACTCCACTTCTACGAGCGCATCTAAAAAGACCGGTGGGCCTTTCACATGGCGCAAACCTATAGATTTACGGCACCAGGGGCCAGCGGCGACTATTCCCATCCTGCGGCAATAGCAATCCGAGACTGCGCCAGCCACGGCGCGAGCGTGGGCGGCGGACGCACGCACCGAACAGCTTGTCCTTGACCAGCGCGTCCAGCACCCGGCTGGCACCCATCAAGTTGCTCAGGCTGGCCGAAACCGTCGCCAAGACGATGCCTGGAACGGAGGCATGCCCGGCGTCAAACGATGCCAGCGATGCCGCGGACGCACACACGCTGCCCCTGGACGGCAACAAACGCTCCTCTGTTGAACGGAGTGTGTCTGAAGAGGCTCTCGATTATGGTGATCCGGTGGGAAAAGGCCCACTGATGCAAAAACAGCACCCGTCCTTTACATTGTTATGTGTCATTAAAATTCATTTTGCGTGGCAAAATGGATTGTAACGACACATTACGAAATAATCAGGTCTTAGCAACACTAACCACCATGTGGGACGTCAGCCCACCCCGCCCACCACCCCCCGACGGCCCATACGCTCACGGTCACATGCTCACCACACGCACACAGCACCTCTAATACGTCCCTGCACCTTCGCTCGACCACCAACGCAAGCGCCCTCACCGAAGAAGACGAAGCCGGACCAGTAGTTGATGTCCATCATGTAGATGTAGTTGTTGACCAGCAGGAAGTGGGAGGAGGTGGCGGCGGTGAGGAAGAAGAGCAGCAGGTACGTGCAGAACGAGACGGCCTGTGCTGGCAGCGTCCCGCCCGGAATGCTTCGGCCCGGGTTGGCCAGCTCCCCTGCGAACCGACGCAGGTGACGTCACACTGCACGTGACGCCACACACGCCTGGTGCCGCCACGTCACTGGGCAAGCACGTCAGACTGATGGCTGGAGTCTGGCACTGAAAGACCAAGAAGTGCTCGACCATGGCTGGTAGGCGATGAAAACCTGCCGCGATCGGCATGGTTTGGCGATCTACGCTGGCCCTCGTCCGGAAGTTTGACCTGATCCAGCTGGCCCCTGTGGCCTTCCATGACACCATCGATTCTGCGCTGCACCAGAGCTGGCATGTTGGCGCCGGATCAGTACCCTGACTTAGGCCCAGCCTGTCACCAGCCCCCTTCACAGACACCGACGAGGCTTCCCGATCATCTGTGGCCCAGTCCCGCGACATGACCTGACCCGGTGCTCCGCCCTGACCTGACATGTTGGCGCCGGCCATGATGCCGGTGACGCCCGAGAAGAGGACGGCGAACACGGTGAAGAAGTTGGGCACGGCGTGCTGGCTGTCGGTGTAGTCGGCCGCGTACGCCGGCCACAGGTTCGCCTCCAGCGTCGATGTGTTGAAGCCGGTGAAGGTGGCGTTGACGCGAAACGTGCTGTTCTGCACCAGCATGTTGGCTTCTGGCAGCATCACCTGGCGCGCCGGCGAGGAGGGTCAGGCGTCGGGTAGGGACTGCACGAGCCACCGGCGCCGTGCCGCCACTGCCGTCACCGCCTGGTCACAGGGTATTCGCCGTATGTCAAACACACCACAGATGTGCGCGAACCCCTTATACGTATCATATTTACCGGATACGAGCGTATCCTATTGCTGCACGGGTTGACGTCAATTGTTCAAGTGTCGTTTTGCTGAACTTACGCTTAACAAATATGCTGGTTAGTGCGTTGCACGTGGTATTTCACTCAAAGAAGACCACTCATCAGTGCGCTCACAACTCGGCAGTGAAGCCGTCATTACAGCCGCGTTTTACCCCGGCTTCCGCATTCTACACTGCACAATACGCCGCAGCGGGGAATCGAAATCCCCCCCCCCCCCCTTACCCCCCAGGACGTTCAACCTGTCATTATAGCTTTACGAAAAGAAGGCTCTCAGGCCGCACAAACAACGTCGGGCATCAGTCGCTGCGCTGGCTGCACGGACCGCCGTCGCCACCACACCGCTCCCCACCGCTCGCCCGCTGGCGCCCCGACCGCGTTCCAGTGTCCCCACGTCCCCGCGAGCCGCGTTCCCGCATTCCCGCGTCCCCGCGGCACCCGCGCCCACCTCCATGGCCGTACGGCCGAAGCTGACGACGACCGAGCCGAGGCAGACCAGCACCAGTAGGATGATGACCAGCACGGCGCGCGTGTACATGCCCGGCCCCACCACGCACACCAGGAAGTTCAGCAGGTTGATGCAGAAGCCGTACAGGAAGCGCCACCAGCCGCCGTCCGGCATGCCCGCGTTCCACGTGCCTGCGGAGAGCGGGCGGGGTCAGACGGGGTCGTCACGTACCGTGGGGGGGGGGGGGGGGAGGGAGAGGCAGCGCGGGTAGTGGCCCCAGGCGAGTACTGAGATTGAGTCAGCATGGCTGCACAACACACGTGCTGGAAACGCTTTGGAATGGCACGGCGATAAAGCCCACCGGTTTGTGCGAGCCGGAAGGCAGGGCGCCAACAGCGCCGGACAGCTAACCTCATGGTAACCACAGATCAGCGTCCAGAAACAACGCTGGCAGGGCTGAAGCTCCATAAATCCGCGCCAGCCGTATTGACATCCGTAGGCGCCGCCGGCTCCGCTGGTCATAGCACAGCGTGTTTTTTTTTTAGACATCAAGTCCCAACAAGGTGACTTTTTATCGATTTGATGGAGTTCTGAGATCAAACCCCGCACTAAGCAGGGCATGTTGCGTCAGCCCTGACCGCCCCATCCAACCAAATTCAAAGGCAGCACTTCGTGGCGGAAGTTTAACGTGCCGGCACGCTCAGCACAATCGACCACGCCCTCTGACCTCATCTGACGTTGAGCGACCGCTGCCACCGGCCGCCGGCCATCGCAACCAAGGGCAGACGGCGAGCGCCGAAGCGACCCGAACCCACCCATCCCGCCATGGACAGGCTGAGAGGCAGGCGCTCTAACGACTGAGCTCAGAGAGCGGACGCGTTACACGCGTGACCATCCACGACCACCGACCGAGCGACGCGGCTTGGAGGCGTTGGCGGCACCGGCCGGACGCCGGTGACGCCGCCAAGCCGGCCGCAACGGTCGCGTGGTGCGGGTGCCGACTGAGGTCACCGGCCAATGTGACCCATGTCCCGCGAGTGATGTCCCTCGTGAATCCCGACCGCGGTGTTCGCGTCCCACGGTATGCCTGAGAATCAACCGAACACGGCGGGCCAGGCGGTGTCGGTCAAGTCGCTGGCCGATGCTACCGCACGACCCCCGAGGCAAGAAAACAACTGCATCACGGCTGGCCACGTGCGCACGCCGGCGAGGTCGGCCGGGCGTTCGCGTGGAGACTCCAGCAGCGATCCACGCACCCTGCGTCGAGCCGAGGCAACCGACGCCCACAGAGGGGAAACATGGCCTCCGAAGCCAGCGCCACAAACACCCCTCGGCCCAGCCGGCGCCAGCGGCCTCGCCAGCCGGCCGGACCGGATCGACCCCGCTGACACGCACCCGGGCTGGCCGGCTTGCGTCAGTCCGGCGCGGTCCGCCCGGCCTCGTGACTCACGGCCGCCGGCCGACTCCAGCTGGCTCCAGTTTCCCGGGCCGGCGCCGCGCCGGGCGCGTGTCAGCCGCCGCGCAGCGTGGCGCGAGGGTGGCGCCGCGGCTGACCGCAGCTGACGGCGGCGCCGGCCTCTGCCGCCGGCCGCGTCAAGCGCCGCACTGTTGCCACGTCCGGACCGGCAGCCCGCGCTCAAAGCACCGCCGGCGGGCCGCACGGCCAACGCCCGTCCCGCCCGCCACGCATTTCGATACGGAGAAAATGACATCGGCGTGACAGGCGGTGCTGCGCAGCGGCACGCGGCCGCGCCAGCGTGGTCGGACGCTGAAGGTTCTGGTCGACGGCGCGAAGACGATGGGGCGAATTTCGAGAGCAGAGCGCTCCGTTGCACTCGCTCAGACGGGCGTTCGAGTTGTCGGATGTCGATCGGCGCCGTTCTTGTCTGCTCCTCTGGCCCGGACAGCCCGGTTCGTATTCAAGCGCCACAAATGCAGAGGCCACCGTGACAGAGGCCGCACAAGTTCGTCGCTGATGCCACAGGCTAGCGGGCGCGCCAGCCTATCGTCTTAATCAATCCAAGCCCCATAACGGACGCCGGCGCGCTGGCAGCTGACCGCCTCCGACCGTCGGCGGGTGGTGTGTCCCGGAGCCGCCCGGGCCGCGTCACGCTCGAGCGGCCGCCGGGGCCCCGCCCGCCTGCCAGTGGGACGATCAGCCAGCACGGCAGGGGCACGCATCTGGCAAGCTAGGACCGCAGTGTTGCCTCGCCGCTCGGGCCACAGCCCATGGCCCCAAATTATACAGGCGGCGTCTTGCACGTGGAATCATGACGTTACATAGCTTAATGTTAAATAGGCAGGCAGGTCAGCCTCTTCGGAAACTGCGACCCAACAAACCACGGAAACTCCTGTCGGCGAAACGAGGCCGAGACATTTGTCCACTAGAACAGCATTTTATCGTTGGTTTAATATGCAGTCGTTGAACACGTGGTGTTACAGTGGTCCTTTTTGCTCCACTACCTAGTAAGTATGTTGAATAACCCGGACCGCCTTTTGTTTCCTCTGCAAACACGGCCCAACTTCACGTACATTTACGGCAATGGGCGATCCCGATATTTTCTATTCCTTCATGGAGCCTACTGTTGCTGTATGTTATTACTTCGAATCCTGACGTGTCCCCCCCCCCCCCGCCCCCGCAAAATGTACATCGGTCTTCAATAGCAGCGGCCGTAGCAGTATTCAGTGCCGGTAAGGGGGGCAGCATCACCAGCTGCCAACAGCGGCAGACCCGTCACCGGGCGAGCCGTCACCTCACGTCCCTGCGCGTGACCCCGGGGGACGGCTGCTGACCGCTCGTCAAACAAGCGGACGGCTCGAGCAGCAGCCGTCCGGCGGCAGGGCGGCGGGGACCGGTCCGCCCGCCGCCCGCCATGAAGCGAAGACGAGCCGCCGTCCGCGACACCACCCAGCCGAGCTCTGGCGCGCAGCGCGCGGGCGTGGGGCGCGCTACACTGTCTGTGCACGCCGGACGGTCCGCTGCGCCGCCCGTTTGACGGATACGCGGCCGATCTGGTGACGGGCGGCGGAGCGACCTTGGCGCGAGGCAGCCAAACACGGCCGGCCCCATTCTCACACGGATGCACGCCGCCGCGCCGGCGCCGCACTCCGGCAGCGGGGCAGCGCAGCAGCGCAGGACCCCAGCCGGGTGTCGTCACGGTCGCTGCCGTGTCGCGTTACACACGCGGCATTAGCTCAACTGCGGAGAAAACATGGCCATCGTGGCCTGACACAACCGCTGCCCCACACTGTTTTCGTGTTACGCAATCAGGCATGTCCCAGGAAAATCTCATTTCTTGAGGAGAAAGCCCGCTTGCGCAGATGCGTAGGTGGAGGAGGGGGAATGGGGCAGCTACCCCAATCCCATCCCAACTTTCCGGCCGGGCGATGACCTCACCCAAAACGCAAGCCTCATAGGCATATATTACCAAGGGGATTAATGCCGCCGCGCCCTGCTTTCAAGAATGGGTGTGTTTTGCCATGCGCGTCGCTAGTGCGTGAGAAATAGACGTGCCTTACACCAAACATATCAAACTTAAGATATCTAGCGTCACAAATGACACAGCTCTTCCACATTTTTTTTGTTCTTTTACAAGAACGAGCATCTCAGTAAAAATCCAGATGCTGACAATATTTTTGTACCATATGGGTATAACTCATGAACATGGACCCGAGCATACCCTAACGCTTCTCTGCCAAAACATGTGCGTTTACGCGCACGCGGCAATCGCCCTGTCATCCGGGCTTGGAGGCTGTGGCAGGTGTCGGCTAGGCTTAGGCTCAAAGTGAGGCATCCCCTGGTGTATTCCAGCCAGGTCGCTGGCCAGCCGGCTACCCGGTAATCGATCGTCTGACACCTGCGGCTGGCCCACTGGGGACGACTCGGGACGCCGGACAGCTCTGGAAATGTATGCGCATGGATTCGGGCCGTGGATTTGAGATCCGTAAGTCCACGTTAGCCATTCACCCACGTTTGCAGATCCGAGCAAGGATCAAAATTGATCACACAATTGCACGTTATTACGTGTTACTAAAATAGCATACGAAAACTTTAATCGTATTAACAAATGGCCAGATCTTACGGGGAGTATGTCCTTAGATTGGTGGAGAAATAGTAAAACAGCATAAAGCACCTAAATGTTGTTCTCAGGGAGCATTGTGATTGTTAAGCCCTGTGATAATGTCACTACCAGATCTGATCATTTCACGGGATAGCCAGATGGTTTCTAAGCAGCCCTGACTTCTGCACCGTCTGGCCAGACCTTGGACACACCCACAGGTAACACTATTCGGAGACCCCGCACTAATCACAAGCTTTCACCTGGCCACAGGATCGGCTGGCCGGGTAGCCGCCGGGACTCGGCGTGCTAGCCGCCCACCAAAGCCGGCTACACCATTGGACAAATGTTTTTAATTGAAGTCATTAAGTCGTTAGCTGCTCTAAGATGACGATCTGCAGCCCTACTTTTGTATGACGTGGCTGGATGTTGAGTTTGCTTATTTACAACTCGTTGGTTCATGGTTCAATGCACAAGTGAGATGTGGTTTTCTTTGAGATGCCCTCAAACAAGCGATAACTCTTCATGGGATATATGATATGATATATGATATTTCGTGATAACTTCACGAAACAACAGCCGCGGACTACAAAGGAGATCGAGATGTTCATTGCAGGCAGGGTGTTGCAGGGGCGCAACCGGGCGGGGGGGGGGGGGGCGGACGTCCTCTAAGGTTCACATTTTTGTCACCCCAGGCGGCACCTGCCAGAAAAAAAGCGGCGGAGTCTTTCTCACCGAGCACTATACCCCACCACGATCCCCTACCCCCTCCACTTCAGAGCATTTTGGCTGCACCTCTATGGTGGCGTTAATTTTCAGCTGAATTTATGGCCTGCACTCGGAATTGTTGGTCACAATGTTTTAGCGCGCTTGATTCAGATCCTAACTCGCAGTTTTCAATAGTCCCTTCCCACTCACATACACACGCCACGGAACTTGAAATCCCAACGGCCCGATCATCTGGAGCGCGCGTACCAGCACTTTCTTGGCGGCTCACTCCGCATATATCTGTACTTACTCACAAAGCAATACCGCCCCTTTCCCAACTAAAAAGGTCGTTCCCAAGTCCGTGCTTTCGCAAGTGCTGAAGACGGCCGGAGTATGGATGGCATTGCTCGTTTATGAATTTAGGAGGCTTAGGCCTCACAGAGCAGATTTCTTATGTTATCCCCCCCCACGACGGCCAGCAAATCCCATTTCCAAAAAGCATGCTAGTAACTCTGTCGAACTGCGCACAAGTGAAAACTCCCCACTCTGGCGCTTTGTCATCGGTCATAACGGTATACATAGGTATAAACAGATTAAACCACCGCCATGATATATAAACACGTACAAGCAGATTAAACTACCGCCATGATATATAAGTAGGTACAAGCAGATCAAACCACCGCCATGATATATAGATAGGTACAAGCAGATTAAACCACCGCCGTAACAACCACTCTCGCGTGCTGACCTCTGAAGTTGACCCCGCTAACGACAGAGTTTCCCAGAACCATTACAGCGTGCAGGGAAACTGCCGACCACAAGGACGCTACCAAAATGGAACAGGGCAGGCTGCTGCCTTTACCACTGCCACGCTTTGCTCAAAAACTTTCTTTCGGCAACCCAATCCTTTAAAGCAATGGAGGACTGAAGACAAACACAAACGACAAATCCGTGCAACTCCTTTAAAGGGGGTGTTCCATATTCAAATGAATTGAAGCTTCAGTTGTGAAGAAAGAAACTCATAACTATTGGCACGTTTTTAAGTGGAAACGACTGCTCCACACAACATACAATTTCTCTGTTCAGTACGTATGCTCCTCAATATGTCACTCTTTGATTCCGTCGCGTACCCTGAACAACATTGACTGAGAGCCGATTGAGGGTCGTTATGTCTGGAAATCGTGCTCACGAAAGCCAGATATGAACGATTTGACCATTACATTCTTCTTGGCCTTGATCGCCGCATGGCCAATAAAATGACAGGGTTTGAATGTCATTATGACGTCATGATGCCTGGGTGACCTTAAAATAGTTGTCCTGCAAGTCTGCACATATTCACGGGCGTATAGCTCAGAAACTAGTGGGGTTTAGATTTTAAGAAGGGCAGGGATGCGAACTACGCTGAATGATCCTCATGACGGTTATTTCAGTTTAAAATCCCATACAAATATAGAGCACCCCCTTTAAGGCTTGATGGTCATAAGTCAGCGTCATGTTCGATAGACAGCGCCATTGGTTAACTGTTCTGACGTCACACGCGCCAGCGACGACCCGATAACGGGAACCACGGGCTGTAAACTGACGGGAAATTGGGCGATAACGTACAGACATCCAATGCCATCAGACTTAGCCACGGCACCAAGCAATCACAAAGGAAAGGACGTGGCAAATGAGACAAGGATGACTGAGATTAGACGATTGATACGCACGTAAGCAATCCATAACAAACAGGACGTTATTGAGACACGGACAAGAACGACAGCGACGAACGCTAACGTGAACAAACAAATAGGAACGAAAATTACGGAGTCGTTTCAAGAATTTAGGTCGAAAAAACATCCAGTGAAGAATATGGGAAAGGATGACAAAAGCAAGGTTTGGAACAAGCGATAAGTAAAAAAAATCGAGCTCGCAGTGTGATGGATTGAGGGCTTGACAACTGTAAGAAATGAAAAGTGTGAAGATTGGAACGAGCGTGAAGAGCGGGGGTAATGAAAGGTGAGAAGGTGAGGACTGAGGGAGTGAGGCTGTAAGGAATGATTGGTAGGCGTGAAGAACGGAAAAAAACAAGCGGGGACCATCATTTAAGAGGAGCGTAAGAGAAGCGGTTAGAGAACGTGAAATACACCAACCTAAAAACAAAACAAAACACAAAACAAAAATGGGGAGAATAGAGATGAGGAAATCGCGTGACCGCAGCAGATAACGGGAAACTCACCCCCGATTCCGAGGTTGTTCACCATTCCTTCCACACATCCCGAAATGTAGAGAGCGCTGGAGAATATGTTGGCGAACAGGAACAGAACTCCGACGCTTCCGCCGAACTCTGGGCCCAGCGTTCGGCTGATCATATCTGAACACGTGTCAAGTCAAGGAGCATTGGCAGGGGGCAACGAACCAGCAACGCATACGTCAATGCCGCCAGAGCCAACACGAGCCGCCCACCCAAGATAAAGGAATTGGGCCGGATGCGAACGACACTGACAACGTTCTACGACGAGCGCTTCATCGACAGACACAGCTATGTAGCACATCGAAAAAGAAATGGACAGGAAATGCGCCACGGTTAACAAAGGCACCCTCACGGGTGTTTTTGCCGTCACCACGACACCTGAACACGAGCCATGCGACACAGGTGACATTTCAACCACGAATAGAGGTTTCAACCGACCTTTTCCCGTTCGTGATATGCGGGAGCCCCATATGGAAGAGGTCGCCACAGTGTGTGAGTGTGTGTGCCATCCTACCGATCTCACCGTCCTGCTCAGATCCATACTCGGATGCTCATGTCATGCCAACGCGACCCATGGCTGGTCCAGTCACCGGCGCACACACAAACCACCACGGCGACACCAGCAGTCAACGTGAGGCGGCCATACCATGAGGCGGCAGGCCATCACCACCGCACAGCGTTCGACACCACCAGTCCACGTGAGGCGGCCATACCATGAGGCGGCGGGCCATCACCACCGCACAGCGTTCGACACCACCAGTCCACGTGAGGCGGCCATACCATGAGGCGGCGGGCCATCACCACCGCACAGCGTTCGACATCACCACAAGAAAACGATAATCACACCTTCTACCATTACTCATCGGTGACCGTCCGTAGCCACTTATCTTTCTGCGTCATCCTGTCGTGAACTTATACAGACCCGTGCATGAGCAGGTCAAAGCTAGCAAGTGAACAGTAGCAAGTGCACAGTAGCCAGTAACGAAAGCATGCCATTGTTGACTCCCCCCCCCCCCCCCCCCTCTGTGACAGTCCCGGCCGTCTGGCCCACAGTCGTCCACTGTTCGCCGCCGCCCCGTCCACTCCCATACAGGATACAGTAGGAGCCGCCGCCGGAGATGGCGCCGTTGGTGCAGAGCGCGCACAGCGACAAGATGGTCACCAGCAGGATGGCATAAGCCAGCACCAGCTGCACGATGGCCAGCACCAGGCCCGACTGACCCACGATGTAGCCTGCGGGCGTCGCAGACGTCGGTGACGGGGTCACGGGGACGGGCGTGGCCACAGCGACACGAAGGCGGGACGACAGCCGCTCCGCCGGTGTCAATCAGTGGGAAAGAACGTGACTCTGAGGCGAGAGCATGACAAACACTTGGACTTCTGTGAAAATCTGTGCAAATCACGTTCCTGTGTAAAACCAGGTCCATCTGCGCACATGCAGATGAGTCTGTGCAGAATGCACAGGCTGTACCTTTCACTTGACCAGAGCAATATGTGACGACCGACTTCTTCTGCCTGCTGGTTCAAACCCCTGCCCGCTACTTCCCCAGCTCCGCCGTCCGCCGGCACCCACCAACGCGCAGGAAGAGGAGGGATGAGAACTGCGACAGCACCACCGGCACGAGTACGCCGAGCACAGTGCCCAGCTTGCGCGAGCCGGCAGGCCCGGCGGCTGGCTCCAGCAGTGGCGAGTGGTCAGTTTTGGTGGCGCCTCGCTTCTCGGGCGGCGGCGGCGGCGGTGCCGGCTCCTCCAAGCGCCGTGACGCCCTCCTCCATGGAATTGATGGACGACTGCCCGGTCGAGATCACGTCCGGGTCGGTGCCGGTCACGCCCGCCATGGCCGCGGTGGCCACTCGGGGTCGGGTCACCCGGGGTCAGAAGGTCACAGTCGGCAGTAAAGCTGTGGAGGCTGACAGAGGTGATGAGTCACCAGTTCATATTTGTTTAGCAGAGGAGTTGAACTCTTTCTTAATGATTCTCAGAACTTTTTTTATGCTATGCAAGCAGCCTGCCTGTGACACATATTGTTCTCATTCACTTTGTAGTGGTGGTTGTAGTTTGGAGTCTCATTCACTTTGCTGCTTATTCTTTTCCTATTTGATCTGTTTGATGGGACTTCCCAAGCAATACTTAGAGTGCCGACTATTCAGGTCTGCATGAAGCATATTGTATTTGTTTTATTTAGGGCAAAATCAATGTATTTCCATCTTACACCCCATGGCTTTTATGTCATAGTAAAGTATACCCAGCCCTGTCAAACAAGAGAGAGCCTGCCACTGCTACTCCATACAGCTTGACATCCTCTGAATATAGCTGTATAACATGTCTGACCATGTCTGGCATGTTAGTGATGTAAACCATGAAACATAAGGACCTGAGAACAGATCACTGAGCAATTCCACTTTCAACAATTTCTTGACAGATGTGACCATTGGTAGTAAATTTATGTTGCAATCCCACCAGGAATAATTCCATTTACTTAATTATTCCTTCCCTCATGCTATACAAGCCCATCTTTTTTAACAGTCCTTGGTAAGGAACCGAATCAAACCACTTTTGCAAGGTCACTGGTGTAGTGATTAGGCTGATTAGGCAATACTGCTGTCCACACCAGATCTATTTGAAACAGTGAAACAGGTTGCCAGTGGAAATAAAGGGACCAGGATAACATACCAATTGGCAACATTTGGGGTTTCAGTTTCTGCAACAAAGCCCAACTTAAAAAGCACATAGATAAAATAATGTCATAAACAGGTCCTGGTAAATATAATGCCTACCTTTCTTTTAGATTACAGTAGTTGAATAGCACTGATACCTTATTTTCTAGGCCCTTACCAGAGTCATATTTTGCATACATATCAGTTTGTACTACTTCTCTACCTTAACAGCACCATCACTAGATGGTTCACAACAGCCAAAGCTATAAATAGCATGGGGTAAGGCAAGACTAGCACCAAATAACACCACCAGCTATTGAACCAGAGCAGGCAAATCTTTCCAAGACTGTCATGTTTTGTGATCTGGGCAGAAAGCACTTAAATGATTGCGAGCATGCATGAAATAAACAGTATTAGCTGCTGGGAATATACTTGGACCAGGTATACCAGGTAACCAGGCAAAGCAATCTGAAGAAAAATTCATCCAATGCACTGTACAATTACATGATGTTGGTTGACATAACCTGGAACATGTGTGCTCTAATTAAGCATAAATAAATCATACTCTATCTTCCCATTATTTTGGCTTGCAAAAATGTTATGACACATTGAAATTATACCCTTTGCCTTCCTGAAATTACACCATTTTGTACCTAAAATTACCCTAACAACAGCATATGTCCTCAAAGAAATTGTCTTCCCAGTGCTGAAATTAGTCAGTCAGGCAGACCTCGGGGCACTGGGATCAATGGTGTTCATGCACTGAAATTGTTGTTGGGATGTCGCTGCTACGAACACATGTTTGGCAGAACGCCTATTTTTGCAGCCTGGTCGGTACTACCCACTTTGCATTTCAACCTCGCGAGACAGACAGTGGTCTTCCACTTTCCCCGCGTGCATTCCTATGGCATCTTACGGCACACCACGTATCTCAGGACTAGTGTCAACGTTGAGCACCTGCACCAACCATTATTTTCGTCCTGGCATAGCCGCCCTCCCCACCTACCTCCTCGCACCTGCTTCCTGGCAGGCTCCCAGTTTGTTTGGATGAACGGATTAGCGCAAGACTGCGGATGCTGTAGTTAGATTGGTTATGCGAGGTTTCGTAGATTCAATAGTAAAACAAGCGATAAGAAATATCTCCACCATAGAACAAAAAGATTCAGACTGCACACGTTATTGCAAAAGGAGCCAGAGAAGATAAGGTTGATTTTTCAAGATTCTAAATTAGCTTCCATCTGCCACCTATGTGAGACCGGTGAAACTAAACTGTTAAAAGTTGAAACACAAAGCTACAGCACTACTCTAAACCAATATCTACCGGTACTGATATAACTTTACTTGAGGATAAACACGACTGAGATGCTTCTATGCAAGGGGAGAAAACTAATGACGTCATTTATAGATATGTGGCACTATTAAATGTTTTGATTGGTTTTTAAATCAAAACTATGGAAATAAATTGGACAAAATCATATCAATAACATTTTGTGCATTTTTTTAGATCAACTGAAATAAATCTTACGTATTACACAATTATATTTATCTTATGCGGTGACCGGTCACGTCTACAACAATCTGGTGCCGCCCGTCACCACCGCAATTGTCTCAAACTCGCAACTGGCTGCTGTGTTCCTCTGTGTCGCCCAATTTCTTGTGCAGTATGGGAGGACGGTGAAAAAAAAGGGAGGGGGTAGCCTGAGATTAGTGGGAGTGAACTGGGAAGGTCGGACGACAATGAAGGATACTTTTGCAAACATCTTCCGAAGCCTATGTTCGAGCCAGTTGGTATAGATAGGCGCATCGCCTGCCCCACTGAGCTCCCATGCGCTCACAATCTCGGTGGGGGTCTTTGTTACCCATCGGCCCACCCTACCGTCGGTCGGAGTAATTTCTAGCCAGGATCATCCAAGCATCAGGATCTCAGTATTGAGAAGCTTGTGAACTGTGTGGAACAAAAGTGTATGCAAGATACTGGAGATGGCGCATTCACAACAGAACATTAATTGTAGCCTGGATGACATTGATCTCAATGCTTTAAAGGTAGGTACATCACATGTTATGTAAGAATGTGGCATGTTTTTGTGTGACATTTGGATAAACACCAGGCTTTATTTTCAGAGCATTTCATGTGAGATGCCCTGATTTTTCCTCCTGCTTTGACTACAGTGGCCACATTTGTGATTTGCTGTAGTTGGTTGTGACTGATTCGTGACACAATTCATCAAAGAGTTCAAGTTATAATTCAGTAGTCAGAAGTGGAATCATGTTGTGTGAATGCTGCTATTTCAAATGATTCCAAAAGTATTCCTTAGTTGCCACAAAATTTAGGCCATTAGTCACTGCATTCATATTTGTAAGCTTTTAAAATTGTGATTAAATGGACATTTTACTATGTTTAAAGGTAGTGGGAAATGCAGATTGACATGCTCCAACATGTGTGGGTTTACTACTCAATCACCCTTCACAGCTGTTTTCAAATATTTTAGGTCCATTTCTTCTTAGGGGTAGTCAAGCTGTTATTCTCCCCTGAACCAGCTTTCAAAAACTTGATTGATGTAAGCCTTGTGTGTTCTTATCTCTTACTGTGAATAGAATCATACTGCTGAAAGGTTCATGGAAGTGTACTCATGGCATCATATTCTGGCAACACAAAACAAATGACAATTAATGGTGCTGTGAACATGTGAATCACTGGCCCTGTTTTTAGGTGTGATAGCAGATATTTCCAGTTCAGTGTATGTGGTGAATGGAAGGACATGTGAAAACATCCCTTTGCAGGTAGAACCTTCATGCTGGCCCTGTCAGAGCTGTTTCTTTCTTTATTCCAACATGATTTGGGTATTGATGAATTCACCTGTCCAGTGAGACTATCATATTTGCTTTTAGGAAAAAGTCTATCCTCAAATTTGTTATATTTCCTGCTCATTATTTTAGGTTTACCTAGAAAAAAAACTTTTAGATATTGAGACCTCCTGCTTAGTTTCCAAGATAATAAGGTGTCATTTCAATTGCAACCTGAGTATCATCTGTGGTGGGCCCACCCAATCATTGTTTGTGTTTTAACATAGTGTTAAAAACTGGCTATTATGATATTCCAGTGCACAAAAGCTGCTTTTAAAACATCATATTATTGCTTGTACTCCTACTCCTACCTTAATCTAACCTAGAAACCTGACCTAACATCACCTAAACTGACCTGACCTCACCCATTATGAGCTAAGTGTCCTAAACTAGCTTAGCCTAACCTATGCTGACCTCACCTAACCCTTTTGAGGTGTGGTGTGTACCATAATACCTAATATACCCATGCAGTCATAGGTTTTGCCAGAGCTTATTTTGTAATTTGCATTGAACTTTTACTTTCTCACCTCATGACTTGTCTACAACTCAATAACAGTCAGCAGCATACCTAGAGGCACATGCCAAAAATGGGATTGAATAATTCCTGAAATTAAGATATCAACATAATTAGGCTATTGGCAGGGTATCATTGGCAATGTGCTTGTTTGTCAGGCCACTTCTTGTGAAGCAAAACACAAGTCATTGCTGTGATTAATACAGGATCTATTATTGGGATGAAATTAACTGGTTTGGATATGGCTGATTGATATCTTATAAATGTATATTGATTTGGCTTGTACTCTTTTCCATGTATACCCATATACCCATCCATGATTTAATTATGTTAACATAACTTTGTACAACCTGGTCAATCATTTACAAATATCTTCATGTGTGGAATAAGAGTTCCTGTGTGGAATTCCTGGGCATTTCATGCAGCTCACAAAATTCTGCAATTGCTACTCAGGGTAGCATACACAAGTGCATTTAACAAGTGTAGGCATACTTTTGTCTCACTTTCTCTTGTAATTTCATATTGGTGTAGGTTGATTACTTGCTGATGACATTGCACAAATCACAAGGCACACATTATAACATTTTATGAAAGTATGTGTTGGTAAGAACATGAATGTGCTGAATGTGCACATAATTAGCCCAGCAATAGGAAGTGACATGCTGATGTGTTTTTAGATGTTGGTAATATTGCAAATGTGATGCTAAAACCTTGCTAAATCACTTACATAGATTGTGCTAAGATGGTTGTATGGTCTTGTAATTCCATTTTGATGGCACCTTTTGCTGGATGAGCATGATGTGTAACATCAGGGCTGAGGCTCTGCAGTGATGCTGAACCATTTTGAACCTTGCAAAGTTGGCTGAGATGCTTTGTCCAGCAGCTGTGCCTATTTCCATTGTCATGCTAATAAGCAGGACCTATTTTGTTGGAATGCACTGATTTGGTCCAGCAGCCTTTATGAAATATGATCAGAATCTTTTGAAGCATTATCTGAATTTACTTAAAGTCTCTGGCTGGTTCAAACTGAGCATCTGCTTTCTCTATTTGTACTGTGAATGATCTATTTATTGGCCTTGCAATCTTTGTGTGTGATGGCTGGTGATCATGCCACTGCAATACCCAGCTATGTTATCCCATGGGATGTGACAAGAGATTTGTTTGCCTCATTAGTTTTCCATCTGAAGTTGCTGCTATAATGGTATGAGTCTTCACTGTATAATGCTTGTTTTGGCAACAGTACTAATTGCATTTTGAAGGTTACAGTTGTTTATTGTGGGATAATATCCCTGCATATAATCTTCAGCATGCCATTTTCATTCATATAGCAATGTAAATCATCAGGCAACTCTTATGTGATATGCAAACACCATGTTAATAGTTCTCTTTCGATGAGCTTTTGTTTTGGCCATGCGTCATGATCAGCACGATTCCGTAACACTAGAGCTTCTGACAGCCGCACTGTGCCCCGGGTGGAGCGGGGACCATGGCAGCGGTGATGCGCGGCGCCGCGGTGACGACATCGCCGCGCCGGTCGCTGGGCGGCGGCGCGGGTGCCAACTGTGGACGGCGGCCGGCGGCGGCCGGCGCGCTCCCGGCAGCGCGTGCGGCCCGGCCGGCGCCCGGTGAATCAGGGGACGGTTGGGCCGACGCGCACCGGCGGCCCGTGTCGGCGGGAAGGCCGCCCCGCCGCTATTTTCGGCTGGATCGCCCCGTGCGCCCCTCATTGTCGCGAAGAGTGCTGGGGGCGGGGCCGGTGCTGGCTCGGCAGGGAGCAGAGACGCCATCAGTCCCGCCACCCCCTCCTCCCGCAACCTCGGGCTGGGCGCCGGTTCAGATGAAGCTTGTCGTGTGCCAGCCCCGAACAACGACAACGTGAACCAAGGCGACCGCTGCGGGTGTGGGAAAGGTGGAGGACACGAATATTCCCGCACTTAAGCGGAGCACCTCGCGGACGACACGACGTGAACTCGCCAAATGGTGTCGGTTGCTGTGGCCCGGGTCGGAGGCGTGGAGTGGACGCCGCCGGTCCACGCGATGAGCGGCACGCGTCTGATCGAGGGTGGCGCCGGTGTCGCGGTCGTTCCGGCACGCTCGAGATCGCGCAGCGCCACATGACTCAGCGCCCGCGGCGCGATCGCGCCGTATTTGGCGGAATCTCCTGAACGACCTGCTGCTCATGGCGGGCTTTATGAAGCCGGCGTAGGTCGGACTCTGGTCCCGATGCTGTCCACTGGGAGCATCGGCACGGCGAGCTGCAGATGCCGTACATATTGGCGGCATGTGCAGCTTCTTAATTCTTGCGCAAGTAGCTGTCATGCAGGTGCTTTGTTGTAAAGGCGTAATCTATTTTTGGCACGCATCAATGCAAAGCAAAAGATCATAGCAATGCCTTGGCGCTCATTATTATCCGTGATTCTAGTTGAAGACAAGTTGCCATAGGTAACACATCTGGGGTTCCTGAATTTGTCAATATTCGTATTTTTGTAGTGCTTTTTGTCGCATGTTTCCAAAGAGCATGGACAAATACTGGGAATAGCTTCGCCTCTTCGAACCTAGGAGGCAAATGGAGTTCTTCAACCCATGTGTTTTCTGCGTGCTAATGTGGCAGATTCTGTTCTTCAAGACCAGCCCAGCTCGTGAAGTCTGTTCTGTTCTGTTTCGTTTTCTACTGATACTGTTTTTACTCAAGATTTGCTTTCTCTCAGCCTTTGGTATAGTCCCCACATGTGTTAAATGAGGACGCCACCAGCAGCATGAACGCCGAACTTTTGGATGGCTGGCCCGGCGACCTGACAGAAGACGATGCGTAAACTAGCACATTCGTGTGGATAATTCACCCGCTCTGCTGTAAATGAAGGTCTGGCCTCCAAGCCTACGCTGTGAAAAATGGAGCGTTGTGTTATTTGGAAGCGCGACATAATCATAACTTGTTTTACGAGGATCATGTGACACCACTTTTTCCATTACCATTACATGTCCATATTTCTCGCTGATGCGTGATACATGATCCTGCGTCACGTGACCATGTTTCCCCTTCACACGCGAAACATGATCCCGTGTTGTAGGTCCATATTTTGTCTTGTTATCACGGAAGGAAAACCGGACACCCACGACCAGCAAATGTGTTTTAGCGCTACGCATTCCAAACTAATCGCCGAGCGGATACACGCTAACTGCACTGTGACCGTTCCCGCGCCTCTGGCCCACGCCGCCACCCCCCCCCCCCCCCCCTCCCCCGCACCACTTGACACCACCGGCGGTGACCGGAGCCGTCTGTTGCAGGACCCGGCCGGCATATTCGACCTGATCGAGGTGATCGGCAATGGCACCTACGGCCAGGTGTACAAGGTGAGCTGCACGCGCCGCGGCGCGTCCGCCCGCCGCCACAAAGTCCGGGTCACACGACACCGTGGCGCGCTGTAGAGGGGAGAGGAAGGTCGGAGGCGGTCGAGCCTTCTGACTCGGGGAGGGAAGTCAGCAGAAGGGCCCGCCTCCGCGGCCGTATTCTCCGGATCAGGCGGGGATCGGTTTGGACGCTGTGCATGCAGAAGTGGTCCTGGACGATCGTTTGTGTCACGTGATCTGAGTAGGCCGGTGGCCGATGGCCGCGTCTTTAATGCGCTGTTACACACAGAATTGGCCGTGGTCCCCAGCGTCCATCGGGAGCTAAAGGTGGGGTCCGGTGGCCAGGGATTGAGCCGCGCAGCTGGGAAACCAGAGGTGCGAGGGTCGGTTCCCCGTTGCGCCGCGCTTACCGCCAGCGCGAGAGGCAGGCGACGTATGCGACAAGTGAGCCGCGGAACCACAATGACAACAGCTGTTTGAAATTTGTCATACAACGACTAAATTTCGCCTGCCTCTCACCGTGATGGCTTGTTCGTTGGCTGTCTGTCATCCTGGCAGGAAAGGCGGGTACCGCGGGAGGTCGGAGATCACCTGAGCCTGAATAAATAGGACGAATACTTTGGGCCCCGACTAAATGCTCATCGGAGCGTCTTTCTGGCCGCGTCCTGAATGTGCCGTTGGACCAGCGCGGCCCAGCTCAGCAGGGGATCATATGCAGGATATTGTGACGGCCGCCCCGGTCGGCTCTTATTCTAGCGTGCAACTTTTGGCACGGCTGAACGCAGCCACTCCCGGCGGGCGTCAGGTGCGCTTTTTATGTCCAGTGGCCAGCCGACCGCTAAATCCATGACAGTGTTTGTTCCGGCTCAAACCCACAACGCTCAGGCACTTGCGGCTCCAGTCGAATGGCTGCGGCTGGTACATTTCAGCCGCGCCGATGGAACGAAGCTAGTGTATTGCGAGTTAACGACAGCTGCCTATCTGCCTCCGTACGTGCACTCAGCATTTCGCGCCCTCTCTGGATTGGGTGAGGTCGACCGCGGGATGATGCTTAAGCTCTTCGGATTGGGTGAGGTCGACCGCGAGATGATTCTGAAGACAGGAAATACCCCGCAGACGGGGGTCGAAGCTGCCCGCCTTGCAGGCGGTGTGCCGTGTCTGGACGCGGCCACGGGCGTGCGGCGCTGGGACGGACTGCGGTGGCTTATGTCATGTGGCCTTCCTGCGACGCGACCAGCCGGCTAATGTCAGCTAATGCAGCGGGATGGGGTGGGCAGCGGGCGGCCGGCGCCGGACCCTCTCGCTGCCGGGGTACAGCGCTCGCCGCTGGCGCCCGGGCCGGCTGCGCTGCACGTCTGGCCGGGCCAGCGGCCGGCGCCGGACCCTCTCGCTGCCGGGGTACGACGCCGGCCGCTGGCGCCCGGGCCGGCCGTGCTGCACGTCTGGCCGGGCCAGCGGTCGGCGCCGGACCCTCTCGCTGCCGGGGTACGGCGCCGGCCGCTGGCGCCCGGGCCGGCTGCGCTGCACGCCTGGCCGGGCGAGCGCCGTGGTAGCGGGCTGCGCTGCCGGCCGTAGGACTGTGAGAGGCACGGCGCGGCGACGTCGCTTCAGGCGCAGAAGGGCGGCTGCAGGGCGCCATCCCTGCATCGCCTGGCGGAGTCCCCACACAAAGGCTGTGGTGCTGGATCGTGTAGACAGGCTCTCGTAGCTGGGTGTGCGGGATGGCATTCACGTGTCGGGGCCCGTTTATGTTGTTCGTTGCAGACCATGTGCACACTTGCGGTTTGGTTGTTGGTGGGACCACGGCCAGCTTTTGGCCAGAAAAAGTTTACATCTTCTTTAACAGCTGGCGGGGAACGCGTCTGAATGGCTGATTTCCACCTCGTTGTTCTCATTCCGGTAACTCAGCTGTTATGTCTTGTCGGACAGATGTGTTTATCGCCTTTCCTTGCCGGGCGACCCAGGCGGGCTATTACTGTGTAGAAGACGATGGGCTAGGGCCAGGTTTGAAACCAGGAATCAGGAATTTGATGGGTCGCGTAAAGCTGTGTTTTATTAGTGTCACTGAACATCGGAACAATACCATGTTCCCTGTTAACGAGGCAAAATGAGTGGAAGCGAACATCCCTCCCATGGTCAGAACCATGCGTGCCATGACTGTGGGGGAAGCGGTATTGTGGAGCCCTTGGCACACTGATCATTTCGTCGACCCTGACCTTTCAGTGACCGTGACCTGTGGCATGTCAAATCGGATCGCGCAGCTCCAGCCTCATGTACAACACTCACCCCCGCTGCCTCGAAACACTTTGTATGTTGCGGCAATTAAACAAAGAAACCGACAAAATGCTAGTCATACCGCATCAAAGATCGTTTAAGATGACAAATATTTGTCAAAATAGGTCACGAAAGGCACACACCACCTCCCAGTGATTGCATAATTTCACGTGCGTGTACTAGCTCCACCTAATGTGATTAACCAACGTAATTGCACTGAGTGGTGGCTTATCTTCAGGCAGAATGATGAGGCACGGCTACTCAGTGCCGGAAGTTCCCTTAGCGTACCCTACGATAATCCTGCGTTATCAGGCGCCTGAATGCGAAATACGACCGGCATGATTCCCACAAAAAGTCACCTCTCGCGAAAGGTGGGGTCTCTAAATTTACACAATGTGCGCGAGTGTTCAACCTCAGCATCGAAATGTCAGCATCTTTCGTCTGGTGGTTGTAAGGCTGTCCCGGGAATGACAGGCTGCACGATGCCCTTCGGCGGAAGACCGGTAAAGCTCCGCTTGCCTGGCGAGGGTCCAGGACAACTTTCAGGCATAGGCGCACGCACTGAACCACGCACAGTGGCCACGTTTCCACTGTTGTAGGTGAGTCCGATCCGATCGTGGAATCGGGGCTCGCTCGAGATCCGCACTTGCTGCTTCTTCGCCCATGTTTGCTCAGTGACGAACTGAGATCGGATCGCTTGCAATGTGAGACCTATCCAGTGGTTTTCACAGAGGCGCCATTTGTGAACGGTTGACAGCATTCCCATGTGTGTCAAGGGACGTTCGATCAGGTGCACTTGACCGAATGAAGTATTAGAACTGGAACCGATTCAAAAACTGATTCGCGCCTATCCTGTCACACAGGCTCGTCTCTTTGACTTGTCTCCTTGACTCGTCTCTTTGGCCCGTCTCTGGCCTGCCTCTTCGATTCGTCTCTTCGGCGCCGTCAGGCTAGACGAGGGATTTGATAAAACGGATGGCACTGTGACGAGCGGGCCATTTCAGTCACTCCTCCCGGGAATCTAAGCGATAAGATTATCATGTAACAACAGGTGATATACCAGTGTATGAACTGAACCCTGGTTGCCACAGCAGTGTCATTTGATATCCCCCGGCATGAAGATTATCTAATTTTGTTATTTACTGGCAGATGTAATGGTTCTGTGATGAACTAGTTACGCGTCCATTCCGTGCGCGTGCAAGGATTTTGAACGTCCTTGGACTCAGATAAGAACACACAGCTGTGTGTCCGGTTCACAAATTCAACTGTAACTCGTCATACTGTCCTCAATTCGCGGAATCTCATGCTGCAACTTTTCGGTCCTTTCAATCCTCCTGCGTTTCCGGCATATATTTTGGTGCAGTGTAGGAGGAGAAAGGGGGGGGGGGGCGTCTCTGGTCTGTCCAAAGTGTACCAATGCTTACTTTTTAAGCTGTCTTGCAATAACGAAGAGGGTGGTGCTGGAAACATTGGGACTCGTCGGCCAGTCAGTCGGTTGTGTGTGGACCCGTCGGCTGGTTTGTCGGTTGTGTGCGGTCTCGTCGGCCGGTGAGTGGGGTTGTGTGCGGTCTCGTCGGCCGGTTGAGTGGTTGTGTGCGGTCCGTCGGCTGGTGAGTCGGTTGGTGCGGTCCCGTCGGCTGGTGAGTCGGTTTGTGTGCGGTCGTCGGCCCGGTGAGTCGGTTGTGTGCGGTCTCGTCGGCCGGTGAGGTGTGTGCGGTCGTCGGCTGGTGAGTCGGTTGTGTGCGGTCCCGTCGGCCGGTGAGTCGGTTGTGTGCGGTCCCGTCGGCCGGTGAGTCGGTTGTGTGCGGTTCCGTCGGCTGGTGAGTCGGTTGTGTGCGGTCTCGTCGGCCGGTGAGTCGGTTGTGTGCGGTTCCGTCGGCTGGTGATCGGTTGTGTGCGGTCCCGTCGGCCCGGTGAGTCGGTTGTGTGCGGTCCCGTCGGCCGGTGAGTCGGCTTGTGCGCCGGCCGGCGTGCAGGTCGCGGTGGGGCGGCCGCCCCGCCTTATACGGCCGGGGTGGTGGCGACGCGCGCCAGGTAGCCGGCTGCGGCCGCGCCGCCGCCCGACCGGCCCGGCCCGCGCCGCCGCCTGCTCGACCGGAAACGACCTCACCGCCGCCCGTTGGTCCGTGAGGACGGCGGGGGAGGGGGTGGAGGACGGTAGGTCTCGGTGATCCGTGACCTCCCGGGCGAACCGTGTGCCCGGCGTGCCGGGCTGTGTGGCGGACCTGGGCCCGGCAGCCCGCGCTCACTCCTAGACCGTGAGAGCAACGAGCGGGGCATAGACCGAGTAGCCCGCGATGGCTCCGACTGGACCGTGGGAGGAGAGAGGGCGATAGGTTCTGTAGCCCGTGGTCACGTGGGGACGAGCCGCAAACTGCGCCGTGACGGGGTGAAGGACACGGCGGCCAGCGCGGCCCGCTGCGGGCGGAGAGCGCGCTCTGGGCGGGGTGACGTAGCCGGGTCCGGTGCCGGCCGTGCTGGCCACGGCTCGAGTGAACGGCATGAGCTGGACCGCGACGCTGGTCGGCGAAGCATTAACGCTGGCGACGCCGGCCGCAGGACGGCCTGAAGAACGGGTTTGACCGAACGCCGCGGCTGCGTCAGCGGCGAGGCGGCGCTATCTGGCGTCTCTGACTCACTGGTGCACCGATGACTGTGTCGGCGATCGGCGGCATGGCCAGGGGCGGTGACCGTGCTTCCCACCCGGACGAGAAGCGTCGGGCGGTCGGGGGTGCGCTGAGCTTTACTTTTACGTTGCTCGTCACTGGCGGTGTCAAACCGTCGGTCTCTTCGGGTACGTTCGGGTAGGGGGGGTGGGGGAGCCGTCGAAGTTTTTCGCTTGATCGCGTGTAATTCACTAGATTCTCGTTTTCCGTTGTAATGGTCACATCTTCGTCGGTACTGTGACGTTTAGAGAACTATCAAAATGTATGGGGTGTCAGGCATAAGTTTTATGCGCAGGATGCGCTGAGTGATATTTGACTTACATGGTTAGAGGTCTGTCATGTCGGTTTCATCGCACCGGACTCTTTTCTTAAACTATGACCAAGGTCTTGGTAACGGCCATCGGTTCTCCACGTGCATTGCCTCAAAACGCCTACTCGAGAGATGTGGTGCTCAAAGTCACAAAATAGTTTGCGTCATTTAGACCATGTTTGCGGCAAATCTGCTGAAATCTGAAGTACGGCTGGGGATCACTAGAGTACGGATGGGATCACTATAAGTCGCGGCTGAGTTACCGTGACGGCTCCGCAGCCCGCTCGGTGGATTTGTGAGGTTCCTCACGATGCCATTTGGAATCAGGAGATGTGCCGCCCTTTCTGTTCATGCTAATTGGAGTCGCGATGTGAATTATGTTGCTCATTGGGCTAATGAGGTCTAGTATTTGTTCCACGGCAGACGCTGAGCGCGTGCAGGCGTTACCAGAATAGGGCATTCGGAAAGTAAGCTCTGAAACTTCGCTAAGTAACCCCTTGAAGGGTGAAAATTCCGTTGCAGTACATCCCATTTTTCTACCAAGAAATCGGGCTCATTTGTGATATGTCCACGCAGTAGATCCATCGGCACTGTGCCCGATCCGGGCTTACGTTTACGTTCGGTCATTTGTGATCAGTCCACGCAGTAGATCAATCGGCATTGTGCCCGATTACATTAGATTACGATTAGATTAGATACCAACGTTGACGTTGGGTCTCGGTGCCTCGCCCACTGCGTGCTTCGGTGTTGTCCCACGTGGCCCGTCGCCTCGCTGACGTCGCTGCTGTCGCCAGGGTCGCCACACCAAGACGGGCCAGCTGGCGGCCATCAAGTGCATGGATATCACGGAGGTGGGTTGGGCGGCGGTGGTGTCCTCTGTCGCATACGACGGCAGGAACTGTCCTGCGGGCGGGGATGCTCACACTCCATGCACGCGGGGAGGAACGGAGACGGGGCCGGATTGTGGAGGAACCGTTACGTCTGGACATGACATTTGACATTTGCATGACATTTGATGTTGAGGTGTTATCAGTCAGTGAGCCGCGTAAGTCGTTCATCAGTCACGCGTTCTGTGAAGACGCCGGATGCCCCCGCTGTCCGACGTGTGGCAAACGAGCGTGCAGACGAAGGCGTGTTAATCACGACTCCACCGCTGTCGTTGCAGGATGAAGAGGAAGAGATCAAGCTGGAGATTAACGTGCTGAAGAAGGTGAGTCGGCGGGGGTCGGGGCGGGGGCGGGGCGGCCGCCGCCGTCAGCGGGCCGAGCGGCGGCCGCGGGCGACCGTGCTCCGGTGCTCGACTGTGTGCTCGGCCGGCCCGCGACGCTGATGGATGTGGGAGTCCGGCGGTGGGCCGGCGGTCAGTGACGGCCGCCGGCCGGCTGCAGCACCCCGCACGCGCCCTGCCAGCGGCTGGTGTTGGGGGCGGGGCCACGCCCCCGGCACTTCGCTAATGGCTTCATTCAAAGCTGGTGCCGCGTGCGGGAATGGGCCGGCTGAAATGGCGTTCTCTGTCGGAGGTTCTGGTGGTTAATCAGATGCTTTGGGGGGGGGGGGGAGGGGACTGTCTACCCAATGGGTAATTGCCAGAGGGGAGAGCTGTTCGTCCTTGACGGAATGCAGCGGTGAGCGGCATGTGCGTTCTGGCGGGAGCCGGCGCTGGAGCGCGTGCTGCCGTCCCCACCATTGGGGGCTTCGTCGCGGATGGCGTCTGACGCGGCGGCGCTGCTTTCAGTACTCGCACCACAGGAACATCGCCACCTACTACGGCGCTTTCATCAAGAAGTCGCCCCCGGGCAAGGACGACCAGCTATGGGTACGGACCACTCCGAGGAAGTGCCAGGCCTGCTGGGCGGCAGGGCGCCGCGTCGTCCCGAGAACCAGCTCAAGCTGTGGGACTTCTCTCTGGTGGCTGGAGTCTTGACGCTTCAACGCACCCAGTTGTGCTGCGTTCAAAGCCTTCTGGCGTCTCGAGGCAGTTTGGTTCGGTGACCCAGCACCGTAGTGTCACTGGCTGTGCGGCGCCACCAGGCCGGTCTGCGGAAAGGCATTCACTGGCTGGCAGTCAGCCGTCTTCGTGTCTCTGACGAGGAGGGTGTGTGTCTGTGTGTGTGGGGGGGGGGGAGGGAGATGCCCCCCCCCCCCCGCCCCTGGTGCGTGCCGTTCGGCCGCGCGGCCAGCCGGTCTGACCTCTAGGGCCTCTGCTTTCAGCTGGTGATGGAGTACTGCGGCGCCGGGTCGGTCACCGACCTCGTCAAATGTAAGCACCCTTCGGTCCCGGGGTCCGCGTCCGTCGCGGCATGGGTGTCGTTCGAGGTCACGTGGCACGGCGTGTGATGGCCGTTCCGTTGGCGCGCTAGTGCTCTGCCGCAGCTGTGGTGGCGTATTTGGCCACCGAACTTGTAGGCATTCGACGCAGCGGTATTCTGTGGGCGTTTGTATACTACCGAACGCGCTGTGTGTGTGTAAGCTCGCTCATATGCGAATGCTTACAAGTGGCGCCTTCAGCGCTGCCGCCGGCTGTGCCACACGAATGTGAGATGGCGTATTCAGCTGACGTGATGAACACAATGTGGCGTCTTCCGTGGGGTTAGGTCTATACAATGACGTCGGGCTGAGTGTTGACTGGACTGAGACCCATTCCGTTCTCCTCCATGGTGCCCGCCCGTGCCTCCCGCCTCGCACAGGTAGTGAACTGCCTGTCATGACGCCTGCCGCTCAGTGTTCGAATTGCGATCGGTTTTTGACCAGCATTGGCGCCCGAAATGGCCAGACAGGCTTAGGTAGCTTGCCGCGTCTTAGACAGGCCGCCCTCGGCGCTAGATGCTCGGCGGGGAAGGGCGGCCAGCTTGCGGCCTTGGCGTACGTTTTGCTGCAGAGCGTCGTTTTGGAGGGAGAAAGCTGTACATAGACTGAATTCGTTCGTGTAAGGCCAGAAGTATTTCGGAACTAGCTTTATCATGGATTAGACGAGTGTTGGTCATCTTAGAGATGACAGCCATCAGTCGCCTTACCCTCCGCATTGATTAACGTGCGAAAGTTGGATTTAATGTATTTGTCGTGCGAACTTTCACTGGATGAGGGCTTGTGCGAAGCGTTCTCTTCTCCGTCACATATTGTAAAGGTCACTGAGCAGTACCAGCCGCCGCAAGATGACCCATATCGGCCGTGTCGCCTCGCCTTGGCTGAGTCCCTGCGTGTGACTGTCGGGGCTCCGCGCGCCGCCGTCGCCCGCCGCCCGGCCTGAGCGCCGGCCGGCCGAGGCGGTCCGTGCTGACCCGGCGCGGCCGCCCGCAGCCACGAAGGGCCAGTCGCTGAAGGAGGAGTGGATCGCCTACATCTGCCGCGAGATGCTGCGCGGCCTCAGTCATCTGCACGCCTGCAAGGTGATCCACCGCGACATCAAGGGCCAGAACGTGCTGCTCACCGATAACGCCGAGGTCAAGCTGGGTGAGTGGCCGGCCGCCGAGCTGCGGGGCTGTCGGTGGGGGCACGGCACTGCCGTGGCAGGGCGCTGAACGGCCGCGGCAACGGCCGGACCGTCGCAGTCGGGGCTGGCCGCCAGTGTCTGAGCTTGAGCACAAACCGGCAGCCATGCTCGACGCCGACTCGCTCGAGGGTGCCACTGCAGCCGACGCGTTCACCCCGGCGCCGCTGGCGACCCCGGCGGCGGACACTGTCTGTTGTCGGTGTCGCCACGGGGCTCTTGTCGGCCTGTCGGGCTGGGCTTGGCCGCCCACCGCGTCTCACAGTTGCCTCGGGCGCGCTGTCGCCCCCTCGCTGCCCAGCCGTGCTCCGCCCCGTGCGTGTGCGCTGTCCGGCCGTCTGACCGCGTGCCCCCGCGGCGCCGCAGTGGACTTCGGTGTGAGCGCCCAGCTGGACCGCACCATCGGCCGGCGCAACACCTTCATCGGCACGCCCTACTGGATGGCGCCCGAGGTGATCGCCTGCGACGAGAACCCCGAGGCGACGTACGACAACCGCTCGGACCTGTGGTCGCTGGGCATCACGGCGCTGGAGATGGCCGAGTCGCAGCCGCCGCTCTCCGACATGCACCCGATGCGCGCGCTCTTCCTGATCCCGCGCAACCCGCCGCCGCGGCTCAAGACCAAGAAAGTGGAGCAAGAAGTTCCACAGCTTCATCGAGACGACGCTGATCAAGGTGGGTGAGGCGGCGCGGAGCTGGCCGTCGCGTTACGGAGAAAGCGTCTACTTTCCCAGAGATGCTGACTGGTGTTGCGTGGCCCATGAGGGTGTATACACCGTGCTTGATGCCTCTGATGTACAGCGTTTGGTGATGTCTGTCCGTGCCTGTCCGCGACGCAGTGTCCGCTGAGGCCAAATGCTGCGGTCTTGATTTCTTTTCAAGGTCGCTCGTGTGCCACGCCCCAGAATACATTTGAGAAGTCAGAAATGTGCCGACTGTCTCTGGTGCCGACGTTGTCTGTCACATTGGCGCCTGTTTTTTTCTCGCTGATATGCGTGCTCTTGTGCTCGCTTGTTCGTTTGACGTTGACCATGACCCGCAGTGGTGCCTAACCACCCGCGGGTTTAGATTCCCGCCTCCTCCGACTGCCAATGGTGGCGCCACACACCCGTGTCGCGCGCGTGTCGCTGGGAGTCGACGGCACTGACCGGCACGTGTTGACTCGCGCGGCCGGCAGGACTACCACCAGCGGGCGTACACGGACCAGCTGCTGAAGCACCCGTTCATCAAGGACCAGCCGACCGAGCGCCAGGTGCGCATCCAGCTCAAGGACCACATCGATCGCATGAAGAAGCACAAGGCTCAGCGAGGTAGGCCCGGGGCGACCCGTGACGCGCTCGCACCCGCTGCGGCGCTGGTGGCGCGGGCGCTTCGTCAGGTTTGATTGCGTTGCGTCGGTGACGTGGAAACTGGCGTTTTGGTGGGCTGGCGGCTTGCAGAGGTTGAGGTCGGTGTCGTGGTTGTGAGGTTGGTGCGTGTGCGTAGGCTGTCGGATAATGCCTCCCTGCCTGTTTGCAAGTCCTGTAAACGGAGGTAGTTTGACAGCTTGAGAGGAAGATGCAGATGGTGACGAACAACACGCTCCAGCGAATCAGATCGGATGACGGGCTGGTGATGTTGGAGAGACGTGACAATCACACCTACCAGCGGCTGCAGTTAGTGTCCCCTTCGGGAGGGGGGAGGGGGTTATGCGCATCATCATCATTCCTCACCGATGGCCGAACTTGCCCCTGCACGTGCTGACGCGGCCGCGTCCGGTCGCAGACCGCGAGGAGAGCTTCAACTACTCGGGCAGCGAGAACGAGGAGGAAGAGGAGACGGCCACGGCCGGCGAGCCGTCCTCCATCGTACAGGCGCCCGGCGAGAACACGCTGCGCAAGAACTTCCAGCAGATCCAGGAGGGGCGCGCCGCCGCCGCCGGCGAGGAGCGCGAGCGGCGGCGGCGCGAGCGCGAGCGCGAGGAGCCGCCCGAGCCGGGCCCGCCGGCGCGGCCGCCGCTGCCGGCGCGCTACCCGGAGCAGCCGCCGCCACCGAGCCGGCCGCTGCCGCCGCCGCCGCGCGACGAGCGGCCGCCGCCGCAGCAGCCGGCGCCGCGCTCCGCGCAGCAGTTCAAGCCGCCGCCGCGCAAGCCGGAGGTGAGTGCCGACCAGCGGGTGCGGCGAGGCCCGGCAAGTAGCCGCAGACTTGGGCGCGGTGCGCGGGCGGCCTCGTGGGCACCGCTGCTTGCTGCGACAAACACCGTGCCAGTGGTGGCCGTTGACTTAAAGAACGCTGTTGTGGTGTCCGGGATGTTGGTGTGGAGCGCTGTGTCGAGTCGTGCGGCTGGCGCTGCAGCATGGAGGGCGCCGTTGCCCCCAGCCCGTCGAACCCAGTCGGCTGGCGCTGCAGCATGGAGGACGCCGTTGCCCCCCCCCCCCCCCCCCCCAGGCCATCGAACCCAGTCCGGGCGCGACTGCGTGTTTGTCTAGCGATGCTCTCGATACCGAGTTACCTGCAGTCACGACGTAGCTTAGGTATGCCAACATGGACAGAACGCGTCGCTAACGCGCTGACCTTGTTTTCAGCCGGCGCCCAGACGACCGCAGGTCAGTGATGTGGGCTCATACTCATGGCTGTCGCCGCCCGAGATCGTGACGTGGAACTCCAGCCAGCTGTTAGCCGGGCCACGTCAACCGACAGTCTCAGTACATTTTTGCCGATTAGCGGTTTCATGGATTGTCAAGATATTTAAAAAACCCTCAATATGTTGGTTGGCTATTCGTCACAGGTGATTGCGTATGCGCTGGCCTTCATTTCCAACTGATGCGGGCTCCTTTTGGGGAGGGGGAGATGTTTGCTGGACGAGTAGATCCGCCGCTCAAGTTAAAACACCTGTCAGCATCATCACGCAATGTCAGTGAGGACGTGAAGCGGGCCGTGTGCTGCCGTGACGTCACAGTTCCCACGCCTCCTCCGCGACCAGGACCTGGACGTGTTCGCCGCCCAGCTGAAGGAGCTGGGTGGACTAGGGGCGGCCGCCTCCTCCCGAGCCTCAGCCACGGCCAACGGCAACAACCATGCTCCAGTCCAGGTGAGCGCTCCCGGTCTGTGGACGCGGCCTGTTGTCCTAATCACGCTGAGCTCGGTGACGTGCTTATGGTCGGCGAGCTAGGAGGTGGACCGCGACGGTGAGTGGTTGTTTTGCTCGATATGCAGACAGCCTTTGCGACTTCAGGTAGTATTTGCCTCGTGGGGCTTGGTAGGTCCTCAGAGATTCCACTTGATGCGAAAAGGTTGGCAATGTCGTTGCTCTATGTCACTTCCCAGCTGCCTCTCTGTCCGCTTACATGTGATGTGAGCTGACACGTCATGGCTGCCCGGACAAATGTCCCCGCTCCATCCGAACTGGGACTGTTGACGCGTCTTGACGCCCTCGTGCGACTCACAGCCGCTGTTAGGAACGACCGAGCGGCGTTGTCTGACCTGTGTGACGAGCCGCCGGCCCGTCCCCGCGTTGCGCATGACCCCGGCGTGACGGCGTGACCGGCAGGAGGACAGCAGCGACGAGGAGGAGCCGGGGCCGCCGCGCAACGACGGCACGCTGCTCGCGTCCGACTCGCCCAAGCCGCTGTCAGTGTGGGGACGGGCGGCGCGGGACCGCGGGGACGGGGCGGGGCGCACTGGGCTCTGGCCGTGTGTCTGGTGGGGTGTGTGCCAGCGCCACTGTGAAGCCCTGGTGTCCGCGGCAGGACTGGGGCAGCTTGCGCGCCCGCTGTGACCCACGTGGCGTGCAACGTTCACTCGAGCTACGACTGAGCCGGTTATGGATTCAGTTGGTGTAGGGTAACTGATTTTGGAGTTGTTTTGTGACGCAGTTCGTCTGTTTCCTTGCCACCGCATCGTGACACTTAAACTACACCTGTTGAGCGTTGTCCGGTGGTGGCCGGCGCGCCTGGCCAGCGGCGGCTGCGAGCTCGTCCCTGACGCGCCCCGCCCGTCGGCAGCGCCCAGTGGCAGAGCACCGACCGCGAGCCGGGTGAGCCGCCCGTGCGCAAGCCGCCCAGCCAGCCGCCGAACCGGCCGCTGCCGCCGACGCCCGACGAGGACGGCGACGGCACGCTGGTGATGCGTCGGGTGAGTAGGGTCGGGTGGCGGCCGCCGACCGGCCGCCACCCGGCGGACCGTCCGTCGGCACGGGCCGGTCCGCCGGTCAGGGGTCCCGGTCCGCGTGGCCGGGATCCGGGTCTGCCTGGCGACGAGTCCCGAGTGGGTCTGCCCGTCTGTGGTCTCCCGTTTGTGGATGTTTGTCTGTCTGCGTCTGTGCGCTGTGACTGCCTGTCTGTGAGCTCCTGTCCGCCCGTCTGTGCGGCTGTTCTGTGCTTGCGGCTTGTCGGCCCGTCCGGCGACGACGGCGCGCACGGCTGCGCCGGTAGCGCCGGGTCTGGCCGGGGCGGCGGTGGCGCGCCGGACAGGCAGCGACGCAGCGCCAGAACTGGCGGGCTTGGCACTCTGAAGACGGCTGGACGCGACCGAACGGCGCGGCTCCGGCAGTGCCACGAAGCGCGAGACCGCTGACGCGATGCCGCTCTCACGAAGAGGGCTCGAATCCAAAGCTCCCGGCTGGGGAGAGGCGGAGCCGATGCTCCTCGGCCGCCGACTCGGTTATCCGGGCGTCGGCCGCCTCGGAGCTCTGTTACTGGCGAGTCCTGCGGGTATATCCCGACGGAGACCGCTTGCACGCCCGTCATCGACGCCGTACATTCTCTGCCTGCTATGAGTCTTCACAGGCCTGCAGCGTTGCCCGTTTTGTTCGCCCTCGCACGATATTTACGTTCGTAGCTTGAAAAATCGGTTTGTTTGTGTTACCGTCTCTTCTGGGGCGTGCCTTGCGCCTTGTTTTGCTCTGTTTGGTGGCGGGAGTTGGTTTTGCTGGTGGTGGCTCACACTTTTCCGTCGGGTCCTCTTCGACCACACCCCTCTGACACTTCAAACCGGCAGTTCATTAGACGTCTGCCTCCTCCCCTCCGTCGCCCCCTCCCCCCCCCCCCCCCAACGCTCTCTCCCATCTCCCCGTTCCGTGGCCTTCCGGTGGCGGCGGTTCCACGAGCCCACTCCATGCCCCGGTGGCGGGTGGTGACGGGCCACGCTCCCCCGACAGCAGCGCTTCTCCGAGCACGAGCAACTGCTGCGCGACTGGGACATGAAGCGCTTCTTCCCGGCGGCGGCGGCGGCGGCGGCGGGGGGCGAGCCGGGCGGCCGGCCGCGCCAGCATCGCCGGCTCGAGTCGGAGTCGGCGCTGGCGGCGGCGGCGGCGGCGCGCGGCCGGCCCCACCCGCCGCCGCCGCGCCGGGCGCTCGAGGCGCCCGAGCCGGGCACGGCCGGCCGCCTCCGCCAGTGGGTGCGCCGCCGCGAGAAGACCGACCTCGAGCTGGGCGGCGCGCGCGCGCCCCGCGCGCTGACCAAGTCGTGCTCGGAGCCGGCGCCGTTCGAGGTACAGCCGCGCCGCAGCGGCCGCCGCCCGCCCGGCCGCCGCCGACGGCCCGCCACTAACCGGCCGGCCGCCGCCGCCGCATGGGCTGCATGCGGGCGCCGGCGGCCGGTCCGCCGCCGTGTGGCATGTGGACAGCGCTGACCCGGGCTGACCGACCGTCTGTGTGTGTGTGTGTGTGTGTAGTTATCGCGCTCTCGTGCACTCGCATGCACTAACACGCCTGCGTGTTCGAGACGGCGGCTGCACCGCGGCGCGAGCGAGGGAGAGAGGCGGCGCCGGGGACCTGTTTCCTGCTGCAGACTCAGCGGGCTTGCTGGCGGGTGCTGCAGTGTGCTGTGCGGTCCGCCGTCGCGGAGTGCCCGCGGTGTTGCTGGGAAGGTGAAGTGGAGTGCCTGGGGTAGTAACAGACTGTGTGAGCAATCGCTGCGCCCGTTTGCGTGTCTGTGGCTTGGGTAAGCGTAAATATGGTGTGTTTTTGCGCTTGGGTGATGTTTGGTGACATGTCTGACGGCAAACTGACCCGTGTTTTGTCGGGCGCACTGAGGCGCGTTGTTGACATGCTGAGCGCGTGCTTCGCCGACGTGACGACCTGCATGTGATCGTGCCGCGCGTGACACCGCACCCTCGCGTCTGGATCCTGGAGCGGCCCGCACCGGGTGAACCCGTGCACCGCCGCGGTACACCCGCCACCGAGGCTGCCGCGCGTGCGCCGCCCGCCCCCGGCTACGGCGCCCACCTGCCCCGGCCCGACCTGACGCCACGTGACATGCCGGCAGAACCGCGAGGAGCAGCGCCACCGGCACGCCGACTCGTCTCCGGGCCCGGTGGGCACGCCCGGCTCGCGCACCAGCACCGTGCTGCCCGACCTGCTGCCGCAGGTGGGTGCCCGCCTCCCGGCTGGGCGCGCTGGCGCCGCCGGTGGCTGCCGGGAAGGGTCGGATCGAGTGACGCTGGGCCGCTCGATGGCAGCTGATCTCTCTCGGTTGAAACAGACGCTATTCCCAAGCAGACAATCTGCTGATTGAACCCGTGTGATTGCGGACTGTTTCAGCTTCAAGGGAGGCTGGGCTGTGCTCTTGAAATGCGGGAGTGCGTGTTGGGTCACCCTTTCTTACCGAAACGCCCGCACGATGAGATGCGCAGCATTCTGTACAAACTGTGCGAAATCCCTTCAAAGACGCGCCCGTCCCGCCCGCCGGCGAGGCTGCCGCGTCCCGTGTCGCCTCCGGCTACGGCGTGGTCACGTGCCGCCCGGCGCCCGGCGCTGTGCACGCCATGAGCCCGCATGTCGTTCCGTTACAGACCAGCTCCAGCCCGGGCAACGGCCGCCACCTAGACAAGTCGACGTCGGAGGAGGTGCGTACGGCCCGCCCCGGCGCCGGCGCCGGCGCCTGTACATAGGGCCGCCCGTAGCCGTAGCGGTGTAGCCAGTCGGAATGTCGCCCCGCCGCCGAGGGACCACTAATACGCCCGGGAGGGGGCCGGCGAGCGGGCTGCGCTGCGGGCGTCCGGGGACGGCCGCCGCCGGCGCCGACCGCGGCCAGCGTCGCGCGCCGTCCGTGCAGACAGGACGGAGCGCGCCGGGACTGTCGCTTGGCTTGGCGGCGCTTGTGTGCTGATGGGCTTGTGGTCAGCCCGGGCCAGCCACGGCCGGCGGGGGCCGCCGGAGCTCGGCGCCAGGCGGCCCCGCTCTGGCCCCGGCGAGGGTGACGGCAGGTCGTCTGCTTGCCCAGTGAGCCCCGGCTAACATGTCGCCAGTGCCGGCGGCCGGCTGCCGTCGTGACGTATTCCGCAGTTTGAGCTCTGGCGTTGACGGGCCACGTCTCTGTATGTGGGCGTGGCGCCACCATGTAGTCGTCGCGGCCTCCATCCCCGAGTAAAAATGCCCCCCCCCCCCTGCTGCGCGTGTGCGGCGCCCCTGTGAGCGGCGCGGTTGGCCGACGCCGGCGCGCGGGGCGGCCGGCAGCGCGCCGCCCCGCGCCGGCCGCGCGCCCGGCGTGTTTCACTAACGCTGTCTGTTTCGTTGCATGATAATGGGGTGGCGCGTGTCGACTAACCCGCGCGGCGCCTGCTGCGCCGTCGGCCCGCACACCCCGTGAGTACAGTCGCCGCCGCCGGTGCGCAGAGCCGCAGCGGCGCCCGTGCCGGGGCGGGGGCACGGCCTCGCACGGCCGCGGCATGC
The DNA here is from genome assembly GCF_011947565.3 of Pollicipes pollicipes. Classification (NCBI taxonomy): domain Eukaryota; kingdom Metazoa; phylum Arthropoda; class Thecostraca; order Pollicipedomorpha; family Pollicipedidae; genus Pollicipes; species Pollicipes pollicipes. Next base: position 31,072,645 of record NW_023596461.1, on the reverse strand, counting down.
CGCCAGTCACACGAGCGTGTGCCCGGGTCGGGAAAACACTGCCGCATCCGGGCCGTCGGGGGCACCGCATCCTGGCCTCAATTACGCCGCCTGTTGTGTGCGGTGTGCCCTTGCCGGCTCCGCACGGGCTTCCTCCGGGCATCGGGGTTTGATTGCTTTCCGTTGAGCCGCGCCAGCGTGTCGACGGGTCTTTCCCTGTGCCGATTCGCGGCCGCCGCAGTATTCCTGCCCTTCCTAACAGCACACGGCGCCAAGTCCCAGCACGGCATAATGACCTCTCCTTTCCTGGATGCGGCAAAATTCAGTCCCCTCGGCCTCGTTCACACCGCCTGGGATCGTGGGTCTGTTCCGTGATGTAAAATTGTCATGAAATTCGGGAAGGCATGCCTGTTTTGCGGCCGGGTTTGCGTCGCGCTCCTTTGTGGCTTTCTGCTTACACATGCGGGTCTGCGCTCTCGGTACAGACGATGGCGCGGAAGGTGTGGGGTCACTGCCTGGCAGCCGCTCGGGTTTGGGAGTGGCTACTACGTGGTCTTGCATGACAGTTTGTCGCTGTAGTGAGTGCTTTGTGGCGCTGGAGCCCAGCTCTTTATCATTTATCTGACAAAGTGAGTCTCGTCCTATATGGTGATTTCATCAGAAGAGCTTCAAAGCTTCATTTGCATTATTTTCACCACTGTAGTGCAGTAACTTTGTCGAGCGATAGGTGTTTACTTTCGCGTGCAAAGCACTTCTGTTTTATACCCGTACGAAAGCGTCAGATGGTCGTCGGAAGCCTACCACTGTCCTCCACAAAGCACCATGTTCGGCCACCATAGCAGACGTGGCCGTGAGATGCTGACCCCGGCCGTTGGCGTGGTCCGTTTCAGTACCGCTCGGCTGTGGGCCAGCCGGCTCAGTCGCCGCTCCAATTGCAGCACAAGCAGAAGTCGTTCCTGACGTTCGGCTTCGGCGCCGGCGGCAGCAGCCGGCGCGAGAGCCACATCAACGTGAACGTGACGCCCACGGGCCACGAGGTCAGCTCCACGGACACGCCCGAGATCCGCAAGTACAAGAAGAGGTTCAACTCGGAGATCCTGTGCGCCGCACTCTGGGGTGAGTGCTGCCACTGGGCGGGGAGGGGGGGGGAGAGGGGGGAGGGGCGGCGCCGGAGATGTGGGGTAGGACGCGCCTGTCGTGGGTGGGTTCGCGGAGTGGGCGTGAGTGGGGAGCGGTTCAGTGGCGCCGATTTCACCGCAGGGCCCGATGAATGTGGGTTGTGTTTCCTCAGAATCCGCATGGCTGAGACCAGCTTGCTGAGCTGTGGACACGTTGCCGGCGACTCCCGCCCACTCGTGCGTGGTTCGAGCACGTCCGCCCGCGCGAGCGTCTCCCGCTCTGACTGGCCCCGTCCGCAGGCGTGAACCTGCTCATCGGCACCGAGAACGGCCTCATGCTGCTGGACCGCTCGGGCCAGGGCAAGGTGTACCAGCTCATCTCTCGGCGCCGCTTCCAGCAGATGGAGGTGAGGTGCCGTCGGTGCGCGACGCCAACGGCCTCCGGCTCGTGGTCCGGTGTCGGGCGCTGCTGGACGGCGGCGGGAGCTCGCCTGCGTTGTTGTTGTGCGTTGTTGCGTATCCCCTGCGTGACGTGCTGTCACCGCCGCGGCGTCGGGTGGAGGCTGTCTCGCTCCCCTGCTGACGTGATCGTGCAGGCACACGCACACTGACAGGCGATGCGGTGAACACGATCGGTGTGCCTGCCGGAGCCCGTCCCCACAAGGTGTGCCCCGTGGAGGCGCGAGCGCGGCGCAGCCCCGCCACAAGTCGTCGCTGGGGGCCGGTGCGTCGCGCGCTCCCCGGATTGTCCGGTGCGGATCCTTGTCGGCGCGGGGATGCTGACGTGTTCATTGCAGCTGTTTGGGAGCCGCAGCTTCTGTTGTGTGTGTGTGTGTGTGTGCCATCGGGACGCGTGCGTTAGCCAGACGACGCACGTTCCAGGTGCTGGAGGGTCAAAACATACTGGTCACGATCAGCGGCAAGAAGAACCGCGTACGCGTCTACTACCTGAGCTGGCTCAAGAGCAAGATCCTGAAGTCGGAGTCGGTGAGACGCGGTCGCCCCGCCGCGACGCTCGGCGCACTGGAAGCCAGGCTGGCCCGTTATGCCGTGGTTGTTGCTCGGCGCCCTTGGAGCCAGGCTGGCCTGTTATGCTGTTGCTGATGCTCGACGTCCTTGGAGCCAGGCTGGCCCATTATGTTGTTGCCCGGCGCCCTTGGAGCCAGGCTGGCCTGTTATGCTGTTGCTCGGCGCCCTTGGAGCCAAGCTGGCCTGTTATGCTGTTGCTGATGCTTGGCGTCCTTGGAGCCAGGCTGGCCTGTTATGCTGTTGCTCGGCGCCCTTGGAGCCAGGCTGGCCTATTATACTGCTGCTGATGGTCGGCGTCCTTGGAGCCAGACTGGCCCGTTGTACCGCTGCTGCTGCGACCTGCTTGATTCACGGTCTAAAGGGTGGGGAGGGGAGGGTTAATACTGCACCAGCCATGTGTCGGAGTATCCGCACCAGCCAGCGCGCTGCAGGTAGCCGCGCTGGTGGCCACCTGGTAGCCGCGCTGGTGGCCACCGCAGCTGGCTGGTCCGATCCCACCAGACCGGCGCCGGTGCCGCCTCTAGGGCGGACCGCGCCGCGCCGCCGGACACGTGATAGCGCCATCCAGTCACCTGCCGCCGTGATGGGGCTCTGACGTCTGATGTTCTGTGACCACAGCAGCAGGTGGAGAGAAGGAACGGCTGGATCAACGTGGGCGACCTCAACGGCGCCGTGCACTTCAAGATTGTCAAGTTCGAGCGGATCAAGTTTCTCGTCATCGCACTGCGAGAGAGTATCGAAATATACGCCTGGGCGCCCAAGCCCTATCACAAGTTCATGGCCTTCAAGGTAGGCGCATGGCTAACAGGCACTTGTTGAAGACAGTTGACTGACATTTGTGTTAATGCGCATTGTTCAGCAGGGCACAGTTACCCAGAATAGCAAGTTTTTCTTGATTTCGGATTACAGACGACTTTTTGTTCGGGGTCATTGCCGTAAGTTATGTAGGGTACGATTATGCAGAGCAAGCTTCTTTTAAGGCATGGTTGCAAACGCTTTGGTCTACGAGGTCGCGGGCTGACGACGCAAGCGCTGTGCCTGCCATCAGCCCGGTTGATGGAGTGAGCTTGCATTTGTTCGATTTCGTGTTTTCAGCATTTCCGAAAAAACTAACAACCATACCGCAAGTTGCCAGGGAACAGTTAGAGTAGCACACATTGTGAAGGACCTAGTATACGATGAAATCAGCGCGGCTGCCGGTGGGCGCGTCTGCCCTGCTGGCACGCTGACGGCCGCGCCGCCGCCGGCAGAGCTTCGGCGAGCTGGCGCACCGGCCGCTTCTGGTCGACCTCACCGTCGAGGACAACACCCGGCTGAAGGTCATCTACGGCTCCTGCGACGGCTTCCACGCCGTCGACCTCGACTCGGCCTCCGTGTACGACATCTACCTGCCGAAGCACGTGAGTGGCTGGGGGGGCGCGGCGGCGGGCCGGGCCGCGTTCGCCGGCGCCGGAGTGTCGCCGTCTGTCGCGGCACGTGTCCTCCGTGCACTCGCTGCCGGCTGCCGCGCGAGGGGACACTGGGCCGAGATGTTGGAGAATGCCGTACATGGCACGCACGATGTTCCGTTTGTTGTGTTCGCCGCGGACACGAGCTGGCGGCGAGCCCTGATGTTCAGGGATGTGTTGAGGTCGATGCTGAGGGCTGCGTGCGGCCGGAGGCGGCGGCGGCGGCAGCGGCGGCGGCGCCGGGTCGGGGCCGCCGCCGCTGTGGTGTTGGGAGGGAAGCGGCTGTGACCCGTCGTGACATCGCTGTGCCCCGCCCCCTGCAGGCGCAGGGTCCGATCGTGCCCCACACGATCGTCACTCTTCCCAACACGAACGGCAACCAGTTGCTGCTCTGCTATGACAACGAGGGCGTCTACGTCAACACCAACGGCAAGGTGAGAGAAAGCTCTCACTCGTAACGGCGAAAGCGTCGTATGCAGTGTCTGCTTTAAGGACGATTGGCCGCAGTTGCGCTGCCGTGTTGCACCGCCCGTGCTGTGACTGGGTGCGGGGAGAGGTGGGCGGTGGGCACCCGTACCCCGCGCTGTGGCCGTCGGACACCCGCCACGGACGGTGGGCGGCGCCGCTCAGCCGGGAGCCGGCTCCACATGGCCCGTCTCCGCCGCCTCGCCGCCGGTCGGGTTCTGAGCGGCCGCGTACGCTCCCGCCGGCCGCTCTCGCCGCGGGATGGCGCTGCGGTCGGCCCCGAGTGTGGGCGTCGCGACGCGTGCTCCGTCGCCGCCCGGTCAGCCCCGACGTCACCGGTGTCGCGTCGACAGGTCTCCAAGAACATCATCGTGCAGTGGGGCGAGATGCCGACGTCCGTGGCGTACATCGGCACCGGCCAGATCATGGGCTGGGGCAACAAGGCCATCGAGATTCGCTCCGTCGAAACGGGACATCTGGACGGCGTGTTTATGCACAAAAAGGCGCAGAAGCTCAAGTTCCTCTGCGAGAGAAACGACAAGGTAGGTCGGCGACCTTGGAGCGCCGGGGTCGAGGAAGATGGATAGGGGGGGGGGAGAAGAGGTTGGTTCTTCCGGTTGGAAGAGGAGGTTGGTTCTCGTCTGGCTTGTCTCGAGTTCCATATAGGTGAGGGCCTGTCGTAGCGGGACTCGTAGTAGGAGGTACTGCAACGGCCCCAGTGGTCCGTGATGGTTTTGACCCGGTGAACATGACAGCCTGCAATGAGCCCCAGGCAATCCTGCCAGACACGTGTTCGGATCAGGGACGTGTGGGTCCAGCGCGGCACTCGGCGGGACCGAGCGTATTTGGCTGGGGGCCTGTGACCCGTGCGGTAAGGAGGACCAAAACTTGGCTGGTGCTGCGGGTCCGGGTCTTCGCCCCACCCAGCCGCCCCTGCTGCGACCGTAGGCACGGGCCGTCCCGATGACAGCCGCTATTGCCTGTAAGCGCCGTGCTCATTCGTTTGCTGCACGAACGGGGTCTGTGACACCGTCGCGACGCCTCGCTGCCGTCTGTCGTCCGTCCGCTGCCTGCGCCGGTGCGAGGCCTGGCCCACGCTCCAGCGCCCTCCGCTCACGCCGCTGCTCCGGCAGGTGTTCTTCTCGTCGGCCAAGGGCGGCTCCGCCTGCCAGATCTACTTTATGACACTGAACAAGCCAGGCATGGCCAACTGGTGAGCCGGCCGCCCGCCGCACCGCTCGCGCGCGGGCGCCGCGGCGGACGCGCCTCCCGTCGCGCCCGCACTGTGACGGCTTGCGGCCGCGAGCTTAGCGGCGGCATGCGGCGCGCTCGGCGTGGCAGCACAAGATGGCGGCCGTGCTGGGCGCAGTGACGGCCGCTGCCGCCTGGACGCGGCGCGCGCGGCCCCCGGCTCGCAGCGGCATGTAATCTCTCAGCATGCTGGTAGTTGCGCGGCGCCGGTCGCGGTAGGACCTTGTTTATCCGATTTTCGCGGCGCTCCCGGCCGCGCGGTCGCCGGCCACGCCACGGAAGGCCGCCAGGCGGCAGGTCGATCGGAGCCCGGCCGGCGGACACTCTTTGTGTTGCGAATATTATTTTGTTACAGTTTGGAACCCAAACATAGAAAACCCGTTTTACACGTGCGCGTGCAAGCGAGACGTTTTTGCGCGTGTGCACGCGCGCGCCTGCGTGCGTGTCGCCGCGCCGGTCGACTGCTAACAGTTGTATGTGGGCGTGCTGTAGATGTAGTTTGTAACACTGGCGAGCTCAGTCGATCCCTTCGTACGGCGGCGTCAGCCGAAGGGCCCCGGCGGTTTTAATCGGAACGGTGTTAATCGAAACCGTGGAGCCTGTCTGCCCGCCCGTTCTCCCGGTATCGTGCTGCTACAGGAAAGGCCTGCCCGCTGCGGCTGCCCAGTCGCCATTTTGTATCCGCTCTCATCTCGTTTTGTTTAATGCTTTATGGATTTGACTGTGCCGGGAGTGATGCGTGCGCGCGCCTGGCGCGGCTGGTCTTCCCGTGGTGTGGAGGGCGGCGCCGCGGCGGCCGGCACGACCGGCGGGATGGGTCGCGGCCCTGATAGACGACCGCCGACGGAGCGCCGCTGAGCCGCGCGCCCGACCGGCAGCCGGCCGCCGAGCCGCCCGAGACCGGCGCCCGCCCGTCTCGGTCCAGCTATCGTCTGGTAACTGTCTGGTAGCCGTCTGACACGCTCGGTTGGGACGTCGCTCTGCTGGGCAGCCAGCAGCCCCCGTGACGTGCGTATGGTAGTCCTCGCTTTTGTACCGGTGCGTATCAAATCCCCGCAGCAAAAGCCCTCTGCGATGCTTTTATTCTCAAACTGTGCTCGACATTTGTCTGATAGTTTCTGTATTTCTTGCCTCACTGTAAATATGATGGGAAAACGTTAGGAAATACAGCAATATAAAACGGTCTGGCGTGGACGAAGGTGTCGGCAGCAGCGGAAGTCGGGATGCGGCCGCGTGAACTCGAACTGCGTGGTGCCGACGCACAGTCCAGATAATTGCTGACGGGGCCGAAAGGTACATGAAGGCATCTTTTGAGCAGCGTTTTGCATGCCGTTCGTCCAGCCGTGGTGGCTTGCCGCTCCCATTCCCAGCGTGTCTGGGGGGCTGGGTTCAGTGTGAACCGTTGTGCTCCATGGAAACGCACAGTTGCATCAGTGCGTGCACTTTGCACACATTTTGCATCGACACAGCACGTAGCATTTCACAAAGTCAGCTGGGCAGCATTTTGCCAAGCAAGTGAAACTTTTTGTTAGGGTTTTAGTGCAGTCATCACGTCGCATCACTGAGCCACCCCAAAATGCCCTCTGGACAGGACTAGTATACAGGGGGGCTGGGGATTTCGGATTTCGGAGCAAAAGTCATGGGGGGGGGGAAGTACGTACGGAATTGTTCGTAAACCAATGTACGTTATGTGTAAAGATTGCCTGGCAGAAACACTTAAGATAGTACCAAGATGTTCGTTTGGTTTAAAGCTCCGTGTATAATGCTCATGTTGAAAAAGTTAGCACGGAAAAAGGTCGGACGCATAAATTGCGTACGCATTTGTTTGTCAAAACAATGGTATGTAGGCAAGTGTGAATGACCGACAAAGTTCGCTTAATAAAAGTACGCACGTAAAAGCTCGGCAATATTGACCGTATGCTAACAAATTGTATGCCGGACATTTCGGTGGTAGAGGGACGGGGATCGAAGCTAAGTCGATCACCCGGGACCCAAATCATGCACCGCCAGCTCTCAGATTTCACTGAAATTTAGTCCTCGTGGGATAATTTAAGGTGCAGCCGTCGACCGCGCAGTTTTCAGCTCCATCGGGCGTGCAGATTAGTGGTAATAATAGTCTCGGACAGTGCTGGGCCGGATGAAAATAAAGCACTAATCAAAGTTGGTACGTTGGGTACATCCTTCTCTCTGAACTCTGATCACTAAATGGACGAGCGTGGTTCGGGCGGTATCGGTATCCAGCTGACTCCTGCCGCCGCCGCCAGATGGCGTCAGGTTCGCGCCCGGGACGAGCGTGGTTCGGGCGGTGTCGCGCGCAGGCCCGCCGTGTTCCACTAGCCAGCTGACTCCTGCCGCGGCCGTCAGATGGCGTCAGGTACGCGCCCGGGAAGCGTCGACAGATTCGTCAGAGTGGGGGATAAACGAACTTTTAAACAAACTTAATCCCTGATGAGCATTTATGCACAAGCATTTGCGCACGAACATTTGCGTGCGTCTTTTTCCACACGGGTTTTCTAGGAACATTTTCGTAATGATTTTCTTCCCCGCGAGCTTATCATACGAACGCTATCATATACGAACATTTTACGTCACGAACTATCGACGTTACGAAATTTAGAACCTTCGGATTTTATCCTGGAAAACTTTAGGTATATAAAGTTAAAACTGGGAAGCATTGTCATGTGAGCTTTTTCCGTTTTAAAGTGTCCGCGCCCCACATCAAAGTGTGGTCCGATGGGACGGGATAGCTCCCTTGCGTTTCGCCGCCTGCACTGTCACGGGCTTGCGCCTACCGCTGCAGTGAAAAACTCGCCCGCTCCGTCACTCTCCGGGCCTTCCCGCCCCTTTGACCGTTGTGTGTATCGAACCGGACGCGGGTCTAATCCAACAATACGGCCACCTGCAATCGAAGCGCCCGAAAGCCCAAATCATCACCGCTATCAACGTACACGATCTGTTGGGGCCCCCGCTTCCGTTGCGTAAACTGCTGTAACTGCTGTGTGTTCCGTGCGTGTTTGCCGTCATAGCTACCAGCCCGTTCATTCACGACGCCGCCGCGTGTCGTGGAGCTATAAACAAGCACCGAGCCGAGCAGGAGCAACTGCACGGTACACTATGCGTCGCCCCGCCGTGCTACCCGCCGTCCCACACGACCTGCGAAGCCCTGCCGTCCGGTCGTCAGACCGACGCCGTCGTCGCACCGCGGGTCACGGGTCGGTGACCTTGACCGGGCGGGCTGCCCGTGACATTGCGCTGATCTGTTGAAGCGCTGACCATTCATTGTCCGGGGTGTGATTTTGTTGCGTTCGCTGTTGAGGAACTATAGGCAGAGCGCAGCAGTATAAGGTATTGTGTGTTCCGAGTTTTTACGCTGACAGCTATTAAAATATCGACCCTGCGGTCGGCCGTGTGCTGAAGGGCGGGTTGTGGCGGGCCTACGGGTATCGTAATAGCAGCGTTTTTTTAAGGAATTTTTGTCAGCCTCGTGGCGATTGCTGACACCTTTCTTTGCTAGCATATGCGTCAGAACCGACGTTTAATGGGGCTTTTGGAAATGGTGACGTTGGGTTGTGTGCCAGACCGGTCAGATGACATAGAATTAAACGTGTAAATATCGTCTCATCGCGACGGGCACTTGGAATGCATTCTATTGCGCTACGATGGGCGATGATTGGCCCGTGCCGATGACGCTCGATTTGGCCGCCCCAGTTACCGTTCGTGTTGCGTCGTTCGTCAGCATACGAAAGCGACTGAATTACGGTCTGTGCAGTCAAGTAAACGTTGTTCTGATTGCCTCCTATCGGTAGGCACGGCGACCGAGTAACAATTCAAAACCCGACGGCTGGCGGACGGGTTCGCGTTGTTATCAAACGTTCCAGTGTTTGGCAGGTGAAACAGGGATTCTGATTGGTTAGATTCATTAGAAACTTTGATTACCAGGCGGCTTGGCACTCTGTACACTTTAGGACAGCCCTCCGCCTGTGATCTGCGTTTAAATGCCAACATTGGGAGCAGGAAAGTCAGATTTGGCCCACCGTAGGACAAATGTCTCTAGATGTTGCACATTTGACAGGTCAATTGGTGTCGCACGAGGGCAGGTCCACAGAGGTTAGCCTGACCAGCCCGTCTAGCTGTCCATAGTCGGGCAAAAGAAGACACATCTGTCATCTTCGAAAAGAACCTGAGCTACCTTTACTAAGGTTTTCTGCTATGAGGTCACTATTTGCTACACCTTAAAGCTAAATAAAGTGAAATCCAAATAAAAATATTTGGACTTTGCCTAAAGCAGGCCGCCCGTGTCATGGTGACATTTACACGAGCCGACGGCGTTCGCCGCGCTATAAAGCACTTTCCGCAAAAATGAAGTGGACTAAGCCCGTCGTGAAACAAATGGGGCTGGATGGTAAGTCATCGGGCGCTCGGCTACACCGCCCTTCAATCGTATGCAAAAATCGGCACCCCTAATTCTGCCCGGTAACCTTGACTGAGAAAGGTGCGACGGGTTCGGCTACGTGCCATTTGATGAAACAGTTGGTTACTGTAGAGGTTTAGGGGCCAGCTGTATGCCATTGGAAAGTAAAGTATAAGCGTCTTCCTTTAATTTGGATCGAGGGCAGAGAGCTCCTTTTCCTACCTTCTTGTGGTCTGGCTCACGGCTGGAGAGAACGTCGGGAACAGCTGGCGCCGCACAGCAACAGAGAGTACCGTTACTTGGAAGGTGGGAAAGTGGGAAGTGGGAAAAGTGGGAAGGGAAACCGGCCTTTGCACTCCGGTTTGCTCTACGATTTATCTGGACAAAAAATCTGAAACCAGACCGTGAGAAACGAGCATTTTGTTGTCCCCTTCGAAAGCAATGCCTTTACGTTTTAATGGGTAACTCTTCTGACTTTATTGTCAAGTGTCTAAATAAACATGAACTAATGGAGATGGCTGTCAATATACCCTAAATAAGACGTTCAAATAGCTTGCGAAAGTGGATTGCCACTCAGGCCTTTATCCAAACGGGTTAACCGTTAAATGACACCTCGCCCCATTTGTGAATCACTTACCTCTGATTAGCAGAGAGCAGGGACACTGGCCACCCTTCCGTCTGTCCACGCCCCGTCCATTTCCATGTGTTGAAAGCACGTTTGCACTTATGCTGAGGAGACCACGCTACTCATTTTAAAAAGCGACGTCATAAGGGGATGGGGTTAGCGCCAATTAAAATCTGATTCGACCGTATGCATAGCATACACAGGTACATTTCAACATGGCCCTGCATCCATGCCGATAAGACGCTTAGCCGCGGCGATACAGGATAGCATGAACCTTTCCGAGGCTTACAACGGTACAACGGTAAGCATACGCCTGCTTTCCAAGTCAAATGTTCCTGACACTCGAAGAAACCCGCTCTGATCGTTACTGTCAGTGCCAAATTCGCTATATGTTCGTACTCACTCGTCAACGCTCTGCGATACATCTGTTCTACTAAGCTGCACTTATTCCAAGAGAGGGCTGCAAGATGCATTCTGCTGTCACTGGCAAATGCATTTCATTCATTCGAATTCATTCGTGGCGGACGCCACGAATGAATGAACGAAAGCTGAACGAAGTGCTGCTGGCTGGCAGGTCATACACAGCGTGTTCGCTCTCCGTCGTTTTGCTTAAAATACTCGTTGACAGCGAGTAAGTGATCGATCGGTGATGTTTCAACGCCACGAAAAAAACAACAACATAAATTGGGTCTCTTTAGATGTAAAGTCGATGTTTTAACGGGTTGGTCCATAGAATGTCGAACATCACGGTGGTAATACGGCTGATCGATCGGTGCATGTGGCTGAGGTGGCGCCAATTTTGTCGCGACTCTAACAACTGGCTTAACAACGGTGTACTGCGTTCGGCGCCGTTTTCCAAAATGCCGATTTTTCCGGCTTGCCCGACGATTAATGGCGCAACCGCTTTGAAAGAACCACCATACATTACTTGAACAAAATGTTGAATAAGTGCATTGAAGTCGAGTGCCAAACAGTCTTACGGTCAAACCGACAAAACATCTGCTTTGCCTGGCACTATGGAGTAAATCTGTCCCCACTTTGAATGCTATAGAGCAGAGACTGCTTGCCACTTTTGCCCAGATCAAACCCATGCTCTGAAAACAGCTTAATATGAACACGATGGAGGCCATTACAATTGTTCAAAAAGGTAGCTGCATAGTGCGACGGGCACACCGTTACTTAAAAACCGAGTCTATCGTCCGCATAGCGTACACAGGTCGCATAGCGCGAATAGATGCCGTATCCCAGAGCCTTGCGGCCAAGCTGATGACTATGGGATACTAAACCCAAGTAATTGACAATAGCGGAAAAACGTCATCCAAGACATAGAACTGTCATCCTCATGCGCTTGCTTCCCAAGTCGCAGCCAACGAATGATAAGCTTCCCATTGCTGCTCACAAAGGGCGTGTGTCATTTAGGGCTTTGTTACGCATTGCAAGCGTTCTGACTGTCGGTGGCAGCGTCATATTTGCTGTATTTCAGCTTTCATTTTTGAACGCTGCTGCAATGCTTCTGCACTTCCTTACCCTGCGGGGATTTTTAAATGCAAGCCATAAAACACTAGTTGTGCTGTTTTCTCGTGGCAGTGTACTATGCTAGACGCTATCAACATTTAATCTTCTAACAGCAACATGCGTAAGTTGCCTTTTACTTTGTTTAGGTGCATTCTTTTTTATTTATATATGCAAATAAAAACAGCATGCAAAATCGTGTTGTAATGTCGTATTTTCACATGATTACATTACAGTGGTTACATGGCATATAGTCACGTTGCATGATCAGCGCAATAACTTGCAAAAGGCTGCTATGATGCATGCTGTTGTTTCCGTGGCTTAACTCTCATAACCGCATCGAATGAATGAATTAAAGATGAAAAGAATTCCGCTGACAGTCAGCAATCATAACATGTTTTCTTGCCAACGATTTTTTAGCGAATTATTCGGCGGCGGCGACTACACCATAGATCGGTGGCATTTCAAGGTGGCGAAAAAGAGAGGTTGTGGAAATTTAACACGCGCTTGGGTGGGGGGTATAATCGCCCCCCCCCGAATATTTTTCCAGAATGGTTTCCAAACGGTGAGGTGCAGTCGCGCCAAATTTTGCATCTGTAGAAAATTGAATAAGAGATCGTTTGAAATTCCAAATTTATATGTACCTTGTAAGGTTGCTGACCTATGGCAGGTCAAAATCAGGCCATGGTTCCAGCGAAGATAATTTCTAGGGTATCGTTCAGTCCGATTGCAACAGCGGATTGTTAGACGAAGCCATACATCTCTGATATGCTTTCTCAGGGCAACACAAATATCGAATGAGCAAATTACGTTGACCTAAGGTCAGGTATAAAGGTCATACCAAGATCAAAACCAACCTGTTTTATTTTTCTAGGGCTTGCTGTATGGGATAGCTTCTGGTGCTCATTTCGAATTATTGATAGCAGGAACCGCATTTTTACATCTTCCATAGACTTCTTAGAGGTCATAATAGGTCATTGACTAAAGTGACCCATGGTAATCTTTTTTTAAATATATGCCCAGCGAAATCCTTGTCGCTCATTCAAATGCAAAACCCAGAGCAGTATTGTACCACATGACCTTCAGACGGTCAAATGTCACTGACCTGCACTAAGTATGTGACCTTTTGCTTGGAAACAGTTATCTTGGTTCTGAGGGCAGTTTGAAAGCCAATCTGTAATTTGACCTCATTTGACCTTATTTGACCCGAAGGTCGTGATCTAGGAACCTCAAACTTTGACCTCGGTAAGTCCACGTGCAAGTTAATACACCCTGTAAATTTCGAGTCTCTAGCTTTCTTGGTTCTCGAGATCTCAAGGGGTCAAATTGACCCCCATGAATCAATTCCGACGAAAGTGTAATGTATTCGGTACCGTGTCGGCCAAACGCCGATATTCCCGGCTTGCGCAATGATCACTGGCGCAAAGGTGCGTCGCACAAACGTCACGTGCGCGGCAAGGCCAGGTGGAGCGCATCGTCGTATCAAATTTTGGACGCCGTCCGACCGGCGGAGCGCTGTCGGCACGTGGAGACGTACCCCATTGGTTTAACGCGTTAAATTTTAAATTCCAAGGTATTTTAAAATCACTGAAACGCTTGACGAAACCCGGCTGACAGCCCGGCAACAGGAGGTGGCAGCAATACGGAATCCACACATTTAGACGCTGAAAGATAGGGACGGTCATGTAGGCAAAGGTGGGAATGAACGCGCTCTGAGGCGCACGTGCGCTCGTGCGTAAACCGCAGCTTTGACGGTTTGCGGGCGTTTTCACGATTGATGTCAGATTTCGGCAACCCTAGCAGATAACGATACAAAACCAGCTGCACCGCGTAGGCGTGTGTACCGTCAATAAATCACCCGGTCGGACCAATGCCGTCAGGTGCATAGCGACTCCAGCGGTCGACCGGGCAGCGACCTAGGTCAGGTTAAAAAAAATATCGAACGTCACGCCCTAGCGTTTACACGGGGCCAGCTGGGACCGTGAAAATAACGCCGGCGCAAAGTCCGGACCACGGTGACCAATATCCACCCAAAATATCCCCGTATCTCAACATAGTTTGGTCGCAATCGCCCAAAATGTACGTCACTGCATAAGTCACTATTGCCGGTGCAAGTTGTCGCGCTAACTTGCCGGCATGTCGTCGATTTAGTTCGAGGTCCTCGATTGTCGACAATGAATTAGCGTGAAGTCACGAGTTTTTGCCGGCGGTCCCCCGCGCTAAAGACAGTCAGGCGTATCAATGGGCATGCTCAGGTGGCAGCCAAAAGCGGCGAAGACACGGCCGCTGAGACAATAGACGCGTACATTTGCATTACCGCTCATACCCGTTTCTGGCTCCAGCCGGCTTAACGTTTTGGACTGGCACACTGTGCTTTGTCTTATTCACATATCGCGTATGTCACACGCGAGATCGGCGGGTATTTAGATGTGTAAGGGGCCACTCGGCAGCCGCGGCCATAACGATGCGGAACAAACACAGGGTAACTGAGACACCAGAGCGTACAGCGCACATTGGTGCTTCGCAGCAGCCTCGACGACACATGGTCAGCCAGTGCAGCCAGCGAGCGGTGGCGGGCGCAATGCATGAACCCGAGGATTTCGCCACATGTGTTATTTGCGAAAGGCAGTTGGAGGCGGAACCCTCCGATTCTGCATGCAGTTGCTGACGAGAAAGTTTCTGGAGATGCTGGAGAAAATACGGTTGTTCCAGCTTATAGAATAGCCCAATGCAGTGGGGCAGCCAGGGCTTTTGTACGGGGGGGGGTCGTTGGGAACGTGTTCAGCCAGGGCTTTGTAGGGGGGTGGGGGTGGGGGCCTTGGGGTACGTGTTCAAATATTTTCCGGACCAGTGCTCCCACCGCCACATATGTTCTTTCTGGTATTGGTCACCTCACATTTCGGCCGAGCTCCTCTCTCACTCGAAATGGTCAAATGTTTGAGGTATCCTCTCAGCGATTTTTAATGTCGTTTTGTCCCTCTTTGAGCAGTTCACCACTTCGAAGCTTCGTTACATGGCATCCCTTTGTTTTAAGAGCGCAATACATGAGCCGGCTTTTTCATCACTTATCCTTTTATTTATCAAAGCCAGTCTGAGCAGAGCCTTCAGATGGCGTACGTCCGCTTCAGAACCTTCATATAGCTTGCAGTAGCTGGCGACGAACGTCAACGGATACCCTTTGGCAAATGCCGTCATGACAAAATTTCAAAGCTGCCCACCGTGTTGGGAACTGCCAAGATTGCCGTATGGGGCCGTAGGGAAACTAGTTTCTGTACTTTCCGGAACGCTGACCCGTCCCCATCCCCATCCACAAGGTACTACCGGGCTTTTGCTATTTCATTTTTAACACGATTACCCATTTCCATCCCAAAGTATCATATGACGGTGAGTTCATCTCATCATTACGTCAGAGTCATGTTTCCGTTTGTTAAGCAACATTTGAAAGCTTCTCACCTGGCTTCCCTTTCTGTTTTTTACTACGTAGCTGATAGTTGTGTGTCATATTCACGGAAAACGCAACAGCGTTTAGATTTTCAGCCAACGATTGTTCTTTTAAACGCATACAAATCAACCCAGACAATTTCCCTGTCCGAAATTATGCCATTTCTGTGTCGCCTATGCAGTCATAGTCGCCATACATAAAGCGGGCAGGTTCTAGTCCTCAGTGAGAAATCTGCCCCGCTCAAATCCCAGTCGCTTACTTTTCAGCGTTTTAGATGTTGAAAAGGGAATGTCCGTGCAACCAAAACGTCAGAAATTTTTCACAATAATCAGGCCAGGACCTGTCATGATTTGAGCTATTCCCTTCAACTTTTCCGATTTCTTAAGGGGGATGGGCCAACGGGATGTCAGGAAGTTGGCGGTATATTCAGCGGTGTATTCAGCGACGAGTGTCCGATTTCACTGAAAACACGTCCGAGTCGTTAATTATGGCACGACAGCGTAAAAAATTACGTTCATTTGGCAATATCCTGTGACCTTGAAGATAAAACAAGGTCAAAGGACGGGGAACTCCATATCACCCAAAATTACCGGCTGATTTAGCTACAACCACCAGAACATTCACTACAGAAAAAAAAATTGGAGCCGGCCAAAGAGTCTTGGCCTCTCGAGGGTCACCCTTTAAGATTGAAACCCAGGTTCAAATGACGGCGCTCAATTTTACCCAAAAAATGACCGGCCAATTTTTAGCTTGCAAGTACCTTGAGCCCTGAGTTTGACCTTGAAGGGGTAACCTCGAAGGTCCAGGGACTTTTTGACGAACGCTAATTCTTTCTGTGGTGAATGAAAATTCCAGCTCTTGTAAGCTTAAAGTCGGCCTAGTAAATTCTTTGGGGATTTGTATTTCCCAGTCCTCTGAACCTGAGTTTGACCTTGACGGATAACCTCGAGAGTTCAAAAGTTCTTCCGTCCTTTGACTTCGCTTTTATCATTCAGGTTACTTGACATTGTAAAATAAACGTTATTTTCGACGTTCTCGTTGCCATAATTGGCCATAAGACGTGAGTTGTAAATCAGACCTCGCAGTTATACAAAAGAGAGACTGTATTCGAGTAATTTACATTGTGGACAACAATGTATCTTTCTGCCGAGAACCCACACAAATGTTTTTTTCTCGCTCTCGACACGATGGTTAACGCATGGATGCCTCTCATTAAGTCAATAACCGATAGCGCTTAGAGGTTAATGACCGATAACACATAAAGGCCAATGACCGACATAACAACGTGTTTTCAGAGAAATCTGCTGCCCACCTGGATCTTAATCTGAGTGTAATTGTGTAGAACGGCATTCGTCCCGGGAAGAGATCCGACCGCGGACGCCGTCGGCGCATGTAAGAGATCAATGAATGAGATGCTTTGGCGTCGTGAACGTGCCGTAGAGTACTTTTAACGTGTCCCAGTTTTTGACTCAGACGCCGCGTTGCGTGCAGCTGTATCAAATATAGGACCAGATCCGACAACCGGACGCCGTTCGGCGCGTGGAAAGATCAATGACTATTATGCGGGGGCCAGCTTTGGTGCTGGTGGCCGTCCGTAGTGAACTTTTCCGATTTCAACCGTGGCGGCTGACTGAAATGAAATATAGCTAGGTCACCCTTCTGCGAAATAAGCCCAGTAAGCGGTCATAAAGTTGCCATAAAAGCTTCTGCAATAGTCGAAAAACAAGACGACTAAAGGTTCGGGCCATGCATCAATCAAAACCAACTGTGTATTGAAACAAATTGCGCGTCGTCGCAATCCAGAGGTCGTTTTATTATTCTACGATTTTCAGAACGTCGGCCAATTGTCTGTCTATGCACCAATGCATTGGCTGTTCGGTGCCGTTGCCTCCCGGTCATACGAATGTTGGCGTGCGGTGAAGCTATCAGGGGTGTTTACGGCGTGAAATCTGCGATCGAGCCCGGCCGGCGCGCGTACAGTGAGGCCATCAAGGCTGCTTCACGGCGTGAAACCTACGATCGAGCCGGGCCGGCCGGACGCCGTCGGCACGTGCAAAACATGCTCCATCAATTTAACATTTACACGCTGCCAAAGACGCGGAAACGCGAGGGGCGAAACTCGGTCTGCAGCTCGGCAACGGGGCCTCACAAGCGAAACGCGGTCAGCACCTTTCCACGCAAAAAGGGCAACCATGCTAACAAAAGTGCGAATCGGTTCGGGCTGAGGGGCACGTACCCTTGTCCCAAACAGCAAATGCGATAGCATGGAAGATTTTCAGGGCAGCTGTAAGATGTCAGGCATCCGAGCCGCGCTAGGTAAACGACATGAACCCAGCTGCACCGTCTACAAATCACCTGCAATGCACTGCCCTGCAATGCACTACCGTCACCGTCTACAATGCACCGCATGGTGCAGCTGGGTTCATGCCGCTGCCTGCTCGGATCGCTGAGATCTTACACCTGTCCCGAAAGCTCCCAAACCGTCGAATCTGCTGTTTGCGCACGAGGCGCACGTGCACCCCAGCCCGAATCGATTCGCACTTTCGTCGGCATTACTGCCCGTTCCCTTAAGCGTCAAAAGGTGCTGATGGTGCTTCGCGCTGTGAGACCCCGTTGCCGATCCACGAGCCTTGTTTCGCCACGCGTTTCGGCGGGTCTTTACCCAACTTAAAAAGTTGCACTTCCCCTGTTAAATCGGTGGAGGCAGGTCTGCGCGCGCCCGCGGCGCCTGACGGCCGAGGCAGCTCACAGATTTCACGCCATGAATCACCGCTGATGGCCCTCACCGCACGCTTAACCGGGAGGCACCGCACCGAGCCTGGTGTCATGTATTGGGTGCAGTGATTGGTGCGTGACAGACAATTGAACCGACGTTCTGAAAACTACAGTACAACTTTACCGCCGGCATTGCGCGATGCACAATTGCTTGTGAATGTACCGTTTGCTTTAGAAGTATTTACTGGGTGAGCCTTCAATACTGTGGCGCTTTGATTATTCGGAGATTGTTGTCAACTTTATGCATCGTATCTGTCTACATTTCACTTGAATCCGCTCTGGCCAACGACCCTAGCCATTTTTTTTGTGTTCAGGCTGTCGTCGAAATTCGGAAAGTTCGCTGTACAAAGCTGAAGCTGGCCACCCCGTACAGTGGAGACGTTTAGCCGCGCTTGACAACGTCCGCTAGTTGGACCTGATGTTGCTTACAATAAACCTAAATGCACAGGTGGTCGTGGCTGAGAAAGCATCCCAGGTATTGCCCTAGCAGATGACATTGTATACGCATCAGATCCCAATTCAGGCGGGGAGCGGCGCCGGACAAGGGCGCATCCAGGACGGTGCGTCCGACCCCTGACGGTACGGTAACATGTAAGAATGTAGTTTGGTCTGTTGGCCTGAAATTGTAAAGGACTAGCCACTAGCCGGGTCTAGAATTTCGCTGTGTGATCACCTGTTAGGGTCAAAATTTGCAACATGCCACTTTTTATTGCTAAAAAGCAAAGACTGATGTTTTAAGATGTGAAGGGCTTTTGTTCACCTCTGTCATGGGGCTGCTGTATTCGTGGAAACACCGGTTGCGTCCATAGATGGAGATATTATCCCTACGGACATGGAAACGTCAGGTAAGATAAGGCTGGCCCAAAACGGCATTCGCCAAAAATTTCAAGCTTCTTGTAATGCCAGTACTGTGCCGTTACCGATAGCTAGTAGCTATGTAACAAAAAACACGAAGATCTACCATTCAGGCAAGGTTTAAGTTATCCACTTCTCAAAATTTTAGGAACAATGACACTAATAGACCAGTGTTGCGTCATGAACCATTTGTCTGAGAGTTCTGTTTCAGTTTACTTCCAAGTATCGCACGACCTTAATGGTCGCATGCGTTGTTACTTGAGGGACACTTCTTTGTACATTTTATGAAGCTTCTTTGTACCCTTTCACATACAGCTGATCTGGCCATACGATGTGTCAGATCACCTATATGCAGCTGCACGGTACAGTCGATTTTATGCCGTTTTTTTCTCGGATCGCGAAGATCTGAGATCGAGCGGTCCAAATCCGCAATGTCTTCCCTTTGCGCACGACCATGCGTGCGCCTCATTAAGCTAAGATTTGCGCCCTCTTGCCTGTGCAGCTGTCCGCTCCTTTCCGAGCCAAAATGGGATGATACCGTTTCTCTCCAACCCCCGTTGCAAGAACCGGGATGCGCTGCGTGTTTCAGGAGTTTTAAGTGCGTTGTGAATTTCGTGCTTCCCGTGTGAAACCACTGATACACGTCTGTGCGCATCGACGACACCCCACCGGCCGTCTCCGGTGCCAGATTTCACATTCACGTGCCCCCTGCTGTCCTGGCCGCGCGCCACATGTCACGTGCACACCTGGCACCCATACTAAGTCACGAATACATTTGTGCATGCCACACAGACCAAGGGACGTTTAGAAAATTAGGATGCACAAGCGCTTGCGCGCTTACTTTGCTGGGCCAATTCAAAATTTGGAAATTTTCATTATGCATCTTTTTTGGAATCACGGTTCTAGGTGCCCTGGTTGCCGAGATATCGCTCGAAACCTGAAAAAGACTCTCCCGCAGGCCGCGCGCGGCGCTGGCGGTCCGGCGGCCGCCAGCGAGAGACAGCGCATTTCTCCTGCGCTTTCTGCAACACAGCCCAACCTATTCCATGGGATCGGCGATTGATCGTGGAACGTGGCCTGTGATTTTCGCCACTTCCATCAATTGTCCGCCTTTGAATGATGGCAGTACGCGCTGCCGTTGTACTAAACGGCATTGTATTGTATCGAAAAGTGAAAAACTGTCGGCACCGGCAAAACAAGTTTTCCCTGCCCCGCGCACACGTGACGCTACAGTTTATAACCACGTGAGTGCCCGTTCGATTCCCCATCAAAGTATGCTACTTCCGAGTGCGTCCGTGCCCTGGATGCGGAGATGTGGCACAAAGCGTGTAAAACTGGGGAAAGGAGCAAAGGTGTGAATCCGAAGTAAAGAAATCGTGCCGGTGTGATCGGCGTGGGTCGCGCGCGGAACGCCGCCCGCCTGCCGCTGGCCGGCAGGAGGCGTGGCAGCAACGTGCCGCGCGCCGGGCAGCGCGGCACTACGCCAGAGGCACGTTTATGGCGCCGCCCAAGCTTCACCTGGGCCAGATGGAGGTCGTCTGCGCGCACTGCGGCGAGCTGTGCTGGCGACTGGAGTCGCCCGGCGCCTGCTGCCACGACGGCAAGGCGGCTCCGCCGTTCCTCCCGCCGCTGCCTCCAGCCCTGTGCCAGCTGCTTGAGCTGGAGTCGCCACATATTAGGCGCCGGCATCTTGGAATTTGTCCTGCAATTCGTAGTGCAATGGTGCGCTGCACAACTCGTGATGCGATTGAAAGTGTAGTTGCGTCAGTTGTGAATGTTGGGAAACAAAATCCACGCCTGCACGCGCACGGCGACCGTCACACACGCACGCCGCCGACCAACATGCACAGACCGGGATTGCTTCCGGTCTTCGGACGAGCCCCCCTGCCGGACAGACTGCAGACGTGCCAAATGCTCGTTGTTTAATATGAAGCATGGCTAAATGAACAAAGTCGAAAGCCCGCTGCGTGAAAGCCCATTTTAACCCTTAACGTTTAGTACGTACGTCGGGAGTCGGGCAGTATCTTGCCGCCGTCGCGGCGAAAATACGGCCATGCAACCCGTTAGTCCAGGCTCATTTGCGAGCGACGTTTTTAAACAAATACAGAAAAAAGGGTGCATCAGAGACAGGACGAATCGGCCGACACGCTGGTGTACTTTTCAATGCTAGATCCTCATCGTTTTGACGGTAGCGGCTCGTATTCGGCGCCGGTCTGTAAAACTCGGCCCGTTGCGAATTGCATTTTAATTTGCAGCGTAACAGTGCGTCGCACAAGTCGCAATACCCGTTAAAAGTAAAGCCGCTTTAGTTGAATGTTGGGAAACAACATTCAGGTCTCTAGCTGCTTTGCACGCCGAGCTATAACAGTAAAAGTAAAGCCCGTCAAAAACGGCCGATTTCAACTTGTCAACACGTGTGTACGTGCCACGTGTCACGTGACGCAAAAAACGTACCCGATTGCGATGGCCCATTCCGTGCGCTATCGTACCGTGCAAGTTTCATGTCGCTGCGACCCTTGGTTACCGGGATACGGCTCCGGGAAGCGAGGCGTGTCGGGCCGCCGGCCGGTCGTCTTCTTGAAACTGGCGTCGCCCC
>NW_023596461.1:31004398-31050139 GCF_011947565.3 Pollicipes pollicipes | reverse complement strand
CGCCACAAAGTCCGGGTCACACGACACCGTGGCGCGCTGTAGAGGGGAGAGGAAGGTCGGAGGCGGTCGAGCCTTCTGACTCGGGGAGGGAAGTCAGCAGAAGGGCCCGCCTCCGCGGCCGTATTCTCCGGATCAGGCGGGGATCGGTTTGGACGCTGTGCATGCAGAAGTGGTCCTGGACGATGGTTTGTGTCACGTGATCTGAGTAGGCCGGTGGCCGATGGCCGCGTCTTTAATGCGCTGTTACACACAGAATTGGCCGTGGTCCCCAGCGTCCATCGGGAGCTAAAGGTGGGGTCCGGTGGCCAGGGATTGAGCCGCGCAGCTGGGAAACCAGAGGTGCGAGGTTCGGTTCCCCGTTGCGCCGCGCTTACCGCCAGCGCGAGAGGCAGGCGACGTATGCGACAAGTGAGCCGCGGAACCACAATGACAACAGCTGTTTGAAATTTGTCATACAACAACTAAATTTCGCCTGCCTCTCACCGTGATGGCTTGTTCGTTGCCTGTCTGTCATCCGGGCAGGAAAGGCGGGTACCGCGGGAAATCGGAGATCACCTGAGCCTGAATAAATAGGACGAATACTTTGTGCCCCGACTAAATGCTCATCGGAGCGTCTTTCTGGCCGCGTCCTGAATGTACCGTTGGACCAGCGCGGCCCAGCTCAGCAGGGGATCATATGCAGGATATTGTGACGGCCGCCCCGGTCGGCTCTTATTCTAGCGTGCAACTTTTGGCACGGCTGAACGCAGCCACTCCCGGCGGGCGTCAGGTGCGCTTTTTATGTCCAGTGGCCAGCCGACCGCTAAATCCATGGCAGTGTTTGTTCCGGCTCAAACCCAGAACGCTCAGGCACTTGCGGCTCCAGTCGAATGGCTGCGGCTGGTACATTTCAACCGCGCCGATGGAACGAAGCTAGTGTATTGCGAGTCAACGACAGCTACCTATCTGCCTCCGTACGTGCACCCAGCA
The DNA here is from genome assembly GCF_011947565.3 of Pollicipes pollicipes. NCBI lineage: Eukaryota > Metazoa > Arthropoda > Thecostraca > Pollicipedomorpha > Pollicipedidae > Pollicipes > Pollicipes pollicipes. Next base: position 31,049,170 of record NW_023596461.1, on the reverse strand, counting down.
TTTCGCGCCCTCTCTGGATTGGGTGAGGTCGACCGCGGGATGATGCTTAAGCTCTTCGGATTGGGTGAGGTCGACCGCGAGATGATTCTGAAGACAGGAAATACCCCGCAGACGGGGGTCGAAGCTGCCCGCCTTGCAGGCGGTGTGCCGTGTCTGGACGCGGCCACGGGCGTGCGGCGCTGGGACGGACTGCGGTGGCTTATGTCATGTGGCCTTCCTGCGACGCGACCAGCCGGCTAATGTCAGCTAATGCAGCGGGATGGGGTGGGCAGCGGGCGGCGGGCGCCGGACCCTCTCGCTGCCGGGGTACGGCGCCGGCCGCTGGCGCCCGGGCAGGCTGTGCTGCACGCCTGGCCGGGCCGGCGCCGTGGCAGCGGGCTGCACTGCCGGCCGTGGGACTGTGAGAGGCACGGCGCGGCGACGTCGCTTCAGGCGCAGAAGGGCGGCTGCAGGCGCCATCCCTGCATCGCCTGGCGGAGTCCCCACACAAAGGCTGTGGTGCTGGATCGTGTAGACAGGCTCTCGTAGCTGGGTGTGCGGGATGGCATTCACGTGTCGGGGCCCGTTATGTTGTTCGTTGCAGACCATGTGCACACTTGCGGGTTTGGTTGTTGGTGGGACCACGGCCACTTTTGGGCCAGAAAAAGTTTACATCTTCTTTAGACAGAAGCTGGCGGGTGAGACGCGTCTGAAATGGCTGATTTCCACCTCGTTGTTCATCTCCGGGTAACTCAGCCTGTTATGTCTTGTCGGACAGATGGTGTTATTATCGCCTTTCCTTGCCGGGCCGAACCCAGGCGGGCTATTACTGTGTAGAAAGAACGATGGGGCTAGGGGCCATGTTTGAAACCAGGAATCAGGAATTTGATGGGTCGCGTAAAGCTGTGTGTTTTATTAGTGTCACTGAACATCGGAACAATACCATTTTCCCTGTTAACGAGGCAAAATGAGTGGAAGCGAACATCCCTCCCATGGTCAGAACCATGCGTGCCATGACTGTGGGGGCAAGCGGTATTGTGGAGCCCTTGGCACACTGATCATTTCGTCGACCCTGACCTTCAGTGACCGTGACCTGTGGCATGTCAAATCGGATCGCGCAGCTCCAGCCTCATGTACAACACTCACCCCCGCTGCCTCGAAACACTTTGTATGTTGCGGCAATTAAACAAAGAAACCGACAAAATGCTAGTCATACCGCATCAAAGATCGTTTAAGATGACAAATATTTGTCAAAATAGGTCACGAAAGGCACACACCACCTCCCAGTGATTGCATAATTTCACGTGCGTGTACTAGCTCCACCTAATGTGATTAACCAACGTAATTGCACTGAGTGGTGGCTTATCTTCAGGCAGAATGATGAGGCACGGCTACTCAGTGCTGGAAGTTCCCTTAGCGTACCCTACGATAATCCTGCGTTATCAGGCGCCTGAATGCGAAATACGACCGGCATGATTCCCACAAAAAGTCACCTCTCGCGAAAGGTGGGGTCTCTAAATTTACACAATGTGCACGAGTGTTCAACCTCAGCATCGAAATGTCAGCATCTTTCGTCTGGTGGTTGTAAGGCTGTCCCGGGAATGACAGGCTGCGCGATGCCCTTCGGCGGAAGACCGGTAAAGCTCCGCTTGCCTGGCGAGGGTCCAGGACAACTTTCAGGCATAGGCGCACGCACTGAACCACGCACAGTGGCAACGCTTCCACTGTTGTAGGTGAGTCCGATCCGATCGTGGAATCGGGGCTCGCTCGAGATCCGCATTTGCTGCTTCTTCGCCCGTGTTTGCTCAGTGACGAACTGAGATCGGATCGCTTGCAATGTGAGACCTATCCAGTGGTTTTCACAGAGGCGCCATTCGTGAACGGTTGATAGCATTCCCATGTGTGTCAAGGGACGTTCGATCAGGTGCACTTGACCGAATGAAATATTAGAACTGGAACCGATTCAAAAACTGATTCGCGCCTATCCTGTCACACAGGCTCGTCTCTTTGACTTGTCTCCTTGACTCGTCTCTTTGGCCCGTCTCTGGCCTGCCTCTTCGATTCGTCTCTTCGGCGCCGTCAGGCTAGACGAGGGGTTTGATAAAACGGATGGCATTGTGACGAGCGGGCCATTTCAGTCACTCCTCCCGGGAATCTAAGCGATAAGATTATCATGTAACAACAGGTGATATACCAGTGTATGAACTGAACCCTGGTTGCCACAGCAGTGTCATTTGATATCCCCCGGCATGAAGATTATCTCATTTTGTTATTTACTGACAGATGTAATGGTTCTGTGATAAACTAGTTACGCGTCCATTCCGTGCGCGTGCAAGGATTTTGAACGTCCTTTGACTCAGATAAGAACACACAGCTGTGTGTCCGGTTCACAAATTCAACTGTAACTCGTCATACTGTCCTCAATTCGCGGAATCTCATGCTGCAGCTTTTCGGTCCTTTCAATCCTCCTGCGTTTCCGGCATATATTTTGGTGCAGTGTAGGAGGAGAAAGGGGGGGGGGGGGGCGTCTCTGGTCTGTCCAAAGTGTACCAATGCTTACTATTTAAGCTGTCTTGCAATAACGAAGAGGGTGGTGCTGGAAACATTGGGACTCGTCGGCCAGTCAGTCGGTTGTGTGCGGTCTCGTCGGCCGGTGAGTCGGTTGTGTGCAGTCCCGTCGGCCGGTGAGTGGGTTGTGTGCGGTCTCGTCGGCCGGTGAGTCGGTTGTGTGCGGTCTCGTCGGCCGGTGAGTCGGTTGTGTGCGGTCCCGTCGGCCCGGTGAGTCGGTTGTGTGCGGTCTCGTCGGCTGGTGAGTCGGTTGTGTGCGGTCTCGTCGGCCGGTGAGTCGGTTGTGTGCGGTCCCGTCGGCTGGTGAGTCGGTTGTGTGCGGTCTCGTCGGCCGGTGAGTCGGTTGTGTGCGGTCCCGTCGGCTGGTGAGTCGGTTGTGTGCGGTCTCGTCGGCCGGTGAGTCGGTTGTGTGCGGTTCCGTCGGCTGGTGAGTCGGTTGTGTGCGGTCCCGTCGGCCCGGTGAGTCGGTTGTGTGCGGTCCCGTCGGCCGGTGAGTCGGCTGTGTGCGCCGGCCGGCGTGCAGGTCGCGGTGGGGCGGCCGCCCCGCCTTATACGGCCGGCCGGGGTGGCGACGCGCGCCAGGTAGCCGGCTGCGGCCGCGCCGCCGCCCGGCCGGCCCGGCCCGCGCCGCCGCCTGCTCGACCGGAAACGACCTCACCGCCGCCCGCTGGTCCGTGAGGACGGCGGGGGAGGGGGTGGAGGACGGTAGTCTCGGTGATCCGTGACCTCCCGGGCGAACCGTGTGCCCGGCGTGCCGGGCTGTGTGGCGGACCGGGCCCGGCAGCCCGCGCTCACTCCTAGACCGTGAGAGCAACGAGCGGGGCATAGACCGAGTAGCCCGCGATGGCTCCGACTGGACCGTGGGAGGAGAGAGGGCGATAGGTTCTGTAGCCCGTGGTCACGTGGGGACGAGCCGCAAACTGCGCCGTGACGGGGTGAAGACACGGCGGCCAGCGCGGCCCGCTGCGGGCGGAGAGCGCGCTCTGGGCGGGGTGACGTAGCCGGGTCCGGTGCCGGCCGTGCTGGCCACGGCTCGAGTGAACGGCATGAGCTGGACCGCGACGCTGGTCGGCGAAGCATTAACGCTGGCGACGCCGGCCGCAGGACGGCCTGAAGAACGGGTTTGACCGAACGCCGCGGCTGCGTCAGCGGCGAGGCGGCGCTATCTGGCGTCTCTGACTCACTGGTGCACCGATGACTGTGTCGGCGATCGGCGGCATGGCCAGGGGCGGTGACCGTGCTTCCCACCCGGACGAGAAGCGTCGGGCGGTCGGGGGTGCGCTGAGCTTTACTTTTACGTTGCTCGTCACTGGCGGTGTCAAACCGTCGGTCTCTTCGGGTACGTTCGGGTAGGGGGGTGGGGGAGCCGTCGAAGTTTTTCGCTTGATCGCGTGTAATTCACTAGATTCTCGTTTTCCGTTGTAATGGTCACATCTTCGTCGGTACTGTGACGTTTAGAGAACTATCAAAATGTATGGGGTGTCAGGCATAAGTTTTATGCGCAGGATGCGCTGAGTGATATTTGACTTACATGGTTAGAGGTCTGTCATGTCGGTTTCATCGCACCGGACTCTTTTCTTAAACTATGACCAAGGTCTTGGTAACGGCCATCGGTTCTCCACGTGCATTGCCTCAAAACGCCTACTCGAGAGATGTGGTGCTCAAAGTCACAAAATAGTTTGCGTCATTTAGACCATGTTTGCGGCAAATCTGCTGAAATCTGAAGTACGGCTGGGGATCACTAGAGTACGGATGGGATCACTATAAGTCGCGGCTGAGTTACCGTGACGGCTCCGCAGCCCGCTCGGTGGATTTGTGAGGTTCCTCACGATGCCATTTGGAATCAGGAGATGTGCCGCCCTTTCTGTTCATGCTAATTGGAGTCGCGATGTGAATTATGTTGCTCATTGGGCTAATGAGGTCTAGTATTTGTTCCACGGCAGACGCTGAGCGCGTGCAGGCGTTACCAGAATAGGGCATTCGGAAAGTAAGCTCTGAAACTTCGCTAAGTAACCCCTTGAAGGGTGAAAATTCCGTTGCAGTACATCCCATTTTTCTACCAAGAAATCGGGCTCATTTGTGATATGTCCACGCAGTAGATCCATCGGCACTGTGCCCGATCCGGGCTTACGTTTACGTTCGGTCATTTGTGATCAGTCCACGCAGTAGATCAATCGGCATTGTGCCCGATTACATTAGATTACGATTAGATTAGATACCAACGTTGACGTTGGGTCTCGGTGCCTCACCCACTGCGTGCTTCGGTGTTGTCCCACGTGACCCGTCGCCTCGCTGACGTCGCTGCTGTCGCCAGGGTCGCCACACCAAGACGGGCCAGCTGGCGGCCATCAAGTGCATGGATATCACGGAGGTGGGTTGGGCGGCGGTGGTGTCCTCTGTCGCATACGACGGCAGGAACTGTCCTGCCGGCGGGGATGCTCACACTCCATGCACGCGGGGAGGAAGGGAGACGGGGCCGGATTGTGGAGGAACCGTTACGTCTGGACATGACATTTGACATCTGCATGACATTTGATGTTGAGGTGTTATCAGTCAGTGAGCCGCGTAAGTCGTTCATCAGTCACGCGTTCTGTGAAGACGCCGGATGCCCCCGCTGTCCGACGTGTGGCAAACGAGCGTGCAGACGAAGGCGTTTTAATCACGACTCCACCGCTGTCGTTGCAGGATGAAGAGGAAGAGATCAAGCTGGAGATTAACGTGCTGAAGAAGGTGAGTCGGCGGGGGTCGGGGCGGGGGCGGGGCGGCCGCCGCCGTCAGCGAGCCGAGCGGCGGCCGCGGGCGACCGTGCTCCGGTGCTCGACTGTGTGCTCGGCCGGCCCGCGACGCTGATGGATGTGGGAGTCCGGCGGTGGGCCGGCGGTCAGTGACGGCCGCCGGCCGGCTGCAGCACCCCGCACGCGCCCTGCCAGCGGCTGGTGTTTGGGGCGGGGCCACGCCCCCGGCACTTCGCTAATGGCTTCATTCAAAGCTGGTGCCGCGTGCGGGAATGGGCCGGCTGAAATGGCGTTCTCTGTCGGAGGTTCTGGTGGTTAATCAGATGCTTTGGGGGGGGGGGGGGGGGGGGACAGTCTACCCAATGGGTAATTGCCAGAGGGGAGAGCTGTTCGTCCTTGACGGAATGCAGCGGCGAGTGGCATGTGCGTTCTGGCGGGAGCCGGCGCTGGAGCGCGTGCTGCCGTCTCCACCATTGGGGGCTTCGTCGCGGATGGCGTCTGACGCAGCGGCGCTGCTTTCAGTACTCGCACCACAGGAACATCGCCACCTACTACGGCGCTTTCATCAAGAAGTCGCCCCCGGGCAAGGACGACCAGCTATGGGTACGGACCACTCCGAGGAAGTGCCAGGCCTGCTGGGCGGCAGGGCGCCGCGTCGTCCCGAGAACCAGCTCAAGCTGTGGGACTTCTCTCTGGTGGCTGGAGTCTTGACGCTTCAACGCACCCAGTTGTGCTGCGTTCAAAGCCCTCTGGCGTCTCGAGGCAGTTTAGTTCGGTGACCCAGCACCGTAGTGTCACTGGCTGTGCGGCGCCACCAGGCCGGTCTGCGGAAAGGCATTCACTGGCTGGCAGTCAGCCGTCTCCGTGTCTCTGACGAGGAGGGTGTGTGTCTGTGTGTGTGTGGGGGGGGAGGGAGATGCCCCCCCCCCCGCCCCTGGTGCGTGCCGTTCGGCCGCGCGGCCAGCCGGTCTGACCTCTGGGCCTCTGCTTTCAGCTGGTGATGGAGTACTGCGGCGCCGGGTCGGTCACCGACCTCGTCAAATGTAAGCACCCTTCGGTCCCGGGGTCCGCGTCCGTCGCGGCATGGGTGTCGTTCGAGGTCACGTGGCACGGCGTGTGATGGCCGTTCCGTAGGCGCGCTAGTGCTCTGCCGCAGCTGTGGTGGCGTATTTGGCCACCGAACTTGAAGGCATTCGACGCAGCGGTATTCTGTGGGCGTTTGTATACTACCGAACGCGTGTGTGTGTGTAAGCTCGCTCATATGCGAATGCTTACAAGTGGCGCCTTCAGCGCTGCCGCCGGCTGTGCCACACGAATGTGAGATGGCGTATTCAGCTGACGTGATGAACACAATGTGACGTCTTCCGTGGGGTTAGGTCTATACAATGACGTCGGGCTGAGTGTTGACTGGACTGAGACCCATTCCGTTCTCCTCCATGGTGCCCGCCCGTGCCTCCCGCCTCGCACAGGTAGTGAACTGCCTGTCATGACGCCTGCCGCTCAGTGTTCGAATTGCGATCGGTTTTTGACCAGCATTGGCGCCCGAAATGGCCAGACAGGCTTAGGTAGCTTGCCGCGTCTTAGACAGCCGCCCTCGGCGCTAGATGCTCGGCGGGGAAGGGCGGCCAGCTTGCGGCCTTGGCGTACGTTTTGCTGCAGAGCGTCGTTTTGGAGGGAGAAAGCTGTACATAGACTGAATTCGTTCGTGTAAGGCCAGAAGTATTTCGGAACTAGCTTTATCATGGATTAGACGAGTGTTGGTCATCTTAGAGATGACAGCCATCAGTCGCCTTACCCTCCGCATTGATTAACGTGCGAAAGTTGGATTTAATGTATTTGTCGTGCGAACTTTCATTGGATGAGGGCTTGTGCGAAGCGTTCTCTTCTCCGTCACATATTGTAAAGGTCACTGAGCAGTACCAGCCGCCGCAAGATGACCCATATCGGCCGTGTCGCCTCGCCTTGGCTGAGTCCCTGCGTGTGACTGTCGGGGCTCCGCGCGCCGCCGTCGCCCGCCGCCCGGCCTGAGCGCCGGCCGGCCGAGGCGGTCCGTGCTGACCCGGCGCGGCCGCCCGCAGCCACGAAGGGCCAGTCGCTGAAGGAGGAGTGGATCGCCTACATCTGCCGCGAGATGCTGCGCGGCCTGAGTCATCTGCACGCCTGCAAGGTGATCCACCGCGACATCAAGGGCCAGAACGTGCTGCTCACCGATAACGCCGAGGTCAAGCTGGGTGAGTGGCCGGCCGCCGAGCTGCGGGGCTGTCGGTGGGGGCACGGCACTGCCGTGGCAGGGCACTGAACGGCCGCGGCAACGGCCGGACCATCGCATTCGGGGCTGTCCGCCAGTGTCTGAGCCGGAGCACAAACCGTCAGCCGTGCTCGACGCCGACTCGCTCGAGGATGCCACTGCAGCCGACGCGTTCACCGCTGCGCCGCTGGCGACCCCGGCGGCGGACACTGTCTGTTGTCGGTGTCGCCACGGGGCTCTTGTCGGCCTGTCGGGCTGGGCTTGGCCGCCCACCGCGTCTCACAGTTGCCTCGGGCGCGCTGTCGCCCCCTCGCTGCCCAGCCGTGCTCCGCCCCGTGCGTGTGCGCTGTCCGGCCGTCTGACCGCGTGCCCCCGCGGCGCCGCAGTGGACTTCGGTGTGAGCGCCCAGCTGGACCGCACCATCGGCCGGCGCAACACCTTCATCGGCACGCCCTACTGGATGGCGCCCGAGGTGATCGCCTGCGACGAGAACCCCGAGGCGACGTACGACAACCGCTCGGACCTGTGGTCGCTGGGCATCACGGCGCTGGAGATGGCCGAGTCGCAGCCGCCGCTCTCCGACATGCACCCGATGCGCGCGCTCTTCCTGATCCCGCGCAACCCGCCGCCGCGGCTCAAGACCAAGAAATGGAGCAAGAAGTTCCACAGCTTCATCGAGACGACGCTGATCAAGGTGGGTGAGGCGGCGCGGAGCTGGCCGTCGCGTTACGGAGAAAGCGTCTACTTTCCCAGAGATGCTGACTGGTGTTGCGTGGCCCATGAGGGTGTATACACCGTGCTTGATGCCTCTGATGTACAGCGTTTGGTGATGTCTGTCCGTGCCTGTCCGCGACGCAGTGTCCGCTGAGGCCAAATGCTGCGGTCTTGATTTCTTTTCAAGGTCACTCGTGTGCCACGCCCCAGAATACATTTGAGAAGTCAGAAATGTGCCGACTGTCTCTGGTGCCGACGTTGTCTGTCACATTGGCGCCTGTTTTTTTCTCGCTGATATGCGTGCTCTTGTGCTCGCTTGTTCGTTTGACGTTGACCATGACCCGCAGTGGTGCCTAACCACCCGCGGGTTTAGATTCCCGCCTCCTCCGACTGCCAGTGGTGGCGCCACACACCCGTGTCGCGCGCGTGTCGCTGGGAGTCGACGGCACTGACCGGCACGTGTTGACTCGCGCGGCCGGCAGGACTACCACCAGCGGGCGTACACGGACCAGCTGCTGAAGCACCCGTTCATCAAGGACCAGCCGACCGAGCGCCAGGTGCGCATCCAGCTCAAGGACCACATCGATCGCATGAAGAAGCACAAGGCTCAGCGAGGTAGGCCCGGGGGCGGCCCGGGGCGCGCTTGCACCCGCTGCGGCGCTGGTGGCGCGGGCGCTTCGTCAGGTTTGATTGCGTTGCGTCGGTGACGTGGAAACTGGCGTTTTGGTGGGCTGGCGGCCTGTAGAGGTGGAGGTCGGTGTCGTGGTTGTGAGGTTGGTGCGTGTGCGTAGGTTGTCGGATGGTGTCTCTCTGCCTGTTTAGAAGTCCTGTAAACGGAGGTAGTTTGACAGCTTGAGAGGAGGATGCAGGTGGTGGCGAATAACACGCTCTAGCGAGTCAGATCGGATGGCGGGCTAGTGATGTTAGAGAGACATGACATTCACACCTACCAGCGGCTGCAGCTAGTGTCCCCTTCGGGGGGGGGGGGGGGGGGTCATGCGCATCTATCACCATTCCTCACCGATGGCCGAACTTGCCCCTGCACGTGCTGACGCGGCCGCGTCCGGTCGCAGACCGCGAGGAGAGCTTCAACTACTCGGGCAGCGAGAACGAGGAGGAAGAGGAGACGGCCACGGCCGGCGAGCCGTCCTCCATCGTACAGGCGCCCGGCGAGAACACGCTGCGCAAGAACTTCCAGCAGATCCAGGAGGGGCGCGCCGCCGCCGCCGGCGAGGAGCGCGAGCGGCGGCGGCGCGAGCGCGAGCGCGAGGAGCCACCCGAGCCGGGCCCGCCGGCGCGGCCGCCGCTGCCGGCGCGCTACCCGGAGCAGCCGCCGCCACCGAGCCGGCCGCTGCCGCCGCCGCCGCGCGACGAGCGGCCGCCGCCGCAGCAGCCGGCGCCGCGCTCCGCGCAGCAGTTCAAGCCGCCGCCGCGCAAGCCGGAGGTGAGTGCCGACCAGCGGGTGCGGCGAGGCCCGGCAAGTAGCCGCAGACTTGGGCGCGGTGCGCGGGCGGCCTCGTCGGCACCGCTGCTTGCTGCGACAAACACCGTGCCAGTGGTGGCCGTTGACTTAAAGAACGCTGTTGTGGTGTCCGGGATGTTGGTGTGGAGCGCTGTGTCGAGTCGTGCGGCTGGCGCTGCAGCATGGAGGGCGCCGTTGCCCCCAGCCCGTCGAACCCAGTCGGCTGGCGCTGCAGCATGGAGGACGCCGTTGCCCCCCCCCCCCCCCCCCCCCAGGCCATCGAACCCAGTCCGGGCGCGACTGCGTGTTTGTCTAGCGATGCTCTCGATACCGAGTTACCTGCAGTCACGACGTAGTTTAGGTATGCCAACATGGACGGAAGGCGTCGCTAACGCGCTGACCTTGTTTTCAGCCGGCGCCCAGACGACCGCAGGTCAGTGATGTGGGCTCATACTCATGGCTGTCGCCGCCCGAGATCGTGACGTGGAACTCCAGCCAGCTGTTAGCCGAGCCACGTCAACCGACAGTCTCAGTACATTTTTGCCGATTAGCGGTTTCATGGATTGTCAAGATATTTAAAAACCCTCAATATGTTGGTTGGCTATTCGTCACAGGTGATTGCGTATGCGCTGGGCTTCATTTCCAACTGATGCGGGCTCCTTTTGGGGAGGGGGAGATATTTTCTGGACGAGTAGATCCGCCGCTCAAGTTAAAACACCTGTCAGCATCATCACGCAATGTCAGTGAGGACGTGAAGCGGGCCGTGTGCTGCCGTGACGTCACAGTTCCCACGCCTCCTCCGCGACCAGGACCTGGACGTGTTCGCCGCCCAGCTGAAGGAGCTGGGCGGACTGGGGGCGGCCGCCTCCTCCCGAGCCTCAGCCACGGCCAACGGCAACAACCATGCTCCAGTCCAGGTGAGCGCTCCCGGTCTGTGGACGCGGCCTGTTGTCCTAATCACGCTGAGCTCGGCGACGTGCTTATGGTCGGCGAGCTAGGACGTGGACCGCGACGGTGAGTGGTTGTTTTGCTCGATATGCAGACAGCCTTTGCGACTTCAGGTAGTGTTTGCCTCGTGGGGCTTGGTAGGTCCTCAGAGATTCCACTTGATGCGAAAAGGTTGGCAATGTCGTTGCTCTATGTCACTTCCCAGCTGCCTGTCTGTCCGCTTACATGTGATGTGAGCTGACACTTCATGGCTGCCCGGACAAATGTCCCCGCTCCATCCGAACTGGGACTGTTGACGCGTCTTCACGCCCTCGTGCGACTCACGGCCGCTGTTAGGAACGACCGAGCGGCGTTGTCTGACCTGTGTGACGAGCCGCCGGCCCGTCCCCGCGTTGCGCATGACCCCGGCGTGACGGCGTGACCGGCAGGAGGACAGCAGCGACGAGGAGGAGCCGGGGCCGCCGCGCAACGACGGCACGCTGCTCGCGTCCGACTCGCCCAAGCCGCTGTCAGTGTGGGGACGGGCGGCGCGGGACCGCGGGGACGGGGCGGGGCGCACTGGGCTCTGGCCGTATGTCTGGTGGGGTGTGTGCCAGCGCCACTGTGAAGCCCTGGTGTCCGCGGCAGGACTGGGGCAGCTTGCGCGCCCGCTGTGACCCACGTGGCGTGCAACGTTCACTCGAGCTACGACTGAGCCGGTTATGGATTCAGTTGGTGTAGGGTAGCTGATTTTGGAGTTGTTTTGTGACGCAGTTCGTCTGTTTCCTTGCCACCGCATCGTGACACTTAAACTACACCTGTTGAGCGTTGTCCGGTGGTGGCCGGCGCGCCTGGCCAGCGGCGGTTGCGAGCTCGTCCCTGACGCGCCCCGCCCGTCGGCAGCGCCCAGTGGCAGAGCACCGACCGCGAGCCGGGTGAGCCGCCCGTGCGCAAGCCGCCCAGCCAGCCGCCGAACCGGCCGCTGCCGCCGACGCCCGACGAGGACGGCGACGGCACGCTGGTGATGCGTCGGGTGAGTAGGGTCGGGTGGCGGCCGCCGACCGGCCGCCACCCGGCGGACCGTCCGTCGGCACGGGCCGGTCCGCCGGTCAGGGGTCCCGGTCCGCGTGGCCGGGATCCGGGTCTGCCTGGCGACGAGTCCCGAGTGGGTCTGCCCGTCTGTGGTCTCCCGTTTGTGGATGTTTGTCTGTCTGCGTCTGTGCGCTGTGACTGCCTGTCTGTGAGCTCCTGTCCGCCCGTCTGTGCGGCTGTTCTGTGCTTGCGGCTTGTCGGCCCGTCCGGCGACGACGGCGCGCACGGCTGCGCCGGTAGCGCCGGGTCTGGCCGGGGCGGCGGTGGCGCGCCGGACAGGCAGCGACGCAGCGCCAGAACTGGCGGGCTTGGCACTCTGAAGACGGCTGGACGCGACCGAACGGCGCGGCTCCGGCAGTGCCACGAAGCGCGAGACCGCTGACGCGATGCCGCTCTCACGAAGAGGGCTCGAATCCAAAGCTCCCGGCTGGGGAGAGGCGGAGCCGATGCTCCTCGGCCGCCGACTCGGTTATCCGGGCGTCGGCCGCCTCGGAGCTCTGTTACTGGCGAGTCCTGCGGGTATATCCCGACGGAGACCGCTTGCACGCCCGTCATCGACGCCGTACATTCTCTGCCTGCTATGAGTCTTCACAGGCCTGCAGCGTTGCCCGTTTTGTTCGCCCTCGCACGATATTTACGTTCGTAGCTTGAAAAATCGGTTTGTTTGTGTTACCGTCTCTTCTGGGGCGTGCCTTGCGCCTTGTTTTGCTCTGTTTGGTGGCGGGAGTTGGTTTTGCTGGTGGTGGCTCACACTTTTCCGTCGGGTCCTCTTCGATCACACCCCTCTGACACTTCAAACCGGCAGTTCATTATACGTCTGCCTCCTCCCCTCCGTCGCCCCCCCCCCCCCCAACGCTCTCTCCCATCTCCCCGTTCCGTGGCCTTCCGGTGGCGGCGGTTCCACGAGCCCACTCCATGCCCCGGTGGCGGGTGGTGACGGGCCACGCTCCCCCGACAGCAGCGCTTCTCCGAGCACGAGCAACTGCTGCGCGACTGGGACATGAAGCGCTTCTTCCCGGCGGCGGCGGCGGCGGCGGCGGGGGGCGAGCCGGGCGGCCGGCCGCGCCAGCATCGCCGGCTCGAGTCGGAGTCGGCGCTGGCGGCGGCGGCGGCGGCGCGCGGCCGGCCCCACCCGCCGCCGCCGCGCCGGGCGCTCGAGGCGCCCGAGCCGGGCACGGCCGGCCCGCCTCCGCCAGTGGGTGCGCCGCCGCGAGAAGACCGACCTCGAGCTGGGCGGCGCGCGCGCGCCCCGCGCGCTGACCAAGTCGTGCTCGGAGCCGGCGCCGTTCGAGGTACAGCCGCGCCGCAGCGGCCGCCGCCCGCCCGGCCGCCGCCGACGGCCCGCCACTAACCGGCCGGCCGCCGCCGCCGCATGGGCTGCATGCGGGCGCCGGCGGCCGGTCCGCCGCCGTGTGGCATGTGGACAGCGCTGACCCGGGCTGACCGACCGTCTGTGTGTGTGTGTGTGTGTGTAGTTATCGCGCTCTCGTGCACTCGCATGCACTAACACGCCTGCGTGTTGAGACGGCGGTGCACCGCGGCGCGAGCGAGGGAGAGAGGCGGCGCCGGGGACCTGTTTCCTGTGCAGACTCAGCGGGCTTGCTGGCGGGTGCTGCAGTGTGCTGTGCGGTCCGCCGTCGCGGAGCGCCCGCGGTGTTGCTGGGAAGGTGATGTGGAGTGCCTGGGGTAGTAACAGACTGTGTGAGCAATCGCTGCGCCCGTTTGCGTGTCTGTGGCTTGGGTAAGCGTAAATATGGCGTGTTTTTGCGCTTGGGTGATGTTTGGTGACATGTCTGACGGCAAACTGACCCGTGTTTTGTCGGGCGCACTGAGGCGCGTTGTTGACATGCTGAGCGCGTGCTTCGCCGACGTGACGACTGCATGTGATCGTGCCGCGTGTGACGCCGCACCCTCGTGTGTGGACCTGGAGCGACCGCACTGGGTGAACCCGTGCACCGCCGCGGTACACCCGCCACCGAGGCTGTCGCGCGTGCGCCGCCCGCCCCCGGCTACGGCGTCCACCTGCCCCGGCCCGACCTGACGCCACGTGACGTGCCGGCAGAACCGCGAGGAGCAGCGCCACAGGCACGCCGACTCGTCTCCGGGCCCGGTGGGCACGCCCGGCTCGCGCACCAGCACCGTGCTGCCCGACCTGCTGCCGCAGGTGGGCACCCGCCCTCCGGCTGGGCGCGCTGGCGCCGCCGGTGGCTGCCGGGGAGGGTCGGATCGAGTGACGCTGGGCCGCTCGATGGCAGCTGATCTCTCTCGGTTGAAACAGGAGCTATTCCCAAGCAGACAATCTGCTGATTGAACCCGTGTGGTTTCGGATGTTTCAGCTTCAATGGAGGCTGGGCTGTGCTCTTGAAATGCGGGAGTGCGTGTTGGATCACCCTTTCTTACCGAAACGCCCGCACGATGAGATGCGCAGCATTCTGTACAAACTGCGAAATCCCTCAAAGACGCGCCCGTCCCGCCCGCCGGCGAGGCTGCCGCGCCCGTGTCGCCTCCGGCTACGGCGTGGTCACGTGCCGCCCGGCGCCCGGCGCTGTGCACGCCATGAGCCCGCATGTCGTTCCGTTACAGACCAGCTCCAGCCCGGGCAACGGCCGCCACCTAGACAAGTCGACGTCGGAGGAGGTGCGTACGGCCCGCCCCGGCGCCGGCGCCGGCGCCTGTACATAGGGCCGCCCGTAGCCGTAGCGGTGTAGCCAGTCGGAATGTCGCCCCGCCGCCGAGGGACCACTAATACGCCCGGGAGGGGGCCGGCGAGCGGGCTGCGCTGCGGGCGTCCGGGGACGGCCGCCGCCGGCGCCGACCGCGGCCAGCGTCGCGCGCCGTCCGTGCAGACAGGACGGAGCGCGCCGGGACTGTCGCTTGGCTTGGCGGCGCTTGTGTGCTGATGGGCTTGTGGTCAGCCCGGGCCAGCCACGGCCGGCGGGGGCCGCCGGAGCTCGGCGCCAGGCGGCCCCGCTCTGGCCCCGGCGAGGTGACGGCAGGTCGTCTGCTTGCCCAGTGAGCCCCGGCTAACATGTCGCCAGTGCCGGCGGCCGGCTGCCGTCGTGACGTATTCCGCAGTTTGAGCTCTGGCGTTGACGGGCCACGTCTCTGTATGTGGGCGTGGCGCCACCATGTAGTCGTCGCGGCCTCCATCCCCCGTAAAAATGCCCCCCCCCCCCCTGCTGCGCGTGTGCGGCACCCCTGTGAGCGGCGCGGTTGGCCGACGCCGGCGCGCGGGGCGGCCGGCAGTGCGCCGCCCCGCGCCGGCCGCGCGCCCGGCGTGTTTCACTAACGCTGTCTGTTTCGTTGCATGATAATGGGGTGGCGCGTGTCGACTAACCCGCGCGGCGCCTGCTGCGCCGTCGGCCCGCACACCCCGTGAGTACAGTCGCCGCCGCCGGTGCGCAGAGCCGCAGCGGCGCCCGTGCCGGGGCGGGGGCACGGCCTCGCACGGCCGCGGCATGCCGCCAGTCACACGAGCGTGTGCCCGGGTCGGGAAAACACTGCCGCATCCGGGCCGTCGGGGTCACCGCATCCTGGCCTCAATTACGCCGCCTGTTGTGTGCGGTGTGCCCTTGCCGGCTCCGCACAGGCTTCCTCCGGGCATCGGGGTTTGATTGCTTTCCGTTGAGCCGCGCCAGCGTGTCGACGGGTCTTTCCCTGTGCCGATTCGCGGCCGCCGCAGTACACCTGCCCTTCCTAACAGCACACTGCAACAATTCCCAGCACGGCATAATGATCTCTCCTTTCCTGGATGCGGCAAAATTCAGTCCGCTCGGCCTCGTTCACACCGCCTGGGGTCGTCGATTTGTTCCGTGATGTAAAATTGTCATGAAATTCGGGAAGGCATGCCTGTTTTGCGGCCGGGTTTGCGTCGCGCTCCTTTGTGGCTTTCTGCTTACACATGCGGGTCTGCGCTCTCGGTACAGACGATGGCGCGGAAGGTGTGGGGTCACTGCCTGGCAGCCGCTCGGGTTTGGGAGTGGCTACTACGTGGTCTTGCATGACAGTTTGTCGCTGTAGTGAGTGCTTTGTGGCGCTGGAGCCCAGCTCTTTATCATTTATCTGACAAAGTGAGTCTCGTCCTATATGGTGATTTCATCAGAAGAGCTTCAAAGCTTCATTTGCATTATTTTCACCACTGTAGTGCAGTAACTTTGTCGAGCGATAGGTGTTTACTTTCGCGTGCAAAGCACTTCTGTTTTATACCCGTACGAAAGCGTCAGATGGTCGTCGGAAGCCTACCACTGTCCTCCACAAAGCACCATGTTCGGCCACCATAGCAGACGTGGCCGTGAGATGCTGACCCCGGCCGTTGGCGTGGTCCGTTTCAGTACCGCTCGGCTGTGGGCCAGCCGGCTCAGTCGCCGCTCCAATTGCAGCACAAGCAGAAGTCGTTCCTGACGTTCGGCTTCGGCGCCGGCGGCAGCAGCCGGCGCGAGAGCCACATCAACGTGAACGTGACGCCCACGGGCCACGAGGTCAGCTCCACGGACACGCCCGAGATCCGCAAGTACAAGAAGAGGTTCAACTCGGAGATCCTGTGTGCCGCACTCTGGGGTGAGTGCTGCCACTGGGCGGGGAGGGGGGAGGAGGGGGGGGAGGGGCGGCGCCGGAGATGTGGGGTAGGACGCGCCTGTCGTGGGTGGGTTCGCGGAGTGGGCGTAAGTGGGGAGCGGTTCAGTGGCGCCGATTTCACCGCAGGGCCCGATGAATGTCGGTTGTGTTTCCTCAGAATCCGCATGGCTGAGACCAGCTTGCTGAGCTGTGGACACGTTGCCGGCGACTCCCGCCCACTCGTGCGTGGTTCGAGCACGTCCGCCCGTGCGAGCGTCTCCCGCCGCTGACTGGCCCCGTCCGCAGGCGTGAACCTGCTCATCGGCACCGAGAACGGCCTCATGCTGCTGGACCGCTCGGGCCAGGGCAAGGTGTACCAGCTCATCTCTCGGCGCCGCTTCCAGCAGATGGAGGTGAGGTGCCGTCGGTGCGCGACGCCAACGGCCTCCGGCTCGTGGTCCGGTGTCGGGCGCTGCTGGACGGCGGCGGGAGCTCGCCTGCGTTGTTGTTGTGCGTTGTTGCGTATCCCCTGCGTGACGTGCTGTCACCGCCGCGGCGTCGGGTGGAGGCTGTCTCGCTCCCCTGCTGACGTGATCGTGCAGGCACACGCACACTGGCAGGCGATGCGGCGAACATGATCGGTGTGCCTGCCGGAGCCCGTCCCCACAAGGCGTGCCCCGTGGAGGCGCGAGCGCGGCGCAGCCCCGCCACAAGTCGTCGCTGGGGGCCGGTGCGTCGCGCGCTCCCCGGATTGTCCGGTGCGGATCCTTGTCGGCGCGGGGATGCTGACGTGTTCATTGCAGCTGTTTGGGAGCCGCAGCTTCTGTTGTGTGTGTGTGTGTAAGCCATCGGGACGCGTGCGTTAGCCAGACGACGCACGGTTCCAGGTGCTGGAGGGTCAAAACATACTGGTCACGATCAGCGGCAAGAAGAACCGCGTACGCGTCTACTACCTGAGCTGGCTGAAGAGCAAGATCCTGAAGTCGGAGTCGGTGAGACGCGGTCGCCCTGCCGCGACGCTCGGCGCCCTGGAAGCCAGGCTGACCCGTTATGCCGTGGTTGTTGCTCGGCGCCCTTGGAGCCAGGCTGGCCTGTTATGTTGTTGCTGATGTTCGGCGTCCTTGGAGCCAGGCTGGCCCATTATGCTGTTGCTCGGCGCCCTTGGAGCCAAGCTGGCCTGTTATGCTGTTGCTGATGCTCGGCGTCCTTGGAGCCAGGCTTGCCCATTATGCTGTTGCTCGGCGCGCTTGGAGCCAAGCTGGCCTGTTATGCTGTTGCTGATGCTCGGCGTCCTTGGAGCCAGGCTGGCCTGTTATGCTGTTGCTCGGCGCCCTTGGAGCCAGGCTGGCCTATTATACTGCTGCTGATGGTCGGCGTCCTTGGAGCCAGACTGGCCCGTTGTACCGCTGCTGCTGCGACCTGCTCGATTCACGGTCTAAAGGGTGGGGAGGGGAGGGTTAATACTGCACTAGCCATGTGTCGGAGTATCCGCACCAGCCAGCGCGCTGCAGGTAGCCGCGCTGGGGGCCGCCTGGTAGCCGCGCTGGTGGCCACCGCAGCTGGCTGGTCCGATCCCACCAGATCGGCGCCGGTGTCGCCTCTAGGGCGGACCGCGCCGCGCCACCGGACACGTGACAGCGCCATCCAGTCACCTGCCGCCGTGATGGGGCTCTGACGTCTGATGTTCTGTGACCACAGCAGCAGGTGGAGAGAAGGAACGGCTGGATCAACGTGGGCGACCTCAACGGCGCCGTGCACTTCAAGATTGTCAAGTTCGAGCGGATCAAGTTTCTCGTCATCGCACTGCGAGAGAGTATCGAAATATACGCCTGGGCGCCCAAGCCCTATCACAAGTTCATGGCCTTCAAGGTAGGCGCATGGTAACAGGCTCTTGTTGAAGACAGTTGGCTGGCATTGTGTTAATGCGCATTGTTCAGCAGGTCACAGTTACCCAGAATAGCAAGTTTCTCTTGATTTCGGATTGCAGACGGCTTTTTGTTCGGGGTCATTGCCGTAAGTTATGTAGGGTACGATTATGCAGAGCAAGCTTCTTTTAAGGCATGGTTGCAAACGCTTTGGTCTACGAGGTCGCGGGCTGACCCCGCAAGCGCTGTGCCTGCCATCAGCCCGGTTGATGGAGTGAGCTTGCGTTTGTTCGATTTCGTGTTTTCAGCATTTCCGAAAAAACTAACAACCAGACCGCAAGTTGCCAGGGAACAATTAGAGTAGCACACATTGTGAAGGACCTAGTATACGATGAAATCAGCGCGGCTGCCGGTGGGCGCGTCTGCCCTGTTGGCACGCTGACGGCCGCGCCGCCGCCGGCAGAGCTTCGGCGAGCTGGCGCACCGGCCGCTTCTGGTCGACCTCACCGTCGAGGACAACACCCGGCTGAAGGTCATCTACGGCTCCTGCGACGGCTTCCACGCCGTCGACCTCGACTCGGCCTCCGTGTACGACATCTACCTGCCGAAGCACGTGAGTGGCTGGGGGGCGCGGCGGCGGGCCGGGCCGCGTTCGCCGGCGCCGGAGTGTCGCCGTCTGTCGCGGCACGTGTCCTCCGTGCACTCGCTGCCGGCTGCCGCGCGAGGGGACACTGGGCCGAGATGTTGGAGAATGCCGTACATGGCACGCACGGTGTTCCGTTTGTTGTGTTCGCCGCGGACACGAGCTGGCGGCGAGCCCTGATGTTCAGGGATGTGTTGAGGTCGATGCTGAGGGCTGCGTGCGGCCGGAGGCGGCGGCGGCGGCGGCGCCGGGTCGGGGCCGCCGCCGCTGTGGTGTTGGGAGGGAAGCGGCTGTGACCCGTCGTGACATCGCTGTGCCCCGCCCCCTGCAGGCGCAGGGTCCGATCGTGCCCCACACGATCGTCACTCTGCCCAACACGAACGGCAACCAGTTGCTGCTCTGCTATGACAACGAGGGCGTCTACGTCAACACCAACGGCAAGGTGAGAGAAAGCTCTCACTCGTAACGGCGAAAGCGTCGTATGCAGTGTCTGCTTTAAGGACGATTGGCCGCAGTTGCGCTGCCGTGTTGCACCGCCCGTGCTCTGACTGGGTGCGGGGAGAGGTGGGCGGTGGGCACCCGTACCCCGCGCTGTGGCCGTCGGACGCCCGCCACGGACGGTGGGCGGCGCCGCTCAGCCGGGAGCCGGCTCCACATGGCCCGTCTCCGCCGCCTCGCCGCCGGTCGGGTTCTGAGCGGCCGCGTACGCTCCCGCCGGCCGCTCTCGCCGCGGGATGGCGCTGCGGTCGGCCCCGAGTGTGGGCGTCGCGACGCGTGCTCCGTCGCCGCCCGGTCAGCCCCGACGTCACCGGTGTCGCGTCGACAGGTCTCCAAGAACATCATCGTGCAGTGGGGCGAGATGCCGACGTCCGTGGCGTACATCGGCACCGGCCAGATCATGGGCTGGGGCAACAAGGCCATCGAGATTCGCTCCGTCGAAACGGGACATCTGGACGGCGTGTTTATGCACAAAAAGGCGCAGAAGCTCAAGTTCCTCTGCGAGAGAAACGACAAGGTAGGTCGGCGACCTTGGAGCGCCGGGGTCGAGGAAGATGGATAGGGGGGGGGGGGGGGGGAGAAGAGGTTGGTTATTCCGGTTGGAAGAGGAGGTTGGTTCTCGTCTGGCTTGTCTCGAGTTCCATATAGGTGAGGGCCTGTCGTAGCGGGGCTCGTAGTAGGAGGTACTGCAACGGCCCCAGTGGCCCGTGATGGTTTGGACCCGGTGAACATGACAGCCCGCAATGAGCCCCAGGCAATCCTGCCAGACACGTGTTCGGATCAGGGACGTGTGGGTCCAGCGCGGCACTCGGCGAGACTGAGCGTGTTTGGCTGGGGGCCTGTGACCCGTGCGGTAAGGAGGACCGAAACTTGGCTGGTGCTGCGGGTCCGGGTCTTCGCCCCACCCAGCCGCCCCTGCTGTGACCGTAGGCACGGGCCGTCCCGATGACAGCCGCTATTGCCTGTAAGCGCCGTGCTCATTCGTTTGCTGCACGAACGGGGTCTGTGACACCGTCGCGACGCCTCGCTGCCGTCTGTCGTCCGTCCGCTGCCTGCGCCGGTGCGAGGCCTGGCCCACGCTCCAGCGCCCTCCGCTCACGCCGCTGCTCCGGCAGGTGTTCTTCTCGTCGGCCAAGGGCGGCTCCGCCTGCCAGATCTACTTTATGACACTGAACAAGCCAGGCATGGCCAACTGGTGAGCCGGCCGCCCGCCGCACCGCTCGCGCGCGGGCGCCGCGGCGGACGCGCCGCCCGTCGCGCCCGCACTGTGACGGCCCGCGGCCGCGAGCTTAGCGGCGGCATGCGGCGCGCTCGGCGTGGCAGCACAAGATGGCGGCCGTGCTGGGCGCAGTGACGGCCGCTGCCGCCTGGACGCGGCGCGCGCGGCCCCGGGCTCGCAGCGGCATGTAATCTCTCAGCATGCTGGTAGTTGCGCGGCGCCGATCGCGGTAGGACCTTGTTTATCCGATTTTCGCGGCGCTCCCGGCCGCGCGGTCGCCGGCTACGCCACGGAAGGCCGCCAGGCGGCAGGTCGATCGGAGCCCGGCCGGCGGACACTCTTTGTGTTGCGAATATTATTTTGTTACAGTTTGGAACCCAAACATAGAAAACCCGTTTTACACGTGCGCGTGCAAGCGAGACGTTTTTGCGCGTGTGCACGCGCGCGCCTGCGTGCGTGTCGCCGCGCCGGTCGACTGCTAACAGTTGTATGTGGGCGTGCTGTAGATGTAGTTTGTAACACTGGCGAGCTCAGTCGATCCCTTCGTACGGCGGCGTCAGCCGAAGGGCCCCGGCGGTTTTAATCGGAACGGTGTTAATCGAAACCGTGGAGCCTGTCTGCCCGCCCGTTCTCCCGGTATCGTGCTGCTACAGGAAAGGCCTGCCCGCTGCGGCTGCCCAGTCGCCATTTTGTATCCGCTCTCATCTCGTTTTGTTTAATGCTTTATGGATTTGACTGTGCCGGGAGTGGTGCGTGCGCGCGCCTGGCGCGGCTGGTCTTCCCGTGGTGTGGAGGGCGGCGCCGCGGCGGCCGGCACGACCGGCGGGATGGGTCGCGGCCCTGATAGACGACCGCCGACGGAGCGCCGCTGAGCCGCGCGCCCGACCGGCAGCCGGCCGCCGAGCCGCCCGAGACCGGCGCCCGCCCGTCTCGGTCCAGCTATCGTCTGGTAACTGTCTGGTAGCCGTCTGACACGCTCGGTTGGGACGTCGCTCTGCTGGGCAGCCAGCAGCCCCCGTGACGTGCGTATGGTAGTCCTCGCTTTTGTACCGGTGCGTATCAAATCCCCGCAGCAAAAGCCCTCTGCGATGCTTTTATTCTCAAACTGTGCTCGACATTTGTCTGATAGTTTCTGTATTTCTTGCCTCACTGTAAATATGATGGGAAAACGTTAGGAAATACAGCAATATAAAACGGTCTGGCGTGGACGAAGGTGTCGGCAGCAGCGGAAGTCGGGATGCGGCCGCGTGAACTCGAACTGCGTGGTGCCGACGCACAGTCCAGATAATTGCTGGCGGGGCCGAAAGGTACATGAAGGCATATTTTGAGCAGTGTTTTGCATGTCGTTCGTCCAGCCGTGGTGGCTTGCCGCTCCCATTCCCAGCGTGTCTGGGGGGCTGGGTTCAGTGTGAACCGTTGTGCTCCATGGAAACGCACAGTTGCATCAGTGCGTGCACTTTGCACACACTTTGCATCGACACAGCACGCAGCATTTCACAAAGTCAGCTGGGCAGCATTTTGCCAAGCAAGTGAAACTTTTTGTTAGGGTTTAGTGCAGTCATCGCGTCGCATCACTGAGCCACCCCAAAATGCCCTCTGGACAGGACTAGTATACAGGGGGGCTGGGGATTTCGGATTTCGGAGCAAAAGTCATGGGGGGGGGGAAGTACGTACGGAATTGTTCGTAAACCAATGTACGTTATGTGTAAAGATTGCCTGGCGGAAACACTTAAGATAGTAGCGAAATGTTCGTTTGGTTTAAAGCTCCGTGTAAAATGCGCAAATTGAAAAAGTTAGCACGGAAAAAGGTCGGACGCATAAATTGCGTACGCATTTGTTTGTCAAAACAATGGTATGTAGGCAAGTGTGAATAACCGACAAAGTTCGCTTAATAAAAGTACGCACGTAAAAGCTCGGCAATATTGATCGTATGCTAACAAATTGTATGCCGGACATTTCGGTGGTAGAGGGACGGGGATCCAAGCTAAGTCGATCACCCGGGACCCAAATCATGCACCGCCAGCTCTCAGATTTCACTGAAATTTAGTCCTCGTGGGATAATTTAAGGTGCAGCCGTCGACCGCGCAGTTTTCAGCTCCATCGGGCGTGCAGATTAGTGGTAATAATAGTCTCGGACAGTGCTGGGCCGGATGAAAATAAAGCACTAATCAAAGTTGGTACGTTGGGTACATCCTTCTCTCTGAACTCTGATCACTAAATGGACGAGCGTGGTTCGGGCGGTATCGGTATCCAGCTGACTCCTGCCGCCGCCGCCAGATGGCGTCAGGTTCGCGCCCGGGACGAGCGTGGTTCGGGCGGTGTCGCGCGCAGGCCCGCCGTGTTCCACTAGCCAGCTGACTCCTGCCGCGGCCGTCAGATGGCGTCAGGTACGCGCCCGGGAAGCGTCGACAGATTCGTCAGAGTGGGGGATAAACGAACTTTTAAACAAACTTAATCCCTGATGAGCGTTTATGCACAAGCATTTGCGCACGAACATTTGCGTGCGTCTTTTTCCACACGGGTTTTCTAGGAACATTTTCGTAATGATTTTCTTCCCCGCGAGCTTATCATACGAACGCTATCATATACGAACTTTTTACGTCACGAACTATCGACGTTACGAAATTTAGAACCTTCGGATTTTATCCTGGAAAACTTGAGGGATATAAAGTTAAAACTGGGAACCATTGTCATGTGAGCTTTTTCCGTTTTAAAGTGTCCGCGCTCCACATCAAAGTGTGGTCCGATGGGACGGGATAGCTCCCTTGCGTTTCGCCGCCTGCACTGTCACGGGCATGCGCCTACCGCTGCAGTGAAAAACTCGCCCGCTCCGTCACTCTCCGGGCCTTCCCACCCCTTTGACCGTTGTGTGTATCGAACCGGACGCGGGTCTAATCCAACAATACGGCCACCTGCAATCGAAGCGCCCGAAAGCCCAAATCATCACCGCTCTCAACGTACACGATCTGTTGGGGCCCCCCGCTTCCGTTGCGTGAACTGCTGTAACTGCTGTGTGTTCCGTGCGTGTTTGCCGTCATAGCTACCAGCCCGTTCATTCACGACGCCGCCGCGTGTCGTGGAGCTATAAACAAGCACCGAGCCGAGCAGGAGCAACTGCACGGTACACTATGCGTCGCCCCGCCGTGTTACCCGCCGTCCCACACGACCTGCGAAGCCCTGCCGTCCGGTCGTCAGACCGACGCCGTCGTCGCACCGCGGGTCACGGGTCGGTGACCTTGACCGGGCGGGCTGCCCGTGACATTGCGCTGATCTGTTGAAGCGCTGACCATTCATTGTCCGGGGTGTGATTTTGTTGCGTTCGCTGTTGAGGAACTATAGGCAGAGCGCAGCAGTGTAGGGTATTGTGTGTTCCGAGTTTTTACGCTGACAGCTATTAAAATATCGACCCTGCGGTCGGCCGTGTGCTGAAGGGCGGGTTGTGGCGGGCCTACGGGTATCGTAATAGCAGCGTGTTTTTAAGGAATTTTTGTCAGCCTCGTGGCGATTGCTGACACTTTTCTTTGCTAGCATATGCGTCAGAACCAACGTTTAATGGGGCTTTTGGAAATGGTGACGTTGGGTTGTGTGCCAGACCGGTCAGATGACATAGAATTAAACGTGTAAATATCGTCTCATCGCGACGGGCACTTGGAATGCATTCTATTGCGCTACGATGGGCGATGATTGGCCCGTGCCGATGACGCTCGATTTGGCCGCCCCAGTTACCGTTCGTGTTGCGTCGTTCGTCAGCATACGAAAGCGACTGAATTACGGTCTGTGCAGTCAAGTAAACGTTGTTCTGATTGCCTCCTATCGGTAGGCACGGCGACCGGGTAACAATTCAAAACCCGACGGCTGGCGGACGGGTTCGCGTTGTTATCAAACGTTCCAGTGTTTGGCAGGTGAAACAGGGATTCTGATTGGTTAGATTCATTCGAAACTTTGATTACCAGGCGGCTTGGCACTCTGTACGCTTTAGGACAGTCCTCCGCCTGTGATCTGCGTTTAAATGCCAACATTGGGAGCAGGAAAGTCAGATTTGGCCCACCGTAGGACAAATGTCTCTAGATGTTGCACATTTGACAGGTCAGTCGGTGTCGCACGAGAGCAGGTTCACAGAGGTTAGCCGGACCAGCCCGTCTAGCTGTCCATAGTCGGGCAAAAGAAGACACATCTGTTATCTTCGAAAAGAACCTGAGCTACCTTTACTAAGGTTTTTTGCTATGAGGTCACTATTTGCTACACCTTGAGGCTAAATAAAGTGAAATCAAGATCCAAATATTTTGACTTTGCCCAAAGCAGGCCGCCCGTGTCATGGTGACATTTACACGAGCCGACGGCGTTCGCCGCGCTATAAATCACTTTCCGCAAAAATGAAATGGACTAAGCCCGTCGTGAAACAAATGGGGCTGGATGGTAAGTCATCGGGCCCTCGGCTACACCGCCCTTCAATGGACTAAGCCCGTCGTGAAACAAATGGGGCTGGATGGTAAGTCATCGGGCCCTCGGCTACACCGCCCTTCAATGGACTAAGCCCGTCGTGAAACAAATAGGGCTGGATGGTAAGTCATCGGGCCCTCGGCTACACCGCCCTTCAATGGACTAAGCCCGTCGTGAAACAAATAGGGCTGGATGGTAAGTCATCGGGCCCTCGGCTACACCGCCCTTCAATGGACTAAGCCCGTCGTGAAACAGATAGGGCTGGATGGTAAGTCATCGGGCCCTCGGCTACACCGCCCTTCAATGGACTAAGCCCGTCGTGAAACAAATGGGGCTGGATGGTAAGTCATCGGGCCCTCGGCTACACCGCCCTTCAATGGACTAAGCCCGTCGTGAAACAAATGGGGCTGGATGGTAAGTCATCGGGCCCTCGGCTACACCGCCCTTCAATCGTATGCAAAAATCGGCACCCCTAGTTCTGGTCAGTAACCTTGGCTGAGAGGTGCGACGGGTTCGGCTACGTGCCATTTGATGAAACAGTTGGTTACTGTAGAGGTTTAGGGGCCAGCTGTATGCCATTGGAAAGTAAAGTATATGCGTCTTCCTTTAATTTGGATCGAGGGCAGAGAGCTCCTTTTCCTACCTTCTTGTGGTCTGGCTCACGGCTGGAGAAAACGTCGGGAACAGCTGGCGCCGCACAGCAACAGAGACGTAGCCAGGGGAAGGGGACCTAAGCATACCCTAGTGCGTGGTTTCTTACGACAGGTCATGGTTCTCAACCGGGTCGAAAAGCATGTGGTCTTCGTGTGGGTGCCAGGACACGTCGAGCTGGTCGGTAATGAGAGGGTCGATGCTTTTACCAAGAAGGTTGCAGCTGGCCACGACCTAACTCCGCTCGTGCACCATACACTGATTTTAAACAGTTGCTCTCGGCCCGTCTGAGAGAAAACTGGTAGCTATCTTGAGGTCAGACGAGCACAAACACCCATGGCAACGCGTGAAGTAAGCTCCGGGCGGTAAAGACAGCGGGTGGCTGGCTGCCTCCCCCCCCCCCCCGCTGTAATACCGGGGAGGAGAAGCTCATTCTCCGTCGCCTTTGTATCGGCCACATCTAAGAAACGCACAGTTCTCTTCAATCCGGAGGTCGTGTCCCATCTGCAATCACCCACTGCCAGTTGATCATGTGCCCGTGCAGTGCTCCCACCCAGAAGGAGAAGCCTGTTAACGTTACTCCGGCCCCACGCACTGCGGAGACTTGCTGCGCTGCCTCATTGGGGAAGAACCGATCTTTGACACGATTTTTTTGTGTTTCTTGAAGCATGAAGCTTTGAAGGCAATCTTTTCACCTCTTTGATGCCCCGTGACGGCGCATGACTCCAACTTTGGAAAGCTAACTCAGACATGGCGACCAAGAACGCTGAACGCACTGCACGTACGCATCAATGAAATGAAGACAGTCTGACCAAATCACGGACGCAACATGACCGTCGCATTCGACGCGCCTTTAAAACCAACACACCATACCACCATCCTTGAAATCTGCAGCGAGTTTCCCGCCCCAACTAATTGCTGCGATCTGCAACGCTCCGCGGCAGCGGGCCGTACTCCGCGCCCGCGAAATTCCTCCGCGCGCCGTGATCCATACGGCGCCGCGCGCACCGCGCCGGCGAACATGTCGGCGCATCTCACGTCGGCGGAGGCTGCCGCGTGGGAGGCGCGGCCGAAGCTTCAGCTAAAGTAGACTCGTGAGGCTCGCCCATCTCGCTGGGGGACTGTTGAGATACTTAAAAGATGTGTGTACCGTTACTTTAAAGCTGCTTAAGCGGCCAGTTTATGGCAGGAAAAGTGGGGAAGGAAACCGGCCTTTGCACTCCGGTTTTGCTCTACGATTGATCTGGACAAAAAATCTGAAACCAGGCCGTGAGAAACGAACATTTGGTTGTCCCCTTCGAAAGCAATGCCTTTACGTTTTAATGGGTAACTCTTCTGACTTTATTGTCAAGTGTCTAAATAAACATGAACTAATGGAGATGGCTGTCAATATACCCTAAATAAGACGTTCAAATAGCTTACGAAAGTGGATTGCCACTCAGGCCTTTATCCAAACGGGTTAACCGTTAAATGACACCTCGCCCCATTTGTGAATCACTTACCTCTGATTAGCAGAGAGCAGGGACACTGGCCACCCTTCCGTCTTTCCACGCCCCGTCCATTTCCATGTGTTGAAAGCATGTTTGCACTTATGCTGAGGAGACCACGCTACTCATTTTAAAAAAGCGACGTCATAAAGGGATGGGGTAAGCGCCAATTAAAATCTGAGTCGACCGTATGCATAGCATACACAGGTACATTTCAACATGGCCCTGCATCCATGCCGATAAGACGCTTAGCCGCGGCGATACAGGATAGCATGAACCTTTCCGAGGCTTACAACGGTACAACGGTAAGCATACGCCTGCTTTCCAAGTCAAATGTTCCTGACACTCGAAGAAACCTGTTCCGATCGTT
The DNA here is from genome assembly GCF_011947565.3 of Pollicipes pollicipes. Taxonomy (NCBI): domain Eukaryota; kingdom Metazoa; phylum Arthropoda; class Thecostraca; order Pollicipedomorpha; family Pollicipedidae; genus Pollicipes; species Pollicipes pollicipes. The sequence continues at coordinate 31,021,718 of NW_023596461.1, read as the reverse complement.
ACTGTCAGCGCCAAATTCGCTATATGTTCGTACTCACTCGTCAACGCTCTGCGACACATCTGTTCTACTAAGCCGCACTTATTCCAAGAGAGGGCTGCAAGATGCATTCTGTTGTCACTGGCAAATGCATTTCATTCATTCGAATTCATTCGTGGCGGACGCCACGAATGAATGAACGAAAGCTGAACGAAGTGCTGCTGGCTGGCAGGTCATACACAGCGTGTTCGCTTTCCGTCGTTTTGCTTAAAATACTCGTTGACAGCGACTAAGTGATCGATCGGTGATGTTTCAACGCCACGAAAAAAACAGCAACATAAATTGGGTCTCTTTAGATGTAAAGTCGATGTCTTAGCGGGTTGGTCCATAGAATGTCGAACATCACGGTGGTAAATACAGCTGATCGATCGGTGCATGTGGCTGAGGTGGTGCCAATTTTGTCGCGACTCTAACAACTGGCTTAACAACGGTGTACTGCGTTCGGCGCCGTTTTCCAAAATGGCGATTTTTCCGGCTTGCCCGACGATTAATGGCTCAACCGCTTTGAAAAAAACCACCATACATTACTTGAACAAAATGCTGAATAAGTGCATTGAAGTCGAGTGCCAAACAGTCTTACGGTCAAACCGACAAAACATCTGCTTTCCCTGGCACTATGGAGTAAATCTGTCCCCACTTTGAATGCTATAGGGCAGAGACTGCTTGCCACTTTTGCCCAGATCAAACCCATGCTCTGAAAGCAGGTTAATATGAACACGATGGAGGCCATTACAATTGTTCAAAAAGGTAACCGCATAGCGTGACGGGCATACCGTTACTTGAAAACCGAGTCTATCGTTCGCATAGCGTACACAGGTCGCATGGCGCGAATAGGTGCCGTATCCCAGAGACTTGCGGCCAAGCTGATGACTATGGGATACTAAACCCAAGTAATTGACAATAGCGGAAAAACGTCATCCAGGACATAGAGCTGTCATCCTCATGCGCTTGCTTCCCAAGTCGCAGCCAACGAATGATCAGCTTCCCATTGCTGCTCACAAAGGGCCTGTGTCATTTAGGGCTTTGTTACGCATTGCAAGCGTTCTGACTGTCGGTGGCAGCGTCATATTTGCTGTATTTCAGCTTTCATTTTTGAACGCTGCTGCAATGCTTCTGCGCTTCCTTGCCCTGCGGGGATTTTTTAATGCAAGCCATAAAACACTAGTTGTGCTGTTTTCTCGTGGCAGTGTACTATGCTAGACGCTATCAACATTTAATCTTCTAACAGCAACATGCGTAAGTTGCCTTATACTCTGTTTAGGTGCATTCTTTTTTATTTGCATATGCAAATAAAAGCAACATGCAAAATCGTGTTGTAATGTCGTATTTTCACATGATCACATTACAGTGGTTACATGGCATATAGTCACGCTGCATGATCAGCGCCATAACTTGCAAAAGGCTGCTATGATGCATGCTGTTGTTTCCGTGGCCTGACTCTCATAACCGCATCGAATGAATGAATTAAAGATGAAAAGAATTCCGCTGACAGTCAGCAATCATAACATGTTTGCTTGCCAACGATTTAGCGAAATTATTCGGCGGCGACGACTACACCATAGATCGGTGGCATTTCAAGGTGGCGAAAAAGAGAAGTTGTGGAAATTTAACACGCGCTTGGGTGGGGGGTATAATCGCCCCCCCGAATATTTTTCCAGAATGGTTTCCGAACGGTGAGGTGCAGTCGCGCCAAATTTTGCATCTGTAGAAAATTGAATAGCAGATCGTTTGAAATTCCAAATTTATATGTACCTTGTAAGGTTGCTGACCTATGGCAGGTCAAAATCAGGCCATGGTTTCAGCGAAGTTAATTTCTAGGGTATCGTTCAGTCCGATGCAACAGCGGATTGTTAGACGAAGCCATACATCTCTGATATGCTTTCTCAGGCAACACAAATATTGAATGAGCAAATTACGTTGACCTAAGGTCAGGTATAAAGGTCATACCAAGATCAAAACCAACCTGTTTTATTTTTCTAGGGCTTGCTGTATGGGATAGCTTCTGGTGCTCATTTCGAATTTATTGATAGCAGGAGCCGCATTTTACATCTTCCATAGACTTCTTAGAGGTCATAATAGGTCATTGACCTAAAGTGACCCATGGTAATCTTTTTTTAAATATACTGCCCAGCGAAATCCTTGTCGCTCATTCAAATGCAAAACCCAGAGCAGTATTGTACCACATGACCTTCAGACGGTCAAATGTCACTGACCTGCACTAAGTATGTGACCTTTTGCTTAGAAACAGTTATCTTGGTTCTGAGGGCAGTTTGAAAGCCAATCTGTAATTTGACCTCATTTGACCTTATTTGACCCGAAGGTCGTGATCTAGGAACCTCAAACTTTGACCTCGGTAAGTCCACGTGCAAGTTAATACACCCTGTAAATTTGGTGTCTCTAGCTTTCTTGGTTCTCGAGATCTCAAGGGGTCAAATTGACCCCCATGAATCAATTCCGACGAAAGTGTAATGTATTCGGTACCGTGTCGGCCAAACGCCGACATTCCCGGCCTGCGCAATGATCACTGGCGCAAAGGTGCGTCGCACAAACGTCGCGTGCGCGGCAAGGCCAGGTGGAGCGCATCGTCGTATCAAATTTTGGACGCCGTCCGACCGGCGGAGCGCTGTCGGCACGTGGAGACGTACCCCATTGGTTTAACGCGTTAAATTTTAAATTCCAAGGTATTTTAAAATCACTGAAACGCTTGACGAAACCCGGCTGACAGCCCGGCAACAGGAGGTGGCAGCAATACGGAATCCACACATTTAGACGCTGAAAGATAGGGACGATCATGTAGGCAAAGGTGGGAATGAACGCGCTCTGAGGCGCACGTGCGCTCGTGCGTAAACCGCAGCTTTGACGGTTTGCGGGCGTTTTCACGATTGATGTCAGATTTCGGCAACCCTAGCAGATAACGATACAAAACCAGCTGCACCGCGCAGGCGTGTGTACCGTCAACAAATCACCCGGTCGGACCAATGCCGTCAGGTGCATAGCGACTCCAGCGGTCGACCGGGCAGCGACCTAGGTCAGGTTAAAAAAAAATATCGAACGTCACGCCCTAGCGTTTACACGGGGCCAGCTGGGACCGTGAAAATAACGCCGGCGCAAAGTCCGGACCACGGTGACCAATATCCACCCAAAATATCCCCGTATCTCAACATAGTTTGGTCGCAATCGTCCAAAATGTACGTCACTGCATAAGTCACCATTGCCGGTGCAAGTTGTCGCGCTAACTTGCCGGCATGTCGTCGATTTAGTTCGAGGTCCTCGATTGTCGACAGTGAATTAGCGTGAAGTCACGAGTTTTTGCCGGCGGTCCCCCGCGCTAAAGACAGTCAGGCGTATCAATGGGCATGCTCAGGTGGCAGCCAAAAGCGGCGAAAACACGGCTCCTGAGACAATAGACACGTACATTTGCATTACCGCTCATACCCGTTTCTGGCTCCAGCCGGCTTAACGTTTTGGACTGGCACACTGTGCTTTGTCTCATTCACGTATCGCGCATGCCACACGCGAGATCGGCGGGTATTTAGATGTGTAAGGGGCCACTCGGCAGCCGCGGCCATAACGATGCGGAACAAACACAGGGTAACTGAGACACCGGAGCGTACAGCGCACATTGGTGCTTCGCAGCAGCCTCGACGACACATGGTCAGCCAGTGCAGCCGGCGAGCGTTGGCGGGCGCAGTGCATGAACCCGAGGATTTCGCCATATGTGTTATTTGCGAAAGGCAGTTGGAGGCGGAACCCTCCGATTCTGCATGCAGTTGCTGACGAGAAAGGTTTTGGAGATGCTGGAGAAAATACGGTTGTTCCAGCTTATAGAACAGCCCAATGCAGTGGGGCAGCCAGGGCTTTTGTAGGGGGGTGGGGGTGGGGGCCTTGGGGTACGTGTTCAAATATTTTCCGGACCAGTGCTCCCACCGCCACATATGTTCTTTCTGGTATTGGTCACCTCACATTTCGGTCGAGCTCCTCTCTCACTCGAAATGGTCAAATGTTTGAGGTATCCTCTCAGCGATTTTTAATGTCATTTTGTCCCTCTTTGAGCAGTTCACCACTTCGAAGCTTCGTTACATGGCATCCCTTTGTTTTAAGTACATGGTCGCGTGCTTCCAAGCGCAATACATGAGCCGGCTTTTTCATCACTTATCCTTTTATTTATCAAAGCCAGTCTGAGCAGAGCCTTCAGATGACAGACGTCCGCTTCAGAACCTTCATATAGCTTGCAGCAGCTGGCGACGAACGTCAACGGATACCCTTTGGCAAATGCCGTCATGACAAATTTCAAAGGCTGCCCACCGTGTTGGGAACTGCCAAGATTGCCGTATGGGGCCGTAGGGAAACTAGTTTCTGTACTTTCCGGAACGCTGACCCGTCCCCATCCCATCCACAAGGTACTACCGGGCTTTTGCTATTTCATTTTTAACACGATACCCATTTCCATCCCAAAGTATCATATGACGGTGAGTTCATCTCATCGTTACGTCAGAGTCATGTTTCCGTTTTGTTAAGCAACATTTGAAAGCTTTCTCACCTGGCTTCCCTTTCTGTTTTTAATACGTAGCTGATAGTTGTGTGTCATATCACGGAAAACGCAACAGCGTTTGAGATTTTCAGCCAACGATGTTCTTTAACGCATACAAATCAACCCAGACAATTTCCTGTCCGAAATTATGCCATTTTCTGTGTCGCATATGCAGTCATAGTCGCCATACATAAAGCGGGCAGGTTCTAGTCCTCAGTGAGAAATCTGCCCGCTCAAATCCCAGTCGCTTACTTTCAGCGTTTAGATGTTGAAAAAGGGAATGTCCGTGCAACAAAACGTCAGAAATTTTCACAATATCTCCGGCCAGGACCTGTCATGATTTGAGCTATTCCCTTCAACTTTTCCGATTCTTAAGGGGGATGGGCCAACGGGATGTCAGGAAGTTGGCGGTATATTCAGCGGTGTATTCAGCGACGAGTGTCGATTTCACTGAAAACACGTCCGATCATTAATTATGGCACGACAGCGTAAAAAATTACGTTCATTTTGCAATATCCTGTGACCTTGAAGATAAAAACAAGGTCAAAGGACGGGGAACTCCATATCACCCAAAATTACCGGCTGATTCAGCTTACAACCACCAGAACATTCACTACAGAAAAATTGGAGCCGACCAAAGAGTCTTGGCCTCTCGAGGTCACCCTTTAAGATGAAACCCAGGTTCAAATGACGGCAGCTCAATTTTACCAAAAAATGACCGGCCAATTTTTAGCTTGCAAGTACCTTGAGCCTGGGTTTGACCTTGAAGGGTAACCTCGAAAGGTCAGGACTTTTTGACGAACGCTAATTCTTTCTGTGGTGAAAATTCCAGCTCTTGTAAGCTTAAAGTCGGCTAGTAAATTCTTTGGGGATTTGTATTTCCCAGTCCTCTGAACCTGAGTTTGACCTTGACGGATAACCTCGAGAGTTCAAAAGTTCTCCGTCCTTTGACTTCGCTTTTATCATTCAAGGTTACTTGACATTGTAAAATAAACGTTATTTTCGACGTTCTCGTGCCATAATTGGCCATAAGACGTGAGTTGTAAATCAGACCTCGCAGTTATACAAAAGAAGACTGTATTCGAGTAATTTACATTGTGGACAACAACGTATCTTTCTGCCGAGAACCCACACAAATGTTTTTTTTTCTCGCTCTCAGCACGATGGTTAACGCATGGATGCCTCTCATTAAGTCAATAACCGATAGCGCTGAGAGGTTAATGACCGATAACACATAAAGGCCAATGACCGACATAACAACGTGTTTTCAGAGAAATCTGCTGCCCACCTGGATCTTAATCTGAGTGTATTGTGTAGAACGGCATTCGTCCCCGGGAAGAGATCCGACACGCGGACGCCGTCGGCGCATGTAAGAGATCAATGAATGAGGCTTTGGCGTCGTGAACGTGCCGTAGAGTACTTTTAACGTTGTCCCAGTTTTTGACTCAGACCGCCGTTGCGTGCAGCTGTATCAAATATAGGACCAGATCCGACAACCGGACGCCGTCGGCGCGTGGAAAGATCAATGACTAATGCGGGGGCCAGCTTTGGTGCTGTGGCCGTCCGTAGTGAACTTTTACGATTTCAACCGTGGCGGCTGAAATTGAAATATAGCTAGGTCACCCTTCTGCGAAATAAGCCCATGTAAGCGGCATAAAGTTGCCATAAAAGCTTCTGCAATAGTCGAAAAACAAGACGACTAAAGGTTCTGGCCATGCATCAATCAAAACCAACTGGTGATTTGAAACAAATTGCGCGTCGCGCAATCCGGGCGTTATATTATTCTACGATTTTCAGAACGTCGGCCAATTTGTCTGTCATGCACCAATGCATTGGCTGTTCGGTGCCGTTGCCTCCCGGTCATACGAATGTTGGCGTGCGGTGAAGCTATCAGGGGTGGTTTACGGCGTGAAATCTGCGATCGAGCCCGGCCGGCGCGCGTACAGTGAGGCCATCAAGGCTGCTTCACGGCGTGAAACCTACGATCGAGCCGGGCCGGCCGGCGCCGTCGGCACGTGCAAACATGCTCTATCAATTCAACATTTACACGCTGCCAAAAGACGCGGAAACGCGAGGCGAAACTCGGTCTGCAGCTCGGCAACGGGGCCTCACAGCGAAACGCGGTCAGCACCTTTCCACGCAAAAAGGGCAACCATGCTAACAAAAGTGCGAATCGGTTCGGGCTGAGGGCACGTACCCTTGTCCCAAACAGCAAATGCGATAGCATGGAAGATTTTCAGGGCAGCTGTAAGATGTCAGGCATCCGAGCAGGTAACGACATGAACCCAGCTGCACCGTCTACAAATCACCTGCAATGCACTGCCCTGCAATGCACTACCGTCACCGTCTACAATGCACCCGCATGGTGCAGCTGGGTTCATGCCGCTGCCTGCTCGGATCGCTGAGATCTTACACCTGTCCCGAAAAGCTCCCAAACCGTCGAATCTGCTGTTTGCGCACGAGCGCACGTGCACCCCAGCCCGAATCGATTCGCACTTTCGTCGGCATTACTGCCCGTTCCCTTAAGCGTCAAAAGGTGCTGATGGTGCTTCGCTGTGAGACCCCGTTGCCGATCCACGAGCCTTGTTTCGCCACGCGTTTCGGCGGTCTTTACCAACTTAAAAAGTTTGCACTTCCCCTGTTAAATCGGTGGAGCAGGTCTGCGCGCGCCCGCGGCGCCTGACGGCCGAGGCAGCTCACAGATTTCACGCCATGAATCACCGCTGATGCCCTCACCGCACGCTAACCGGGAGGCACCAGCACCGAGCCTGGTGCATGTATTGGTGCATGATTGGTGCGTGACAGACAAATTGACCGACGTTCTGAAAACTACAGTACAACTTTAACGCCGGCATTGCGCGATGCACAAATTGCTTGTGAATGTACCGTTTGCTTTAGAAGTATTTACTGGGGTGAGCCTTCAATACTGTGGCGCTTTGATTATTTCGGAGATTGTTGTCAACTTTATGCATCGTATCTGTCTACATTTCACTTGAATCCGCTCTGGCCAAGACCCTAGCCATTTTTTTGTGTTCAGCTGTCGTCGAAATTCGGAAAGTTCGCTGTACAAAGCTGAAGCTGGCCACCCCGTACAGTGGAGACGTTTAGCCGCGCTGACAACGTCCGCTAGTTGGACCTGATGTTGCTTACAATAAACCTAAATGCACAGGTGGTCGTGGCTGAGAAGCATCCCAGGTATTGCCTAGCAGATGACATTTTACGCATCAGATCCCAATTCAGGCGGGGAGCGGCGCGGACAAGGGCGCATCCAGGACGTGCGTCCGACCCCTGACGGTACGGTAACATGTAAGAATGTTAAGTTTTGGTCTGTTGGCTGAAATTGTAAAGGACTAGCCACTAGCCAGGGTCTAGAATTTCGCTGTGTGATCACCTGTTAGGTCAAAATTTCAACATGCCACTTCTTATTGCTAAAAAGCAAAGACTGATGTTTAAGATGTGAATGGCTTTTGTTCACCTCTGTCATGGGGCTGCTGTATTCGTGGAAACACCGGTTGCGTCCATAGATGGAGGAATATTATCCCTACGGACATGGAAACGTCAGGTAAGATAAGGCTGGCCCAAAACGGCATTCGCCAAAAATATTTCAAGCTTCTTGTAATGCCAGTACTGTGCCGTTACCGATAGCTAGTAGCTATGTAACAAAAAACACGAAGATCTACCATTCAGGCAAGGTTTAAGTTATCCACTTCTCAAAATTTTAGGAACAATGACACTAATAGACCAGTGTTGCGTCATGAACCATTTGTCTGAGAGTTCTGTTTCAGTTTACTTCCAAGTATCGCACGACCTTAATGGTCGCATGCGTTGTTACTTGAGGGACACTTCTTTGTACATTTTATGAAGCTTCTTTGTACCCTTTCACATACAGCTGATCTGGCCATACGATGTGTCAGATCACCTATATGCAGCTGCACGGTACAGTCGATTTTATGCCGTTTTTTTTCTCGGATCGCGAAGATCTGAGATCGAGCGGTCCAAATCCGCAATGTCTTCCCTTTGCGCACGACCATGCGTGCGCCTCATTAAGCTAAGATTTGCGCCTCTGCCTGCCTGTGCAGCTGTCCGCTCCTTTCCGAGCCAAAATGGGATGATACCGTTTCTCTGCAACCCCCGTTGCCAAGAACCGGGATGCGCTGCGTGTTTCAGGAGTTTTAAGTGCGTTGTGAATTTCGTGCTTCCCGTGTGAAACCACTGATACACGTCTGTGCGCATCGACGACACCCCACCGGCCGTCTCCGGTGCCAGATTTCACATTCACGTGCCCCCTGCTGTCCTGGCCGCGCGCCACATGTCACGTGCACACCTGGCACCCATACTAAGTCACGAATACATTTGTGCATGCCACACAGACCAAGGGACGTTTAGAAAATTAGGATGCACAAGCGCTTGCGCGCTTACTTTGCTGGGCCAATTCAAAATTTGGAAATTTTCATTATGCATCTTTTTTGGAATCACGGTTCTAGGTGCCCTGGTTGCCGAGATATCGCTCGAAACCTGAAAAAGACTCTGCCGCAGGCCGCGCGCGGCGCTGGCGGTCCGGCGGCCGCCAGCGAGAGACAGCGCATTTCTCCTGCGCTTTCTGCAACACAGCCCAACCTATTCCATGGGATCGGCGATTGATCGTGGAACGTGGCCTGTGATTTTCGCCACTTCCATCAATTGTCCGCCTTTGAATGATGGCAGTACGCGCTGCCGTTGTACTAAACGGCATTGTATTGTATCGAAAAGTGAAAAACTGTCGGCACCGGCAAAACAAGTTTCCCTGCCCCGCGCACACGTGACGCTACAGTTTATAACCACGTGAGTGCCCGTTCGATTCCCCATCAAAGTATGCTACTTCCGAGTGCGTCCGTGCCCTGGATGCGGAGATGTGGCACAAAGCGTGTAAAACTGGGGAAAGGAGCAAAGGTGTGAATCCGAAGTAAAGAAATCGTGCCGGTGTGATCGGCGTGGGTCGCGCGCGGAACGCCGCCCGCCCTGCCGCTGGCCGGCAGGAGGCGTGGCAGCAACGTGCCGCGCGCCGGGCAGCGCGGCACTACGCCAGAGGCACGTTTATGGCGCCGCCCAAGCTTCACCTGGGCCAGATGGAGGTCGTCTGCGCGCACTGCGGCGAGCTGTGCTGGCGACTGGAGTCGCCCGGCGCCTGCTGCCACGACGGCAAGGCGGCTCCGCCGTTCCTCCCGCCGCTGCCTCCAGCCCTGTGCCAGCTGCTTGAGCTGGAGTCGCCACATATTAGGCGCCGGCATCTTGGAATTTGTCCTGCAATTCGTAGTGCAATGGTGCGCTGCACAACTCGTGATGCGATTGAAAGTGTAGTTGCGTCAGTTGTGAATGTTGGGAAACAAAATCCACGCCTGCACGCGCACGGCGACCGTCACACACAGCACGCCGCCGACCAACATGCACAGACCGGGATTGCTTCCGGTCTTCGGACGAGCCCCCCTGCCGGACAGACTGCAGACGTGCCAAAATGCTCGTTGTTTAATATGAAGCATGGCTAAATGAACAAAGTCGAAAGCCCGCTGCGTGAAAGCCCATTTTAACCCTTAACGTTTAGTACGTACGTCGGGAGTCGGGCAGTATCTTGCCGCCGTCGCGGCGAAAATACGGCCATGCAACCCGTTAGTCCAGGCTCATTTGCGAGCGACGTTTTTAAGCAAATACAGAAAAAAGGGTGCATCAGAGACAGGACGAATCGGCCGACACGCTGGTGTACTTTTCAATGCTAGATCACTCATCGTTTTGACGGTAGCGGCTCGTATTCGGCGCCGGTCTGTAAAACTCGGCCCGTTGCGAATTGTATTTTAATTTGCAGCGTAACAGTGCGTCGCACAAAGTCGCAATACCCGTTAAAAGTAAAGCCGCTTTAGTTGTGAATGTTGGGAAACAACATTCAGGTCTCTAGCTGCTTTGCACGCCGAGCTATAACAGTAAAAGTAAAAGCCCGTCAAAAACGGCCGATTTCAACTTGTCAACACGTGTGTACGTGCCACGTGTCACGTGACGCAAAAAACGTACCCGATTGCGATGGCCCATTCCGTGCGCTATCGTACCGTGCAAGTTTCATGTCGCTGCGACCCTTGGTTACCGGGATACGGCTCCGGGAAGCGAGGCGTGTCGGGCCGCCGGCCGGTCGTCTTCTTGAAACTGGCGTCGCCCGTGTTAACCCTGCTGGGATTTTGCGGGTTTTTTTGGCACGCGCTTATTTTAGCGAAATGTGGAATTTTGACACGACACAGAATAGCGCAGCCGGCGGATCTCGGTCGTGTGCAGATTTCGTCGAAAAAGATCCTTACCGTTAAGCCTGCAAGTGACGCAACGGACACACACACACACACGCACGCTGTTCCTTTAGTAATATAGAGACTAGATAGTCAGCATTTAGCGATGCACAATTCAAGGAACCGGTTCATACTGGAGGACTTCATGGTAGGCAGCTTTTGGTAGTGTGAATAATTGGTAGTCCTTTGATCATTCGATTACATTTATCGTCAAAGCTATGCGCCTTATCTCTGCTTCTATTGAAACTGACTTCGCCGTATTTCATGTTTACTTGTCTTGCTCGTCACTCTAATAGCCTACTCCGGCCAAACCAGCCAAAACCAGCCACCGCCGTCGTAGGGGAGGGGGGGGGGGGGGAGGGCGCTTGCATGCGCTAGGGGTGTCCCTCTGGTCGGGTCGGGTCCCAAATTTACTACAACTGTGAACGCAGGCGGCCATGACTAAAACATTCCGACCGAAATACGCATACGCAGTAGGGTTAGGTAGTTTTTCATGACGATATCTCCCAAAAATCTCCGGAGCCTTCCACTGCAGGCTACCGCGAAAAAATCAGGTGGTCCAGGTTTAATCTCTCAGCATTGTTGATTCTTGCCCCGACCTTTTCCACGAGCCATTTTCAGGGGGGTAAGCACTGTTAAAAACGGATTTGTTGCACGACTACCCGTTGTCTGCAATCACTTTCTGAGGCATTTTCCCTGAACTGACTTTTTCACCCAACAAAATCATTCCGATCTGATTTATTTAGGTTCACCGGCATACGTGGAACATTTTCTTGGTGACTTGATTTGCGACTGTGCGTTCTGTGTATATGTATGTGTGTATTTGATAAAGGTTTTTGTTTGTGCGTTCATCGTATTTTTTTATTAACTGGACTGCATCCGTAATCGGGCTTTCGCCTGTGGAATACTTATGTCCCAAATAAACAAATAAACAACAAACGTCACATGACAGTGCCACACGATAGGTGAGAGGATTAGCATGTCTGGACTCCGGGAGGGACATCAGTATACTACTTGTGTATTGTGTGTCACATGGCCTATGAATCCACAGCCATCGATCAGTGTGTTTCCGCTGTTTTCGGAGAGGAAAATTCGGTTTCGGCAGGGTTGAAGAAAATCCCCGCTATCGGAGATAAACAACAAGCGCATATCAGCCCTGACGGTCAGGGATGCCAACAGATGGTCATCGGTCAGCGTCAAAATCTCAAAAGGCTCGAAAAGATGATCGCTGCAAACATGTACATCGGGGTCGAGGAGCCTGCTCTGCGGCAAATGACACTCTAGTTAGTTCAAATTCATGGTAAAACGACGCCGAAAATCAAGGCTTCAGTAGCGATATCTTCGTAACAGTACCTATAGCTCAGGACAGCAAAGAAACGTGAATTTCTAGGGATATTTTGTACCCACCTCTCGAAGCATGAGATCTGCAGCAACGGCGCTGGGAGAATGAGCAGATTGGGGCATGTGCATTTCAATATCAAAACCAAATGGAGTGAAGTGCAAGACATCAAGGGCAAATGTTCAGATTGCTAGGGGTCTGTCGAAGTACACTGCTCAAGGTGAGTCAAACGACAGACGTATGCAAAATAGGCCGAGCATGAATTTCGTTACGTATTTTGACCAAATGATCAGCATGATGTCCCTCTGATCGGGCAGTTGTTACACAGGAGACGCCGTGGTACGCTTTATTAAGCGTAGCGGCGTTCAACAATGACCCATCCAACTTACATCTTGAGCGACATTTGCTGCTGTGTATATTCCGTTTTCTGACACCTCTGAGCAAATCGTCCCAAGAAGTCTAGCGGCCAAAAATCCGCAAAAGTTGAATAATTTTATTGTCATTGGTCGGGCAGGCATTCTGATTCCCAAACACGGTCTTCCAAGCCGGCATATCACAGACACCAGAAACCTACCAATATACATATTGCGCTTTCTTGTCCACCAAAAAGTAATAAGTTAAAACGCCGGCATAGCTTAGGTATCACAAGGCACCATTCGCCACCCATCCCAAGAATGAATTGCCCATAACGGGGAGTACCTCGCCCCTCATTTGATTCATGAGTGTCATTTCACGAGCCCAACCAATTCAAAGTAACTGAAGCGACTGATCGCACACCCAACAGCAGGGCCTACACTCGTTTTACATGAAACTGATGTGATCTTTGAGCCAAAGACATGCTTGAAGACATGCTTCATGCTATGAGCATGAAGACATGAGGTCAAGATCTATCTCAATCGTCGTCAGTGTGTGTTCAATGAACACTAGGCGATGACAGCTCGCGGGCGAACGGGAGCTTCACCACGTGCGGTGCTCTCACGCTATGTGTTCCAAAGGTGACGCGCTGCCGTGTTCGCCGCCGCCGGAGGCCGTGCTCGCTCTCCGAGCGCTTCAGCGTCTTCAGACGAGCGGCTGCAGGCTGCACAGGTAGGCCTTGGCCTGACAGTTGTTGTCGTGCAGCACCATATCAGGCGGCCGGAGGGAGGCACAGTCCTCGTTGCCGTTAGGCTGGTACGGTGCCCAAGGCAGGAAGCTCGCCACCGCGTCGCCGTCCGTCAGCCGCCACACGCCGCTCACCTTGCGAAGGCCCACGTGCAGGCCGGCCGGTAGGTGGCGCAGCGCCAGCCGCAGGACGTCCAGCTGCCGCTGGCTGCGCACGGCGGCGGCCCGCGCGCCCTGCCAGCGCTCGTCACACAGACCGTCCACGGCGCTGGCGGCTGCCTGCTCGTTCGGGCTGGCTGTGGAGGAAGCAGGCGTCGGCCGCCTGCAGCCAGCCGGACGGGCAGCGGCGCTGATGGACCGTCATGACGGCGGCGGCTGGCGCCGTCGCCTCGTCCGGCCTGATGACGCCGAGCAGCGTACACTCGCGCGACGGCCGCATCTCGACGGCCGCCACAGATGCCCTCTCGCTCGCACAGCATGACACATCGCACCAGCGGCATGGTGACCGTGCGCAGACGCGCCACCTCGGGGAACATGCTGCCGCTCAGCGCCAGCCGGAACTGCTGGCCGGAGGCAGCGGCGGCAGCCAGCCTGGCCAGCAGCAGCGTCAGCACGAACATGGCGAGCCTGCCGCCGGGCATGACTGTCACGTGCGGACGCGGCGAGGGCAGTGGCCACGCTGGTCGGGGCCGGCGTGCGCGGCGACTGCGGCCAACGCGCCGGGGCGTACCGACGGCTGTTCCCCCTCCCCCCCCCCATTCCATCCCACCCAGTTCCGTCTTCCGGGGTCCAGACGACTGACTATGAGTGACTTGCTCCTCCGCAATGGACAGTGTAATTTTGAGAACAATTTCGTAGAATACGCGTCTGATTTTCTGTGGCGATCTCTCTAAGTTTTTTGCTAATGAAATGGGAGAGCTGAGCCCTCGTATGCCTCACACAGGAGCAATGATGGAATCACAGAAAATCAACAGTACACCGACTTGAATGGTTGCTTAGGTTTTCAAATCGGCCCGGTCCGCCTCCGAGAAACCGTCATAGCCAGCGATTGACGCTTCCATGACGAGGCCGTGCAGGTAATCATCAGGGAATCATCAGATGATATCCTGCTGGGCGTGGGCAGCCAAAACTGAGAAGCTGTGTAGTCAGGCGGGGCTATCGAAACGCGCAGGATTTTGTTTTCTTCCAAGGGTGAGCAAAAGTCGATGCGAGGATGAATCCTTTCAACATCGACAAATGACAATCACCGGAAAAGCAAGCATCACTTGTCTGCAGCCATATCGGTATGGTTTAAAAACTGGTCTTATCAAAGTGTCGCCAGTGCTAGTCGTGAGTTGGTACTCGCCTCGCCCACCCCCCCCCCCCACCACTGGTCTAGTGTCTTCAGGGCAAACTCAACAGTTAAAACGGCTCTAACTTTCAGAGATATGTTTCAGGATAGGAACCACATGGATGACTTCGTCCACAGACGCATGAACGAGATCAGCATGCATTTCTTTTTCAGATCCATAGTCGCAGCAGCTTGCGGTAGCCATCATCGTCCACACGGCGCACGGTGGTCCTCACGCGCGCCATAAATTTTTGGCACACCTGCGTTTGAAACGTGTGTAACTTGATCAGCATCTCAGTGCGGATTAATTATAAATTTTCAGGCTTCTAGCCTCTTTTGTAGACCTGTGACATTAGCATTAGCAATAAAATATTATTTCATCAGCGAGCCAACACCAGCCACGCGAGGAAGATGGGAGGGAGGGGAATGGGGCAACGCTGGCAACAGCCTATTAGCCATGAAGTTCTGCTTTGCATTTGTCTGTTTTTGCGTCTGTTGCAGGCGCGATGCCAGCTGCAGTCGATGGGCGGGCCTCGGGCCACGCGACACGCTCGTTCGGAACAGACCGACCGGTGGCACCTCTACGATCCCATTGAACATGTGCCTTATCAGGGTGATCGAGCTGCTTTGTCCTCGGAGATACGCCCTGATGGTGCACACTTCGATCACGACCAGACAGACCGGACCAGTGTACGACCTTTGAATTATGCACTGAGGCGACAGTTCATGTGTGTTGTAAACACGCCTGTTATCGTCATATCAGCCGGGCTTAATGAGAATTTGTGCGCAAAAAGGTGTACCTCGCTTTGTTTATAGCCATACGCTGAACATACGAAGGAACTCATCATTACATATGAGAACATCAGAGAGCCTGTTTCAACCCAAAATGTCAAGAAACAACACTAAGTTGTACGTGAATGCAATGATTCACAGTGTTGTCACAGAAAGGCTGCTTAAAGACCAAGGATGGATCAAGTATTGTGTCTTGTTCTCAAGAATCGCGACAAAGTGGTACTTAATGGGGCCTCTCGCCCTAGGGGGGGCTAAACAACCCTGCCTGCTCCCAACCTCTAGTTGAGTTATTTCTACCCACTTTGTCCTGACTACGAGGCGGTCGTTAAGCTCTGTGATTTGCCGCCTTGTGCCTGACTGACCCGTGCGTCTTAGCGGCTTGTGCCTGACTGACCCGTGCGTCTTAGCGGCTTGCGCCTGATTGACCCGTGCGTGTTAGCGGCTTGTGCCTGACTGACCCGTGCGTCTTAGCGGTTGTGTCTATAATTATGATCGATCGATAAGCTGATCGATTGCTCTTCTCTTACTCTGGAAAGGCTTCTCGGTACGCTGGACATAGAGACTGGACATCTCTTCTCATAGCAGGGGCTGTTCGATGCCCCCGCTAGCTGTTAAACTAAAGCTAACTTTGCTACTAACTCTACTACTAAAGTTACTGATTCAACTGCTAGCCCCTTGGGTGAGTAAGGTTGTCTTCGGCATGGGTCGAAGTTGTGATTAGGTGGATCCTCATAACCATATTCAACAGTGCACCGTGACTTTCGAAACAAAATCGCTTATAAGGTACCTTATATTTCGGTTGCAACGGTGATTAAAGCGAGCATTTTCTTTAAAAGACAAACTCAGGAACATGTCACCGTTGCTCATGGTTACACACAAGCTTAAGCTGAAAGCACCAGTAGACCCCACAGCAGGAACACCTTAATGATAGCCGTAGCCAAGTGCGACGGGTAGGAGTTGTAGACCGAGTGGCTGACAGCACCGTGTCCATAGAGGGAACGTCCGTAACGGGCATGGCCGTGTCCGAAGCCGTGGTAGCCGACATGGCTGTAGCCGTGTCTGTAGCCGCCGTGTCCGAAGACGCCACGACCGTAACCGCCGTAGCCATAGCCGCCATAGCTGTGACCGTAGCTGAGAGACCGTCCATAGCGGGCGTGGCCGTATCCTCCGTATCCACGGTAGACTCCGTGACCGTGGCCGTGCCCGAAGCCGTGGTAGCCGCCGTGGCCATAGCCGCCATAGCCGTGGATGAGGCCGGGAGAGCGTCCGTAACGGCGGTGTCCGTACCCTCCGTGCCGGCCGTAGCCACCGTGGCTGAAACCACCGTAGCCGTAGCCTCTGTGGCCGTAGCCACCATAGCCGCCGTACCGGCCGAGCCCGGCGGAGCGACGGCCACGAGGGCGGCGAGCAGGAGCAGCGCAAGCTGGGACATCTCGACTATGGCGGCGCCGGGCTGACCGGGCTAGGCTGGGCAGGGTCCGCTCTGGGCGACTGGTGCCGGCTGACCGCGCCGCGCCGCTTATATTGCGGTCGGCGGGCGTGACCTCGCGCTGACCCGGCGGCGCGACGGACCGGGGTGTGGTCCGGACCGCCGCCCGCACCCCTGCCGGGGATGGACGCCAGCGGCGGCCGGCGCCCGGCGGTGGAGTCTCGCAGAATGTTCTTGGGTGCTGCTCGCCCTGCGGTGTGACTTTGAGTGACAGGTGTCGCTTTGTCAGACCGCTGAAGGTCTAGCTTAGAGAGAGGCTCGTATCGCTAATGTGTCTCGTTGTGGGCTGAATTGAAGAAGGTGCCGAGCAAAAGCAGCAAGGCGCTTCCATTGAGTGTCCAGACATTTCCAGCACAAATTGCCCAATGTCGCTCAGTCGAATGTTCACCGAACGTGAAAA
>NW_023596461.1:30985739-31003398 GCF_011947565.3 Pollicipes pollicipes | reverse complement strand
TCTCTCTCTCTCCTCTCCTCTCCTCTCTCTCTCCTCTCTCTTCTCTCTCTCTCTCTCTCTCTCTCCTCTCTCTTCTCTCTCTCTCTATCTCTCTCTCTCTCTCTCTCTCTCTCTCTCTCTCTCTCTCTCTCTCTCTCTCTCTCTCTCTCTCTCTCTCTCTCTCTCTCTCTCTCTCTCTCTCTCTCTCTCTCTCTCTCTCTCTCTCTCTCTCTCTCTCTCTCTCTCTCTCTCTCTCTCTTCTCTCTCTCTCTCTCTCTCTCTCTCTCTCTTCTCTCTCTCTCTCTCTCTCTCTCTCTATCTCTCTCTCTCTCTCTCTCTCTCTCTCTCTCTCTCTCTCTCTTCTCTCTCTCTCTCTCTCTCTCTCTCTCTCTCTCTCTCTCTCTCTCTCTCTCTCATTTAAACTGGCGTCATCCATACCCATAAAGAATGCCGCATCTTCACCACAACATTAAACGTGTACCGGAGGCCTGGCTGTGATTCTCGCAGCTGCGATCTCTCTCCTTCTCATGACGACATTGGTAGAACTGGCAGGAACACGATATCAACATCCCTGAAGGCGCATTAAGTTTTAGACCTTTACACGTGGCTGCATGGGTTTTAGAGTAGCTGCAAAGTTCATCCATATTAAAGTCACTGTGATTTTTTGAACCCGAACTTATATTTCTCCGTAATTGCAAGTTAAGTGATGGCGTGTGCTGGGCCATAACTTGGACCCTGGTTTACGGCAGGACTTACTCCAGCTGCTGCTTTGCACTGAGGTGCAATGACGAGGGGAACAGGAACAAGGCCCACCCCAGCAAGGCGACAGGCCGGATATGTACTGAACGATGCGAACCGCCGTTGCAGAAATGTGTAAGCGCATTTAGAAGCGGCTATTGTGTGACCGTCAAGACGTCAAGTGTTGCCTGGCATTCCAGTGCCTCTATTACAACAAATACGAGATAACACAGGAGAGAGAGAGAGAGAGAGGGGGGGGGGGAAGAGAGAACAGACCGACAATATAGTAATAGAAGAAGAACAAACACGACAAACTGATCTCAGCTCTTTGCTGGACTATGCGATTGGAACATAACTGATCCGTCTGCAATACTTTGCATGGACTGCTGTCACATGCTTTGTAATACAATTGGAAATCAACACACTGCGTCAACAACTAGCGGCAAAAACATTCAGGTTTTTCACAGTTCGGTGAACATTCGACTGAGCGACATTGGGCAATTTGTGCTGGAAATGTCTGGACACTCAATGGAAGCGTCCTTGCTGCTTTTGCTCGGCACCCTTCTTCAATTTCAGCCCACAACGAGACACATTAGCGATACGAGCCTCTCTCTAGGCTAGACCTTCAGCGGTCTGACAAAGACGACACCTGTCACTCAAAGTCACACCGCAGGGCGAGCAGCACCCAAGAAACATTCTGCGAGACTCCACCGACGGGCGCCGGCCGCCGCTGGCGTCCATCCCCGGCAGGGGTGCGGGCGGCGGTCCGGACCACACCCCGGTCCGTCGCGCCGCCGGGTCAGCGCGAGGGTCACGCCCGCCGACCGCAATATAAGCGGCGCGGCGCGGTCAGCCGGCAACCAGTCCGCCCCAGAGCGGACCCTGCCCAGCCTAGCCCGGTCAGCCGGCGCCGCCATAGTCGAGATGTCCCAGCTTGCGCTGCTCCTGCTCGCCGCCCTCGTGGCCGTCGCCTCCGCCGGGCTCGGCCGGTACGGCGGCTATGGTGGCTACGGCCACAGAGGCTACGGCTACGGTGGTTTCAGCCACGGTGGCTACGGCCGGCACGGAGGGGTACGGACACCCGCCGTTACGGACGCTCTCCCGGCCTCATCCACGGCTATGGCGGCTATGGCCACGGCGGCTACCACTGGCTCTTCGGGCACGGCCACGGTCCACGGAGTCTACCGTGGATACGGAGGATACGGCCACGCCCGCTATGGACGGTCTCTCAGCTACGGTCACAGCTATGGCGGCTATGGCTACGGCGGGTTACGGTCGTGGCGTCTTCGGACACGGCGGCTACAGACACGGCTACAGCCATGTCGGCTACCACGGCTTCGGACACGGCCATGCCCGTTACGGACGTTCCCTCTATGGACACGGTGCTGTCAGCCACTCGGTCTACAACTCCTACCCGTCGCACTTTGGCTACGGCTATCATTAAGGTGTTCCTGCTGTGGGGTCTACTGGTGCTTTCAGCTTAAGCTTGTGTGTAACCATGAGCAACGGTGACATGTTCCTGAGTTTGTCTTTTTAAAGAAAATGCTCGCTTTAATCACCGTTGCAACCGAAATATAAGGTACCTTATAAGCGATTTTGTTTCGAACGTCACGGTGCACTGTTGAATATGGTTATGAGGATCCACCTAATCACAACTTCGACCCATGCCGAAGACAACCTTACTCACCCAAGGGGCTAGCAGTTGAATCAGTAACTTTAGTAGTAGAGTTAGTAGCAAAGTTAGCTTTAGTTTAACAGCTAGCGGGGGCATCGAACAGCCCCCTGCCTATGAGAAGAGATGTCCAGTCTCTATGTCCAGCGTACCGAGAAGCCTTTCCAGAGTAAGAGAAGAGCAATCGATCAGCTTATCGATCGATCATAATTATAGACACAACCGCTAAGACGCACGGCGTCAGTCAGGCACAAGCCGCTAACACGCACGGGTCAATCAGGCGCAAGCCGCTAAGACGCACGGGTCAGTCAGGCACAAGCCGCTAAGACGCACGGGTCAGTCAGGCACAAGGCGGCAAATCACAGAGCTTAACGACCGCCTCGTAGTTCAGGACAAAGTGGGTAGAAATAACTCAACTAGAGGTTGGGAGCAGGCAGGGTTGTTTAGCCCCCCCTAGGGCGAGAGGCCCCATTAAGTACCACTTTGTCGCGATTCTTGAGAACAAGACACAATACTTGATCCATCCTTGGTCTTTAAGCAGCCTTTCTGTGACAACACTGTGAATCATTGCATTCACGTACAACTTAGTGTTGTTTCTTGACATTTTGGGTTGAAACAGGCTCTCTGATGTTCTCATATGTAATGATGTGAGTTCCTTCGTATGTTCAGCGTATGGCTATAAACAAAGCTGAGGTACACCTTTTTTGCGCACAAATTCTCATTAAGCCCGGCTGATATGACGATAACAGGCGTGTTTACAACACACATGAACTGTCGCCTCAGTGCATAATTCAAAGGTCGTACACTGGTCCGGTCTGGTCTGGTCGTGATCGAAGTGTGCACCATCAGGGCGTATCTCCGAGACAAAGCCAGCTCGATCACCCTGATAAGGCACATGTTCAATGGGATCGTAGAGGTGCCACCGGTCGGTCTGTTCCGAACGAGCGTGTCGCGTGGCCCGAGGCCCCCGCCCATCGACTGCAGCTGGCCATCGCGCCTGCAACAGACGCAAAAACAGACAAATGCAAAAGCAGAACTTCATGGCTAAATATGGCTGTTGCCAGCGTTGCCCCATTCCCTCCCTCCCATCTTCCTCGCGTGGCTGGTGTTGGCTCGCTGATGAAATACTATTTTATTGCTAATTGCTAATGTCACAGGTCTACAAAAGAGGCTAGAAGCCTGAAAATTTATAATTACTCCGCACTGAGATGCTGATCAAGTTACACACGTTCAAACGGCAGGTGTGCCAAAATTTATGGCGCGCGTGAGGACCACCGTGCGCCGTGTGGACGATGATGGCTACCGCAAGCTGCTGCGACTATGGATCTGAAAAAGAAATGCATGCTGATCTCGTTCATGCGTCTGTGGACGAAGTCATCCATGTGGTTCCTATCCTGAAACATATCTCTGAAAGTTAGAGCCGTTTTAACTGTTGAGTTTGCCCTGAAGACACTAGACCAGTGGTGGGGGGGGGGGGGGGGGGGGGCGAGGCGAGTACCAACTCACGACTAGCACTGGCGACACTTTGATAAGACCAGTTTTAAACCATACCGATATGGCTGCAGACAAGTGATGCTTGCTTTTCCGGTGATTGTCATTTGTCGATGTTGTGAAAGGATTCATCCTCGCATCGACTTTTGCTCACCCTTGGAAGAAAACAAAATCCTGCGCCGTTTCGATAGCCCCGCCTGACTACACAGCTTCTCAGTTTTGGCTGCCCACGCCCAGCAGGATATCATCTGATGATTCCCTGATGATTACCTGCACGGCCTCGTCATGGAAGCGTCAATCGCTGCTATGACGGTTTCTCGGAGGCGGACCGGGCCGATTTGAAACCTAAGCAAACCATCAAGTCGGTGTACTGTTGATTTTCTGTGATTCCATCATTGCTCCTGTGTGAGGCATACGAGGGCTCAGCTCTCCCATTTCATTAGCAAAAAACTTAGAGAGATCGCCACAGAAAATCAGACGCGTATTCTACGAAATTGTTCTCAAATTACACTGTCCATTGCGGAGGAGCAAGTCACTCATAGTCAGTCGTCTGGACCCCGGAAGGACGGAACTGGGTGGGGTGGAATGGGGGGGGGGGGAGGGGGAACAGCCGTCGGTACGCCCCGGCGCGTTGGCCTGCAGGTCGCCGCGCACCCCGGCCCCGACCAGCGTGGCCACTGCCCCTCGCCCGCGTCCTCCGCACGTGACAGTCATTGCCCGGCGGCAGGCTCGCCATGTTCGTGCTGACGCTGCTGCTGGCCAGGCTGGCTGCCGCCGCTGCCTCCGGCCAGCAGTTCCGGCTGGCGCTGAGCGGCAGCATGTTCCCCGAGGTGGCGCGTCTGCGCACGGTCCACCATGCCGCTGGTGCGATGTGTCATGCTGTGCGAGCGAGAGGGCATCTGTGGCGGCGTCGAGATGCGGCCGTCGCGCGAGTGTACGCTGCTCGGCGTCATCAGGCCGGGACGAGGCGACGGCGCCAGCCGCCGCGTCATGACGGTCCATCAGCGCCGCTGCCCGTCCGGCTGGCTGCAGGCGGCCGACGCCTGCTTCCTCCACAGCCAGCCGAACGAGCAGGCAGCCGCCAGCGCCGTGGACGGTCTGTGTGACGAGCGCTGGCAGGGCGCGCGGGCCGCCGCCGTGCGCAGCCAGCGGCAGCTGGACGTCCTGCGGCTGGCGCTGCGCCACCTAACCGGCCGGCCTGCACGTGGGCCTTCGCAAGGTGAGCGGCGGTGTGGCGGCTGACGGACGGCGACGCGGTGGCGAGCTTCCTGCCTTGGGCACCGTACCAGCCTAACGGCAACGAGGACTGTGCCTCCCTCCGGCCGCCCTGATATGGTGCTGCACGACAACAACTGTCAGGCCAAGGCCTACCTGTGCAGCCTGCAGCCGCTCGTCTGAAGACGCTGATGAAGCGCTCGGAGAGCGAGCACGGCCTCCGGCGGGCGGCGAACACGGCAGCGCGTCACCTTTGGAACACATAGCGTGAGAGCACCGCACGTGGTGAAGCTCCCGTTCGCCCGCGAGCTGTCATCGCCTAGTGTTCATTGAACACACACTGACGACGATTGAGATAGATCTTGACCTCATGTCTTCATGCTCATAGCATGAAGCATGTCTTCAAGCATGTCTTTGGCTCAAAGATCACATCAGTTTCATGTAAAACGAGTGTAGGCCCTGCTGTTGGGTGTGCGATCAGTCGCTTCAGTTACTTTGAATTGGTTGGGCTCGTGAAATGACACTCATGAATCAAATGAGGGGCGAGGTACTCCCCGTTATGGGCAATTCATTCTTGGGATGGGTGGCGAATGGTGCCTTGTGATACCTAAGCTATGCCGGCGTTTTAACTTATTACTTTTTGGTGGACAAGAAAGCGCAATATGTATATTGGTAGGTTTCTGGTGTCTGTGATATGCCGGCTTGGAAGACCGTGTTTGGGAATCAGAATGCCTGCCCGACCAATGACAATAAAATTATTCAACTTTTGCGGATTTTTGGCCGCTAGACTTCTTGGGACGATTTGCTCAGAGGTGTCAGAAAACGGAATATACACAGCAGCAAATGTCGCTCAAGATGTAAGTTGGATGGGTCATTGTTGAACGCCGCTACGCTTAATAAAGCGTACCACGGCGTCTCCTGTGTAACAACTGCCCGATCAGAGGGACATCATGCTGATCATTTGGTCAAAATACGTAACGAAATTCATGCTCGGCCTATTTTGCATACGTCTGTCGTTTGACTCACCTTGAGCAGTGTACTTCGACAGACCCCTAGCAATCTGAACATTTGCCCTTGATGTCTTGCACTTCACTCCATTTGGTTTTGATATTGAAATGCACATGCCCCAATCTGCTCATTCTCCCAGCGCCGTTGCTGCAGATCTCATGCTTCGAGAGGTGGGTACAAAATATCCCTAGAAATTCACGTTTCTTTGCTGTCCTGAGCTATAGGTACTGTTACGAAGATATCGCTACTGAAGCCTTGATTTTCGGCGTCGTTTTACCATGAATTTGAACTAACTAGAGTGTCATTTGCCGCAGAGCAGGCTCCTCGACCCCGATGTACATGTTTGCAGCGATCATCTTTTCGAGCCTTTTGAGATTTTGACGCTGACCGATGACCATCTGTTGGCATCCCTGACCGTCAGGGCTGATATGCGCTTGTTGTTTATCTCCGATAGCGGGGATTTTCTTCAACCCTGCCGAAACCGAATTTTCCTCTCCGAAAACAGCGGAAACACACTGATCGATGGCTGTGGATTCATAGGCCATGTGACACACAATACACAAGTAGTATACTGATGTCCCTCCCGGAGTCCAGACATGCTAATCCTCTCACCTATCGTGTGGCACTGTCATGTGACGTTTGTTGTTTATTTGTTTATTTGGGACATAAGTATTCCACAGGCGAAAGCCCGATTACGGATGCAGTCCAGTTAATAAAAAAATACGATGAACGCACAAACAAAAACCTTTATCAAATACACACATACATATACACAGAACGCACAGTCGCAAATCAAGTCACCAAGAAAATGTTCCACGTATGCCGGTGAACCTAAATAAATCAGATCGGAATGATTTTGTTGGGTGAAAAAGTCAGTTCAGGGAAAATGCCTCAGAAAGTGATTGCAGACAACGGGTAGTCGTGCAACAAATCCGTTTTTAACAGTGCTTACCCCCCTGAAAATGGCTCGTGGAAAAGGTCGAGGCAAGAATCAACAATGCTGAGAGATTAAACCTGGACCACCTGATTTTTTCGCGGTAGCCTGCAGTGGAAGGCTCCGGAGATTTTTGGGAGATATCGTCATGAAAAACTACCTAACCCTACTGCGTATGCGTATTTCGGTCGGAATGTTTTAGTCATGGCCGCCTGCGTTCACAGTTTGTAGTAAATTTGGGACCCGACCCGACCAGAGGGACACCCCTAGCGCATGCAAGCGCCCTCCCCCCCCCCCGTCCCCTACGACGGCGGTGGCTGGTTTTGGCTGGTTTGGCCGGAGCAGGCTATTAGAGTGACGAGCAAGACAAGTAAACATGAAATACGGCGAAGTCAGTTTCAATAGAAGCAGAGATAAGGCGCATAGCTTTGACGACAAATGTAATCGAATGATCAAAGGACTACCAATTATTCACACTACCAAAAGCTGCCTACCATGAAGTCCTCCAGTATGAACCGGTTCCTTGAATTGTGCATCGCTAAATGCTGACTAGTCTCTATATTACTAAAGGAACAGCGTGCGTGTGTGTGTGTGTGTCCGTTGCGTCACTTGCAGGCTTAACGGTAAGGATCTTTTTCGACGAAATCTGCACACGACCGAGATCCGCCGGCTGCGCTATTCTGTGTCGTGTCAAAATTCCACATTTCGCTAAAATAAGCGCGTGCCAAAAAAAACCGCAAAATCCCGCAGGGTTAACACGGGCGACGCCAGTTTCAAGAAGACGACCGGCCGGCGGCCCGACACGCCTCGCTTCCCGGAGCCGTATCCCGGTAACCAAGGGTCGCAGCGACATGAAACTTGCACGGTACAATAGCGCACGGAATGGGCCATCGCAATCGGGTACGTTTTTGGCAATCGGGTACGTGTCATGTGACACGTGGCACGTACACACGTGTTGACAAGTTGAAATCGGCCGTTTTTGACAGGCTTTTACGTTTACTGTTATAGCTCGGCGTGCAAAGCAGCTAGAGACCTGAATGTTGTTTCCCAACATTCACAACTAAAGCGGCTTTACTTTTAACGGGTATTGCGACTTTGTGCGACGCACTGTTACGCTGCAAATTAAAATACAATTCGCAACGGGCCGAGTTTTACAGACCGGCGCCGAATACGAGCCGCTACCGTCAAAACGATGAGTGATCTAGCATTGAAAAGTACACCAGCGTGTCGGCCGATTCGTCCTGTCTCTGATGCACCCTTTTTTCTGTATTTGCTTAAAAACGTCGCTCGCAAATGAGCCTGGACTAACGGGTTGCATGGCCGTATTTTCGCCGCGACGGCGGCAAGATACTGCCCGACTCCCGACGTACGCACTAAACGTTAAGGGTTAAAATGGGCTTTCACGCAGCGGGCTTTCGACTTTGTTCATTTAGCCATGCCTCATATTAAACAACGAGCATTTTGGCACGTCTGCAGTCTGTCCGGCAGGGGGGCTCGTCCGAAGACCGGAAGCAATCCCGGTCTGTGCATGTTGGTCGGCGGCGTGCTGTGTGTGACGGTCGCCGTGCGCGTGCAGGCGTGGATTTTGTTTCCCAGCATTCACAACTGACGCAACTACACTTTCAATCGCATCACGAGTTGTGCAGCGCACCATTGCACTACGAATTGCAGGACAAATTCCCAGATGCCGGCGCCTAATATGTGGCGACTCCGGCTCAAACAGCTGGCACAGGGCTGGAGCCGGCGGCGGGTGGAACGGCGGAGTCGCCTTGCCATCGTGGCCGCATGCGCCGGGCCACTCCTGTCGCCAGCGCAGCGCGCCGCAGTGCGCGCAGACGACCTCCATCTGGCCCCGGGTGAAGCTTGGGCGGCGCCATAAACGTGCCTCTTGCGTAGTGCCGCGCTCCCCGGCACGCGGCACGTTGCTGCCACGCCTCCTGCCGGCCAGCGGCAAGGCGGGCGGCGTTCCGTGCGCGACCCACGCCGATCACACCGGCACGATTTCTTTACTTCGGATTCACACCTTTGCTCCTTTCCCCAGTTTTACACGCTTTGTGCCACATCTCCGCATCCAGGGCACGGACGCACTCGGAAGTAGCATGCTTTAATGGGAAATCGAACGGGCACTCACGTGGTTATAAACCGTAGCGTCACGTGTGCGCGGGGCAGGAAAACTTGTTTTGCCGGTGCCGACAGTTTTCGCTTTTCGATACAATACAATGCCGTTTAGTACAACGGCAGCGCGTACTGCCATCATTCAAAGGCGGACAATTGATGGAAGTGGCAAGAATCACAGGTCACGTCCCACGATCAATCGCCGATCCCATGGAATAGGTTGGGCTGTGTTGCAGAGAGCGCAGGAGAAATGCGCTGTCTCTCGCCGGCGGCCGCCGGACCGCCAGCGCCGTGCGCGGCCTGCGGCCGAGTCTTTTTCAGGTTTCGAGCGATATCTCGGCAACCAGGGCATCTAGAACCGTGATTCCAAAAAAGATGCATAATGAAAATTTCCAAATTTTGAATTGGCCCAGCAAAGTAAGCGCGCAAGCGCTTGTGCATCCTAATTTTCTAGACGTCCCTTGGTCTGTGTGGCATGCACAAATGTATTCGTGACTTAGTATGGGTGCCAGGTGTGCACGTGACATGTGGCGCGCGGCCAGGACAGCAGGGGGCACGTGAGTGTGAAATCTGGCACCGGAGACGGCCGGTGGGGTGTCGTCGATGCGCACAGACCTGTATCAGTGGTTTCACACGGGAAGCACGAAATTCACAACGCACTTAAAACTCCTGAAACACGCAGCGCATCCCGGTTCTTGGCAACGGGGGTTGCAGAGAAACGGTATCATCCCATTTTGGCTCGGAAAGGAGCGGACAGCTGCACAGGCAAGCAGAGGCGCAAATCTTAGCTTAATGAGGCGCACGCATGGTCGTGCGCAAAGGGAAGACATTGCGGATTTGGACCGCTCGATCTCAGATCTTCGCGATCCGAGAAAAAAACGGCATAAAATCGACTGTACCGTGCAGCTGCATATAGGTGATCTGACACATCGTATGGCCAGATCAGCTGTATGTGAAAGGGTACAAAGAAGCTTCATAAAATGTACAAAGAAGTGTCCCTCAAGTAACAACGCATGCGACCATTAAGGTCGTGCGATACTTGGAAGTAAACTGAAACAGAACTCTCAGACAAATGGCTCATGACGCAACACTGGTCTATTAGTGTCATTGTTCCTAAAATTTTGAGAAGTGGATAACTTAAACCTTGCCTGAATGGTAGATCTTCGTGTTTTTTGTTACATAGCTGCTAGCTATCGGTAACGGCACAGTACTGGCATTACAAGAAGCTTGAATATTTTTGGCGAATGCCGTTTTGGGCCAGCGTTATCTTACCTGACGTTTCCATGTCCGCAGGGATGATATCCTCCATCTATGGACGCAACCGGTGTTTCCACGAATACAGCAGCCCCATGACAGAGTTGAACAAAAGCCATTCACATCTTAAACATCAGTCTTTGCTTTTTAGCAATAAGAAGTGTCATGTTGAAATTTTGACCTAACAGGTGATCACACAGCGAAATTCAAGACCTGGCTAGTGGCTAGTCCTTTACAATTTCAGCCAACAGACCAAAATTAACATTCTTACATGTTACCGTACCGTCAGGGGTGGGACACACGTCCTGGATGCGCCCTTGTCCGCGCCGCTCCCCGCCTGAATTGGGATCTGATGCGTAAAATGTCATCTGCTAGGCAATACCTGGGATGCTTCTCAGCCACGACCACCTGTGCATTTAGGTGTATTGTAGGCAACATCAGGTCCAACTCGCGGACGTTGTCAGCGCGGCTAAACGTCTCCACTATACGGGGTGGCCAGCTTCAGCTTTGTACAGCGAACTTTCCGAATTTCGACGACAGCTGAACACAAAAAAACGGCTAGGGTCTTGGCCAGAGCGGATTCAAGTGAAATGTAGACAGATACGATGCATAAAGTTGACAACAATCTCCGAAATAATCAAAGCGCCACAGTATTGAAGGCTCACCCCAGTAAATACTTCTAAAGCAAACGGTACCTTCACAAGCAATTTGTGCATCGCGCAATGCCGGCGTTAAAGTTGTACTGTAGTTTTCAGAACGTCGGTCAATTTGTCTGTCACGCACCAATCATGCCACCAATACATGCACCAAGCTCGGTGCTGGTGCCTCCCGGTTAGCGTGGCGGTGAGGGCATCAGCGGTGATTCATGGCGTGAAATCTGTGAGCTGCCTCGGCCGTCAGGCGCCGCGGGCGCGCGCAGACCTGCTCCACCGATTTAACAGGGGAAGTGCAAACTTTTTAAGTTGGTAAAGACCGTCCGAAACGCGTGGCGAAACAAGGCTCGTGGATCGGCAACGGGGTCTCACAGCGAAGCACCATCAGCACCTTTTGACGCTTAAGGGAACGGGCAGTAATGCCGACGGAAAGGCGAATCGATTCGGGGCTGGGGTGCACGTGCGCTTCGTGCGCAAACAGCAGATTCGACGGTTTGGAGCTTTTCGGGACAGGTGTAAGATCTCAGCGATCCGAGCAGGCAGCGGCATGAACCCAGCTGCACCATGCGGGTGCATTGTAGACGGTGAAGGTAGTAGTGCATTGCAGGGCAGTGCATTGCAGGTGATTTGTAGACGGTGCAGCTGGGTTCATGTCGTTACCTGCTCGGATGCCTGACATCTTACAGCTGCCCTGAAAATCTTCCATGCTATCGCATTTGCTGTTTGGGACAAGGGTACGTGCCCTCAGCCCGAACCGATTCGCACTTTTGTTAGCATGGTTGCCCTTTTTGCGTGGAAAGGTGCTGACCGCGTTTCGCTGTGAGGGCCCGTTGCCGAGCTGCAGACCGAGTTTCGCCTCGCGTTTCCGCGTCTTTTGGCAGCGTGTAAATGTTGAATTGATAGTTAGCGCATGTTTGCACGTGCCGACGGCGCCGGCCCGGCCCGGCTCGATCGTAGGTTTCACGCCGTGAAGCAGCCTTGATGGCCTCACTGTACGCGCGCCGGCCGGGCTCGATCGCAGATTCACGCCCGTAAACCCCACCCCTGATCGCTTCATCCGCACGCCAACATTCGTATGACCGGAGGGCAACGGCACCGAACAGCCAATGCATTGGTGCATGACAGACAAATTGGCCGACGTTCTGAAAATCGTTAGAATAATATACACGCCCCGGATTGCGCGACGCGCAATTTGTTTCAAACTCACCAGTTGGTTTTTGACTGATGCATGGCCAGAACCTTTTGTCGTCTTGTTTTTCGACTATTGCAGAAGCTTTTATGGCAACTTTATGCCGCTTACATGCGCTTATTTCGCAGAAGGGTGGACCTAGCTATATTTCAATTTCAGCCGCCACGGTTGATGAAATGTAAAAGTTCACTACGGACGGCCACAGCACCAAAGCTGGCCCCCCGCATTAGTTCATTGATCTTTCCACGCGCCGACGGCGTCCGGTTGTCGGATCTGGTCCTATCATTTGGATACAGCTGCACGCGAACGGCGGTTGAGTCAAAACTGGGGACAACGTTAAAGTACTCTACGGCACGTTCACGACGCCAAAGCTCATTCATTGATCTCTTACTGCGCCGACGGCGTCCGGCGTGTCGGATCTCTTCCCGGGGACGAATGCCGTTCTACACAATACACTCAGATTAAGATCCAGGTGGGCAGCAGATTTCTCTGAAAACACGTTGTTATGTCGGTCATTGGCCTTTATGTGTATCGGTCATTAACCTCTAAGCGCTATCGGTTATTGACTTAATGAGAGGCATCCATGCGTTAACCATCGTGCTGAGAGCGAGAAAAAAACATTTGTGTGGGTTCTCGGCAGAAAGATACGTTGTTGTCCACAATGTAAATTACTCGAATACAGTCTTCTTTTGTATAACTGCGAGGTCTGATTTACAATCACGTTTATGGCCATTATGGCACCGAGAACGTCGAAAATAACGTTTATTTTACAATGTCAAGTAACCTTGAATGATAAAAGCGAAGTCAAAGGACGGAGAACTTTTGAACTCTCGAGGTTATCCGTCAAGGTCAAACTCAGGTTCAGAGGACTGGGAAATACAAATCCCCAAAGAATTTACTAGCCGACTTTAAGCTTACAAGAGCTGGAATTTTCACCACAGAAAGAATTAGCGTTCGTCAAAAAGTCCTGACCTTTCGAGGTTACCCTTCAAGGTCAAACTCAGGCTCAAGGTACTTGCAAGCTAAAAATTGGCCGGTCATTTTTTGGGTAAAATTGAGCTGCCGTCATTTGAACCTGGGTTTCATCTTAAAGGGTGACCTCGAGAGGCCAAGACTCTTTGGCCGGCTCCAATTTTTTTCTGTAGTGAATGTTCTGGTGGTTGTAAGCTAAATCAGCCGGTAATTTTGGGTGATATGGAGTTCCCCGTCCTTTGACCTTGTTTTTATCTTCAAGGTCACAGGATATTGCAAAATGAACGTAATTTTTTACGCTGTCGTGCCATAATTAACGATCGGACGTGTTTTCAGTGAAATCGACACTCGTCGCTGAATACACCGCTGAATATACCGCCAACTTCCTGACATCCCGTTGGCCCATCCCCCTTAAGAATCGGAAAAGTTGAAGGGAATAGCTCAAATCATGACAGGTCCTGGCCGGATATATTGTGAAAATTTCTGACGTTTTGTTGCACGGACATTCCCTTTTTCAACATCTAAACGCTGAAAGTAAGCGACTGGGATTTGAGCGGGCAGATTTCTCACTGAGGACTAGAACCTGCCCGCTTTATGTATGGCGACTATGACTGCATATGCGACACAGAAAATGGCATAATTTCGGACAGGAAATTGTCTGGGTTGATTTGTATGCGTTAAAGAACATCGTTGGCTGAAAATCTCAAACGCTGTTGCGTTTTCCGTGATATGACACACAACTATCAGCTACGTATTAAAAACAGAAAGGGAAGCCAGGTGAGAAAGCTTTCAAATGTTGCTTAACAAAACGGAAACATGACTCTGACGTAATGATGAGATGAACTCACCGTCATATGATACTTTGGGATGGAAATGGGTATCGTGTTAAAAATGAAATAGCAAAAGCCCGGTAGTACCTTGTGGATGGGATGGGGACGGGTCAGCGTTCCGGAAAGTACAGAAACTAGTTTCCCTACGGCCCCATACGGCAATCTTGGCAGTTCCCAACACGGTGGGCAGCTTTGAAATTTGTCATGACGGCATTTGCCAAAGGGTATCCGTTGACGTTCGTCGCCAGCTACTGCAAGCTATATGAAGGTTCTGAAGCGGACGTACGCCATCTGAAGGCTCTGCTCAGACTGGCTTTGATAAATAAAAGGATAAGTGATGAAAAAGCCGGCTCATGTATTGCGCTCTTAAAACAAAGGGATGCCATGTAACGAAGCTTCGAAGTGGTGAACTGCTCAAAGAGGGACAAAACGACATTAAAAATCGCTGAGAGGATACCTCAAACATTTGACCATTTCGAGTGAGAGAGGAGCTCCGACCGAATGTGAGGTGACCAATACCAGAAAGAACATATGTGGCGGTGGGAGCACTGGTCCGGAAAATATTTGAACACGTACCCCAAGGCCCCCACCCCCACCCCCCTACAAAAGCCCTGGCTGAACACGTTCCCAACGACCCCCCCCCGTACAAAAGCCCTGGCTGCCCCACTGCATTGGGCTATTCTATAAGCTGGAACAACCGTATTTTCTCCAGCATCTCCAGAAACTTTCTCGTCAGCAACTGCATGCAGAATCGGAGGGTTCCGCCTCCAACTGCCTTTCGCAAATAACACATGTGGCGAAATCCTCGGGTTCATGCATTGCGCCCGCCAACGCTCGCTGGCTGCACTGGCTGACCATGTGTCGTCGAGGCTGCTGCGAAGCACCAATGTGCGCTGTACGCTCTGGTGTCTCAGTTACCCTGTGTTTGTTCCGCATCGTTATGGCCGCGGCTGCCGAGTGGCCCCTTACACATCTAAATACCCGCCGATCTCGCGTGTGACATACGCGATATGTGAATAAGACAAAGCACAGTGTGCCAGTCCAAAACGTTAAGCCGGCTGGAGCCAGAAACGGGTATGAGCGGTAATGCAAATGTACGTCTATTGTCTCAGCGGCCGTGTCTTCGCCGCTTTTGGCTGCCACCTGAGCATGCCCATTGATACGCCTGACTGTCTTTAGCGCGGGGGACCGCCGGCAAAAACTCGTGACTTCACGCTAATTCATTGTCGACAATCGAGGACCTCGAACTAAATCGACGACATGCCGGCAAGTTAGCGCGACAACTTGCACCGGCAATAGTGACTTATGCAGTGACGTACATTTTGGGCGATTGCGACCAAACTATGTTGAGATACGGGGATATTTTGGGTGGATATTGGTCACCGTGGTCCGGACTTTGCGCCGGCGTTATTTTCACGGTCCCAGCTGGCCCCGTGTAAACGCTAGGGCGTGACGTTCGATATTTTTTTTAACCTGACCTAGGTCGCTGCCCGGTCGACCGCTGGAGTCGCTATGCACCTGACGGCATTGGTCCGACCGGGTGATTTATTGACGGTACACACGCCTACGCGGTGCAGCTGGTTTTGTATCGTTATCTGCTAGGGTTGCCGAAATCTGACATCAATCGTGAAAACGCCCGCAAACCGTCAAAGCTGCGGTTTACGCACGAGCGCACGTGCGCCTCAGAGCGCGTTCATTCCCACCTTTGCCTACATGACCGTCCCTATCTTTCAGCGTCTAAATGTGTGGATTCCGTATTGCTGCCACCTCCTGTTGCCGGGCTGTCAGCCGGGTTTCGTCAAGCGTTTCAGTGATTTTAAAATACCTTGGAATTTAAAATTTAACGCGTTAAACCAATGGGGTACGTCTCCACGTGCCGACAGCGCTCCGCCGGTCGGACGGCGTCCAAAATTTGATACGACGATGCGCTCCACCTGGCCTTGCCGCGCACGTGACGTTTGTGCGACGCACCTTTGCGCCAGTGATCATTGCGCAGCCGGGAATATCGGCGTTTGGCCGACACGGTACCGAATACATTACACTTTCGTCGGAATTGATTCATGGGGGTCAATTTGACCCCTTGAGATCTCGAGAACCAAGAAAGCTAGAGACTCGAAATTTACAGGGTGTATTAACTTGCACGTGGACTTACCGAGGTCAAAGTTTGAGGTTCCTAGATCACGACCTTCGGGTCAAATAAGGTCAAATGAGGTCAAATTACAGATTGGCTTTCAAACTGCCCTCAGAACCAAGATAACTGTTTCCAAGCAAAAGGTCACATACTTAGTGCAGGTCAGTGACATTTGACCGTCTGAAGGTCATGTGGTACAATACTGCTCTGGGTTTTGCATTTGAATGAGCGACAAGGATTTCGCTGGGCAATATATTTAAAAAAGATTACCATGGGTCACTTTAGGTCAATGACCTATTATGACCTCTAAGAAGTCTATGGAAGATGTAAAATGCGGTTCCTGCTATCAATAAATTCGAAATGAGCACCAGAAGCTATCCCATACAGCAAGCCCTAGAAAAATAAAACAGGTTGGTTTTGATCTTGGTATGACCTTTATACCTGACCTTAGGTCAACGTAATTTGCTCATTCGATATTTGTGTTGCCTGAGAAAGCATATCAGAGATGTATGGCTTCGTCTAACAATCCGCTGTTGCATCGGACTGAACGATACCCTAGAAATTATCTTCGCTGGAACCATGGCCTGATTTTGACCTGCCATAGGTCAGCAACCTTACAAGGTACATATAAATTTGGAATTTCAAACGATCTCTTATTCAATTTTCTACAGATGCAAAATTTGGCGCGACTGCACCTCACCGTTTGGAAACCATTCTGGAAAAATATTCGGGGGGGGGCGATTATACCCCCCACCCAAGCGCGTGTTAAATTTCCACAACCTCTCTTTTTCGCCACCTTGAAATGCCACCGATCTATGGTGTAGTCGCCGCCGCCGAATAATTTCGCTAAATCGTTGGCAAGAAAACATGTTATGATTGCTGACTGTCAGCGGAATTCTTTTCATCTTTAATTCATTCATTCGATGCGGTTATGAGAGTTAAGCCACGGAAACAACAGCATGCATCATAGCAGCCTTTTGCAAGTTATTGCGCTGATCATGCAACGTGACTATATGCCATGTAACCACTGTAATGTAATCATGTGAAAATACGACATTACAACACGATTTTGCATGCTTTATTTGCATATAAATAAAAAGAATGCACCTAAAAAGTAAAGGCAACTTACGCATGTTGCTGTTAGAAGATTAAATGTTGATAGCGTCTAGCATAGTACACTGCCACGAGAAAACAGCACAACTAGTGTTTTATGGCTTGCATTAAAAATCCCCGCAGGGTAAGGAAGTGCAGAAGCATTGCAGCAGCGTTCAAAATGAAAGCTGAAATACAGCAAATATGACGCTGCCACCGACAGTCAGAACGCTTGCAATGCGTAACAAAGCCCTAAATGACACGCCCTTTGTGAGCAGCAATGGGAAGCTATCATTCGTTGGCTGCGACTTGGGAAGCAAGCGCATGAGGATGACAGTTCTATGTCTGGATGACGTTTTTCCGCTATTGTCAATTACTTGGGTTTA
>NW_023596461.1:30982313-30984739 GCF_011947565.3 Pollicipes pollicipes | reverse complement strand
CATATTGGATTTGTTATTGCCGGACTCAAGTGCTGTGGCTCCTGGTCTTACTTTGCGACCACTAAGCTTCGCTGGTTTACTGTGGGAGAGAAAGTCAAGCAATCACCACAGGAACGGAAAGGCCCATAGGGGTGTTTCTTAGTTGCATAGACTTCGCATCGACCCTCGTGCGCCGCTATCTTGAAACATTAACCGATCAATCGAAAATGGACACGTGCAGGTGGTGTTGCTCAGCTGTGTCTGTGATCGCGCAACAGTGAAATAAATGTACTTTATTGAAAGGAATCTGCCACATTTATGTAACGTTTTGAAATAAACTAGTCGTCTTGAAGATCACTCTGTGCAGCTCACAGCCCTGCCCTTGTTGAAACCTAAACCCTCTAGTTTTTTGAGCTACACGCCCGCGAAGTCGTGCAAACTTTTTGTGCAGACCTTTTTAAGCCCATTCAGGCGGGCCATGGAAACATCGTTCAAATGCTGTCATCCCATTGAACTTGCGGCGTTCAAAGCCAATATAAATGCAATTGTCTAGCCAATTTTTGGCCTCGTAGTCATCGTTTCTCCCCAATGTACGTGAGCACGGTTTTCAGATACAACAGACCTCATTTCGCTTCAATCAATGTTATGTACTCAGTGCAAGTTTCGGGAGGCATCCCGTTTTGTATTGCATAACGCAGGGAGTTGGACAGAAGTCGTACTAGTTGTCACGAAAACGACAATTTCAGTAGACTGTCTTAAGAATAGCGTCATAACCAAGTATACGAATACAAGACAACACTTCAAACTCACGGCCAAATATGCAAAAACACCACGAGAAACATGAGAAACACATGGCCAAAACACGAGCACATAACGATATTTGGTTCAGCAAACACTTCCAGCACCGTCAACACTACATCTCGGAAGATTGAGTGCTGCAAGTGAGTCAACCCGCCGGCTGCAGTGGCAATTCTGATACGGCCAAGTTGGCAGCACCTATGACGTCATATAAACGCTCCATGACGCAATCAAACGATAACGTACTGAACAGCATATTTACCAAATGGTGAAATTTTGCTGTCGAGAGCAGTCTTTTCCACTTAAGGGTACACCAATTGTTATAGGTGACCGTATCCTGTCATATCTGATGCTGACTTCATTATCTTCAAATGTGGAACGTTCCTTTTTAACGTTCACTGTATGTGAATCATCTACGCAGTGACTGCATGCGTGGACACCACAATGGGAAGATCAGTTCCCTAGGAACCTTGGTACGGTGTGGAGCGGTACTCCGAAACTAGAGTATGAGCTCGAGAGTGAGACACGAGAGCGGTGCTCCGAGGCCGAGACCTGTGGTTATGCTGTTGATCCCGACAAATAAACTAATCACCACTGTTGTACCTGCGGTAGAATTGCACTGGAGTTGAAGAATATCAAGCAAGTGATCCTATTAAGAATAGATGCATACGTTTTTTTTCAAATGAACCTTACTCGTTATTTTTTGCTTAGAAACTGCACAATACCTGAGCAATAACACTACTTGTAAAGTTTATTGCGTAAGCCCTCCATCATTCCGAAAAAATGATATCTGCGCCGTTTACACACATTTCTAACAGTTTTGATTAAATGTAAGATACCGAGACTGGTTTTCTGTTTTTTCTTCTTATTTTATTCTATCAACGGACTACGAAGGAGATCAAAGGTGACTTGCAGACAACGATTGTCTTATACCAAATGGTACTACGTACTTTAATCCAGAGCTCAGATTTCACCTGCAGTTTATACCGATTCATGAGCTATTACCTGAATGTTCAACGATAGCAAGGTGTGACAGATGTGACAAACGCTTGTTGATTTTCGTTTGCATCGAGCTGCGTACGTATGGGCCATGCGGCCCTAAACACGAGGCAATACGCCTCCGGACTTTTCTCCTACAACGGTATGCATGCCGTATGCCCGCCTACAGTTGGAGACGAGTACACTGGCTGATTGTGTATTATCCGAGCGCCCTCATGAAGGTTTCAGTTCGCTCTCCTGCAAAAATTGGTAGCTTTTCTGGGAGGAATTTTCGATGTCACACGCTTGTACCTGTACGTTGGTGAAGAAATGACAGTCGAGGATGAATCGCAGGATTTTTGAAGGTTTCAGTTTACGGGACTTACGAATTGTGAAAAGGGATGGCACTGGCCTGTTGATGCACAGCGGGCTGTTTTCCTGGAGAGGAAAGACATAACAGCACATAAATTGACTTCCCTGAGCTTTGCAGCGCGGTGGAGCAATGGGCCCCATTTAAGTTCAAACACATTTCCTTAGTTGCGTGCCATGCCATAATGCAATTTTATTGTCATTTCTAGCTGTCCAATTGGTAAGCAGCCGTGCGATGTATGACTTTATCTGATTAGTGTTATCGATCCACAGAAATTGTGGCTTCCCAGTTAACGAGCTAT